>NC_136484.1:48978901-49321401 GCF_053919585.1 Euprymna scolopes
ATTCTAACATTACATACAAATTTCTGTAGCTATTGTGCTCATCCAAAATGATTTTCCAGGCTACCTATTTTTACAAAACATTTTTTCACGCAAGAATATGCTTCTCCAAGCGTGCACTTTCCTACAATGCATTTTGAAGAATTTAAAAAAAGATGTAGACTTATTTGATAAAAAAAGAAGAAAATTCAACGAGACATTTTTTTTTATTTTTATGCTATCTCAAGCAGGAATGAAAATTCTTCTCTCTAAAAATAAATACTGTATAAATTATCCTTGCTTCTAAAAAAAAAAAAAAACTATTCTTACCTCAAAGTTTTGCCTCTTTTTTAAGATCTTTTCTTATCTTTGAATTCTATTCTTTCTCTCTCCTGAACTGTTACTAGAACCTTTAAGGTTCGCCAAAAGGGTACATTTTTTGCCAGTCAAAATACAGTTTTTATACGGTTAAAAGGTGAACTTCAGATTTTATTATTATTTTTTTTCGCCCTCTCCTTTCAATTTTTCCCCCCTCTTTAAATAAAAGTTTATAATTATTTCAAGTGGTTTTTACTTCTTTCTCCTTGTCTTATTTGTAAATGGTTATATGCAATTGGTTTTTACAGGTTCTAGTCTTTAAATACGTCTAATTTGGCTGTTACTAAGTTAAATTCGGACATATTTTGAGAAACTACTGACATCTTCCGCTTTTTTGCTTCCATTTTGCTATTTGTTTTTCCCAGTAGTCAGCTTTTCTTGTTCTCTTTCTTCCAATCATACTTGAAGGGGCTTACAAAATTAAATATTTTAGATGTTCGACTTTAATGAACAGCAATGAGGCCAAGATCACAGTGTAGTATCTGTTCTGATGCAACATTTCACCTTTTCTGACCTCGATCAGTTGACAAGAAATCCTTCATAGAGGAGAAATCTTTCACGACTGAGACAATTTCTATTTTTATTCCTATCCAGAGTGCCCCTTTTTTGGGGGGCTGGATTTTCAATACATTAAAAACCGACCTTGTGTCTAACTCTGCCCTCGTGGGGAGGCAAGTAAATAGGAAAATGATGTTAGTGAACGTTGATTTGCAAGCCTGGAAAAATAAAAACAAATAAAACATAGGTAGAGAATTTAAAGAAAATCTATCCACATTTCAACAGACGTATATCAAATATTCAAACACTTATTTTCACATAAATACTTTGAATTCAGCAAAAAATCTTTTGTGATTACATTCTCCTCGATATTTTACAAAAATTTCAACTTTTAGCGCTTACGTCATCCTTCCACCGAATGCATCATTTGGATGGTAAAACTATTGCGGATACTGAAAAGTTTTGTTACTTTGGCGATACCATTAGAGCACAGGATGGAGAAGGTGCTAGTGCAATTGCAAGAGTTATAAATGGTCGGAGTAAATTCAGAAAACTTTTGTCATCACTAACCAGCAGAGCGTTACAACTACTATGCCTCCGTTCAGTCTTGAAAGACAATGAATATCCCCTGTAAGGTTAGCTGCGCATGTATTTGTGTAATAAGGGTTGTGCAATCTCCAACAACACCTCTCCTGAGTCGGCACTGTTTGAGTCCAGTGGTAAGTAGAAATGCTAGATGAGTGGAAACAGTGCCGAGATAAGCAGAGAGCACATACAGCACCTAGAATTCTCAAATGGTCACCCATTTTAGTACTGACCAGGCTCAACGCTGCTTAACTTTGGTGATCTAATGAAAACTGGTGTGTCAACGTGGATTATGCCGTATATAAATACCACTATTGATCAAGATAAGAATTTATCGGTCATCTATATACTGTTTCGTTAATGTTTATAGGTGGATGTTAATGGCTAAAAGACAACAACGCACATTATTATTAGATATCAATCTTGCAACTTCTCTGATCGGTTATGAAAATAGTAGAGTGCTCACTAAGAAGAGCTGGTTTTCTGCTCACTTTTCAGCCTTGTTGCAGTGGGAAAACACAATAGAAATGTGGCACAAGAAATCACTTAGTATTTACTTAACCTTTGTGCCAAGACTTTACAGACACACTGTATATCATGGTTCTTTATTTAGGGGACAACTAGCAGTAATACCACTAAGTACTTTCATACATAATAGTGTAAAACCCTGATTCAGCCCCTCATGCAACATACACAGCATAATGGATGCATGGAAGTTAAACCTGGTCAGTGAGAGTTGAGGATATGTGCTGCATGGAGAGAAATGATATGAGAATGATACGATGGATGTGTAATGGGAATCTTAAAAATAAATTTAGTTCTTATGGTCTCAGAGGATGATTAAATCTGGACAGTATAGAGAGAACAGAAGATCTTGATGTTATGACTATGTTGAATGAATAGATGAATGTTCTTGGGTTAGCAGATGTATGAAGGTTAAAGTAGCAGGTCCAGTTCACATAACAAGGAAAAAGTGATAAAAATGGACGTGAGAGGCTGAATACTTGTGTAACAGAGTGCGGACATGCATATGGCAGCAGCAGCAGCAGCAACAGCCAACATATGCAAATGAGCAAGCCATATGCGAGGTGACGTCACAGCAAGAAAGAAGGAAAGAAAAAGATTATAAGAAAAGAAAAACGTGGTCGAGAAGGACAGAGATAGATGTGTTACACATGTGGCCCAAGAGCAATCGGGAAAGGCATGTCCTAAACATGGCTGGACAAAGACAGTTTCATATAAAATAAATACGTATTAGGTACGTTTGAAGCCACAACAACTCATTATTACAAAATAAACAAATATTTATTTTGTTTGAAATTTATAAATATATTTCGAAGTTAAACTTCATCTTAGTATGTCTTTCTTTCTCTTTTTTTTTTTTTTTGTCATGTTGTTGTTGGAGCATAGAATCAGTAGAAGTCCATTAGTTGTTTCTGCGGTAGTCTTTTCAAATGTCGAAACGGTGCGTTGGTCACGCGGAATTCACGTTAGGGTTTGTGTTCCTTGAATAGAAAGCGCTGGTTGAGTTTGAATAAAATAAATACGTATAAGATATGTTTGAAACTAAAACAACGCATTATTACAAAATAAACAGTATTTATTTTGTTTGAAATTTATTGGCTTCAAACGTATCTAACATGTATTTATTTTATTTAAATTCTTACAAGATTATCATATATTCGTCACGGCAGAGTCTTATTAAGCACATTAGAGTTTGAGAAGACTTTTGAACAAAAGACTGGGCGTTATTCTGGAAGTACCTGTAAATAAATGTCTGTTGTTTCAACTGAAAAAAGAGTGAGTCGAATTCTTTCCTTATCTTCGTTTACGTGCAACTGTCTGCATACAATGTGTGGGTCCCAAGTGCTGACATGTAATGAATATGTTACATTTGGCCAGAGATATGTCTATTTGCTACCCCACAAAAACAAAATGTGACACAAGGTCATTTTTAATGTGAGAGAAAACAAGCTCCCACAAAAGGGGGCACTCTGGTAGTTTGCAAAAATAATATTGATGATGATGATATGTCAAGGCTAAAAGCAACTCAAGAGTAAGGGTTGATGAGATGAATAGATTATCATCTTAATAATGAATATTATGAGAGGATTGCAAATAACAAATGAATGAAATTTGATGACTTATGAAGACGGTTTATGACAAGTGCTTATTGACACAACGGTGTAAACCCTGATTCAGTCCCTCGGGCTCAAAAAATATCAACATCTCCATTACCACACTTTGAAGATAACCATGTTGTAGCACTTAGTAAAGCAATCTTGAGACATGTTCCGTAGATGGAAGTTGTTGGACATAAACTCTGTCCATGGAAATTCTATTTGATATTAGGCACTAGAAAGAAGAAAAGAAATTAAAAAAATTTTTTTTGCAGTTATGATAATCACTTATCTCGGCATTGTTTCCAGTCGTTTAACATTTCTCCTTGCCACTAGAATCAAGCAGTGCTGATTCAAGAGAGGTGAATGATGGTTGGAGATTGTGCAACACTTGCTTCATAATTACATGTGCAGCCACCCTTGCAGAGGGTATCCATTGTCTCTCAAGAGAGAAGGAAGGTGATGAAATCGACTAATAGTTGATTATCCGATTGTCACATGATGGTACTTGTGCAGAATCTGAATGAGACGTAACTCACCGTCCGCTCGGCTTTGCTCGGAACATGACGTCAATCGCTCGAGTTTCATTGTAATCTGACGAGTGGACGGTGAGTTACGTCTGGTTCAAATTCTGCACAGGTACCTCACATGATTTGAGACTCATTAGAAAAAGAAAACGACCACAACACTTTTTTATGACAGGGGCAGATCTGCTATGAAATTTATGAAACTCTATAGAAAATAAGACAAAGTCAATTTCTATTCTTAAAAGCAACTTTATTGAGTCGTTTTCATCAAGATGTCAATGAAATGAGAAATGAAAGAGAAAGGATGTTAGTCGATGAATAGTAGTCTGGACGAAAACAAAAGGTCAGAAAGTGTATATGTCTTTCCTTCTGCTTCAATATTCGGATTTGTTTTACAATCCACACAGATTCGAAAAAGTTGTCAAAAAAACAATATATAACAAATAAATGTTATCAAAGGCAAGTTAAGTTACTTTTCTACCTATCTGGATAATTTTTTAACGGTTTTACTTACTTTAAAACGTGTAATCGGTTCGAAAATAATCTACAGTATTTATCAATATATTTTAAAAAGAAAAATGGCGGCATGCTCCCTGTTGAACAGGGTACGTTTGGAAAAACGAGTTTAAACAAAAAATTACACAAAATACTGTTAGAAAATCACTCAATATGTATTACCGTGACATAGGCGGACATATAATCGGTGGGTTTCTAACAGTATTTTGTATAATTTGTTTGTTTGAACTCATTTTCCCAAACTTACCATGTTCAACAGCGAGCATGCCGCCATTTTTCTTTTTAAAATATATCGATAAACACTGTATGATTTTTGAACTGATTACACGTTTTAAAGTAAAACCACTCACAACTTTTTCAGATAGGTAGAAGAGTAACTTATCTTGCCTTTGGTGACATTTATTTGTTATATATTTGTTTTTTGACCACTTTTTCGAATCTATGTGGATAGTAACACAAATATTCTTTTCAACTCATTTAACATTAATTTGGACCCTTATTTCTATTGGTCGCTGTTTTTTAATTTTCTTGACATTGTGTATGTGTGTGTGTGTGTGTGTGTGTGTGTGTGGTAACCCAGGTCTTTATGCTGCCTTGTGGAGAGACTGTGGTCATCAAGCACCAAATCGAGTATGTTATGTTGCACTCCCTTCAAGGGGAGCATGGTACAGAATTATGATATGTTGGTGTGTAAGGTCTATTTATATGTACGTGTATATAATGAACGTCATTATATATGCAGTGGACATATAATATTCTTTGTAGCGGTGTGTATAATTGTTTACAAATGTACATTATATATATATATACAGTTTCAATGGGACATATAACATTTTATCAACAAACATTTCCTTACAGTAAAAGGGATAGAATATCTCTCTGGGGAATTGCATCTTGCCAAACAGGAAAATATTACCTTCGTTCATCTCGGGTCTTGGTTGATGAACTGGCCAAAGTTGAAATGAACATTCCTTCCAAAGAAACGACCAGAAATCTCCAGTTATATTTTCGGACAGCTTTTATTCCAAATGTTTTCTTGTTGGAAAATTGCACGCGTTTTAGATTCTGCTTTTTCCCTGCATACAAGGCCACACAAACCCTGTCTCCAACTCTCCCCATCCGTCTCCCATCTCTCTCTATCTTTGTCTCTGTTCTGTCTCCTAACTCAACTTGTACATCTTCAAACTAATCCTTTGTGCTTATGTCATTCGACTACACAAAGACCTAGCACATGACTTTCAGTCACGCTTTTTGGCCAAACTTATTGTTTTTATCCCTATGTTTGAAAACCTATCTTCTTTAAGTTCCCCACATTCTTTCCTTGTTATTGTTTCTGAGTTAACCTAAATATTTTGTTAAACATTCCTTTCTTTCAAAACATTCTCTCTGCATACCTTTTTCTACATAACAGTTAACAAAATAATAATAATGTTCGTTATCTAACATTTTAACTTTTTAATAATAATAGTCGATTTCCTAAATCAACTATCAGCAAGGCAACCCGGCGTAATCTAACACTCACTTTGTCTGAGATGATCTCTGATTGAGTAAGCCAGAAAAGAAATGAAGTATTCTGGATCAGAATCTATTCATCTAAGTAAAGAGAATAGTAAGTGAACCTTGGGTCTACTGTCGGCAGCCTCATAACTCTTGCTTCCCTTATTTTGTCCTTTAGTCCTCACATTTCATGAGTAATGTTTTGACAAAGGGGGAAGAATTGCTGTTTTCTTGGTCAGAATCTAGTCATCAATACTTATTGTTGGTTAGTTTTTTTTTTTTTTTACCTTTTTTGTGCTTTGTGTCATCGTCTCTCACATTGGTAATTGCTGAGAAGGCAAGCACAGGTTCACAAAAAGTATAAAAAAAGAATAACACTTCAAAACACAAACTTGAGAGAAACAAAAGACTCCAACACATTTCCTATATATCACTATATGTAGGAGGACCTCCACACCTTTCTGTAAAAACTGCAAAAACTTAGCATTGTCATCTCCACTGACTGGGATATACACTCGTGAGCAAAAAAAAAAAAAAAAAAAAAAAAAAATGGGCCAAACAAATTTTATACATTTTATTGCAAAAAACAATTGAACAAGGAAACTTAAACGAGACTAATAAAACAGAACAAGACATTTACTTTAATAAATGCTTAGGATGGAATCGCATTCCGTTTTGTGAAGAGGAGATGCTATCCCATTCGCTTTGCACAGCTTCCCACATTGTTCATTGTTCAAAAAAGTTCTTCCATCCAATGCACGAGATATTATGAACCAAATAATCTCGATTAGGTTTAAATCGGTGCTTTGACCTGGACAAAATATCACATTAATTGAGTTATCAGAAAACCATTTTTCTGTGACTTTAGCAGTGTGTGCAGGGGCATTATCATGTTGAAAAATAATATTCTGGGATATTCCCAGCTTCTGAATACTTAGTAACAGTTCTGTTTCTAATATTCGAATGTATTCCTTTGCATTGATTGACTTTTCACATCTAATAAGTTCCCCAACTCTTGCTGCAGTAAAAGTTCCCCATACCATTATCCCTCCATTCCCGTGTTGTCATTTTTATGCAACTTGACGGAAATCTTTCTCCAGTTCTTTGATTGCACCGTTCGGGAGCATTGGGAGCATCACTAACAAGTCAAAATCTTGATTCATCTAACCAGAAAACATTCCTGAACCAGTCTGTATCTTTCTTGCCATAACACAAGAAAAATCTCTTTCTATCATTGATGTTCTTCTTAGATAAAAATGCCTTCTTTGCACACCTTTTAGAGGAAAATCCCATTTCTTTCATTTGTCTACATATTGTATATCTAGAAAGAGAATTTCCAGCCCCTGTTCTGAATTCTTTGCTATGGTCAACATAAGTTTTCTTTCGATCCTCCAAAACAGTTAATTTAAGCCTGTGGTCATTCTTTGAAGTTGCCAAAAGGTGACCAGATCCAGATTTCCCTTTTACCAAGCGTTCAACTTCAAACCTTTGACCAATTCACTTCACTGCAGAAAAAGATGTTTTCACATTTTCTTTTCTTAAAATATCAAAAATCTGCTTGTAAGTTATTTTGGACTGCCTTAATCCTGCAATTCGGTTTTTATATCCTTGCCAAGATGCGGTCTTACCATTTTTAGGATTAATTTTTTCACTTATTATTATATGCTATAATAATAATGATCTGCAAAATAGAAATTTTCTGTTACAATTAACAAAAATTCATGAAAAATATTGAAAAATCGATTTCTGCCTTCTTTCACTCTTGGCCCATTTTTTTTTTTTTTTTTTTTTGCTAATGAACGTACATATGACTGGGTATTGCTTGTTAATTTAATATTCCTTTGAAACTTTCTCCTTTGGAGGAAGCCGGTTTAACCTGCCTAGGGCGAATGCCATTTGTTGTTGTAAAGAAAATTAATGTTTCATCAAAAAATCAGGTTTGTACTAATTTTAAATCTTAAACTGATTATTACTAGTAAAATATAACAACAATTTAATAATATCAAACGTAAATGTCAGATTCCACTTCAACAACTTAATTATTTTCTGTGAGTCTAATGCAGTAGACATCCTATAATTTCCAGCTTCTGGTAAAAATGCATCTCAACCGAGTTGTTGTACATATATTTTTTTTTTTTATCTGAAGATGAGGTTCAAAGAATTTAACACCACTGATATCATCCTGGTTTGACATATTACGTTGGTAAATAAATAATTAATAATAACAAAATTATTGAAATCGTCCAATTTTACCTCGTCTCATATCCAAGTGTTTTATGCCATACTTCAGACACAAACCTTTACACACTATGCACAATGCTTCAAGCAAATTACACCTTCCCCTCCCTCAAAATAAAGTACTGTTGTATTTTCTTTTTTTGAATGTCAAGCATAAGTGTAGACCCAACGATAATATTGCACAAACTTTGATCAAAATGAAATATACTTATCAATGCATCCAGGGTGATGTAGGTTCAGAATATATAAAATTCTATCCTCCAAACTCTTCGAAAAATACATGAACAAACAGACAGACAGACAAACAAACAGTCATTAAAATTGTATATACATGCATGCAACACTGATTGTCCGCCATCCTTCGTTCTAGAGTCTTGCCGGATTAGCTGTTTTGTTACACCATCCAATTTTACCGTAATATTAGACCTGTGACAACAGCATATTTTTTTTGTTGTTTTGATTCTTGGGTATATATCCGTTAATATCTTGTATGTTTTTATATAGACAGATGTGATTCTTGGTTGATTAAGTGTGTCTAACTGTGCCGGATATATACCCGAGAGTCAAAAGAATGGAAAGAATATTCTGTTGTCACAGCGCTACTAATATTAATTCATAGCTAGAAATTTAAGCAATCGTTAAATGCAATATAACTTTCTAAGTAGATTTTTTGGTCCGTTCTTTTTTTTGTTGATATATCTTAGGGGAAAAAAAAATCGTAGCTATATGCACACAAGTGTTTCTGTCAATTGATTTTTAACACATACTTATCATTATTACAATTATATATATACTAGCAGGACCTGTGAAAATTCTACAGCAGCATCTTTCATAATACATTGCTGCTGGGCATTCTGTGGATGTTCAGCATGAATGGAGACCCCTCAATATTATTGTAGTCCTTTTGTTAAAACTGTAAAAGTATTTATCCAAGTAATCTGGTTAATGTAGTGTCAGAATATCAGAATGTCTGGTTATTATGGTTTATCTCCAATATCCTTATAAGAGTCTGTGACACATTTCCATTGTATGAATGCTCAGCAAAAACACACATCCTATGATGTCCAAGATATACCATCTTTAGACAGGACAGATACTACCCTTGGATCCTAGCCAGAAGACCAAGAAGGTATATTTTATTTTCGTGTACATTTCAAAAGTTGCATCACTTTTTTTAATAAATTTTTTTTTTTTTTTACATTGCATCCACAGTGATCGGGAGATCCTATTTATTAAAATGGAGGATAGAAGGTGATAACATACTTATGAACATTAAATTAGCGTGTCTATATATTAATTTAATGTTCCTCCTTTTTAATAAATAGGATCTCTCGATCAAATAGTTCATAATCTGGAAATTGTGACACCCGTATGTACGTTAAAAAGGTACTACGGTATTAATATATAGATTAAATACTATAATATATACTAGCGGGACCTGTGGAAATTCCACAGTGTATATATAATATATTGATGTTGGCATTTTTTGTGGATGTTCAGCGTAAATGGAGACACCCTGATATTGTAGTTCTTTTGTTAAAACTGCATAGCCTGGTCGTAAAATATGCTTGAATATAATATTTTAATTTATACAGATTTTGTATATATTACTATAAGAGTCAATTTCTTATCCATTCTTATATATCATAAACTTGTGATTTCAAAAATAAAAATATATCTATACGACTTGTGTGCACCAGCTTAAATCGAAACCGAAACCGAAACTTATGAAGGTGCAGTGTAAAAAATATAGTGGCATACTACACACAGATCCATCAGTAAAGTCGTTTGATGGCAGTAAGTTAAGTTTCCTCTTGTGATTTTGTTCTGATTGAAGGAAGTGCTGAACCACCAGGTGCCGAAAAATCAGTGATTGACCTGAAATGTAGAATTTACTGATAGGCAGATAGACAAACAAACCTGGTAAAAAAACATAATCTTATAAATGATGGAACCAAGAAAACACACACATAAAAAACAAAAATAAACTAACAAAACGAGACAAAGAAACTAAATTCAGTTATTTAACCAAAAAAATTTTTTTTTATATTATTTGGATTCTTTGGATTACTATTCTTATTTTGAACGTTATTTTCACAACGTTTCAGTCGACGATGGAACGAGAGTATGCTACCCCCCCCCCCTGGATTAAATAAAGAGTTTCTTTCGAAATTCCAGAGTTTGACAAGATACACCTGAAGAAGGTCAGAGATTTCATCGACCGCAACATTGTGGAAATAATACTCAAGATGAGAACAGCAGTCCGAAGAATCCAAATAATCAATCATCGTCTTAAAAATCAGAAACCTAATTTTTTTGTTCTTTTGTTAATGAAGTCAAGAAAAAACAAACAAGCAAAACGAGAAAAGTGAAAGGGACTAGCCAGATCCAGTTATTTAACAAAAAAAGAGAAAAAAAAAAAAATGCTTTTTTGTTGTTAAATAATTAAAAAATTTTTTTCCTGTTTCTGGTATTTTATTGAAAAAGCTAACACATGCGTATTCTCTGATATCATGTATTCTTTTGTTAATATGTTGAGCAATAAGCATTAATGACATCTTCTAATATTCAACATTTGTTGGCTCGACATCTTTTGCAACAGATTCAAACTTTTGGCACTTGCGTATTTCTGTTATTTTGGACAGTTGTTTTGTTTTCATTTTTTTTTTTTTTTTAAAGAGCTCCTTTCAGAAAGGGGGCAGACAAATGAAGAAATCTTTCTTCAAAAGATTTCTCTAAAAATTTATATGTATGCATTGAATATATGCAATATCTATTTTTAACTTTGAGTCAGAAAAAAAATACATTGACTTTTTACAGTCTCAAAGACTTATCTTCCTCAAAAAAAAAAAAAGAAAAAAAAAAAGAAAAAAAAAAAAAGAAAAAAAAAAAGAAAAAAAAAAAAAAGAAAATACTCTGGCTGAGATCAAAACCAAAACCTAAAGACAGCGAGTAAAGTATGATAACCATTGCGCTGGCTCGACACGATCTTTAAAAAAGTGTTTTCAAACCTATTTATTTTTAACATAATGAATCTGTTATGTGAACCATTATTGACGCATGCGTGCAACAGTTAGCAAACAAATAAAAATTTGACGACCAACGTACCAATTTTGCAAAAAAAGTCGTTTTTCAAATGTGTGGATATCCTATATACTAAATATACCAAATTTCAAGTCTGCAGATCAAAATTCCATTGAGTATATAGGTTGAGAAGTATCCTCACACACACACATTCTCACTTTTATAGATATATAGATAATTGATAGTTTTGAATAGTCACTTTTGGAAAATAAAGACTATTCAAAATTATAAATTTTAAGTCATACATTTCTATATAATGTCAACTTTTCATTCATTTCAGAGTTTTCTTTTAATTTTATTTTAATTCAATAAATGTTTTATTTTGTGTTATTGCATCACTT
The DNA here is from genome assembly GCF_053919585.1 of Euprymna scolopes. Taxonomy (NCBI): domain Eukaryota; kingdom Metazoa; phylum Mollusca; class Cephalopoda; order Sepiida; family Sepiolidae; genus Euprymna; species Euprymna scolopes. Next base: position 48,990,662 of record NC_136484.1, read on the forward strand.
TAGCGTTTGTTTTGTTGTTAGGTAAAAGTTAAGCAAAATTTTGACATTTTCCAATAGTCTTCTGGATTTGTCTCCTGTTCTGAAAGGAGTTCTTAAAAAAATGAAAAAAAAAAAAAAGAAAAAAAAAAAAAAAAAGAAAAATTGTTCAAAATAACAGAAATTCACAAGTATCAAACTTTTTTTGTTGTTTTTAAAAAAATAATTTTTTTTTTTTTTTTTTTTTTTAGATCAGGCATTGAAGGAGAGTCATACAATGACGTGGATCCCTGACCAATGTTCCCTCTACAGCTGCTGCGTCCCTCGGGGTGCACACATGCGTACACGCTTGTTACAAACTGAACACAAAGGGAAAATGTGTGTGTACACATGTTTTTCATGATGAAAGTAAACATTTTTAACTGAAGAAATTTACTGTTCAATTTGTTTATATCAGCCATTAATTTTTCAAGACCAAATTTTATCATTATGGCTGACCCAAAATGACCTATATATTTTTTAATCTCTCCTGAATACTATCCCAGTCTAATAATCTGAAACAAGCAGAGATAATAAGATTCTAGAATGTGTGTAAAGCGTTTGGTAAAGAAATTAAAAAAAAATAGAAAAACAAAACGGTGAGCATCGAGAAGAATCCGGCTGAAGAAGGAAAGGAAAGAAAAACAGAACAAAACAAAAAAAAAAAGAGCGAGTAAAAAAGACTTGAATCACGGGTTTTATCTAGAGGAAATAACTAAAGACGCAATTTTTGCTAATTGTCTTTGACAATTACTGTTTTCATTGATAAAAATCGAAATATTGAATTTCACGTGAAACCAATAGTATCGACTTAATTGTCATGTCACAGTAATGTACATATCCAAAAATTACGAAAAACGATAAGGTATAAAATTAATTATTAATGAAAACAGTTTTCAAAGACAATTAGCAAAAATTGAGTTTTTAATTATCTCTTCAGGATAAAACCCGTGATTCAAATTAGTGTCTATTTGTTAAGCTATTCTAATAGTTAGTTTAGTATCATTAGACTTGGTTAGTCTTAAGGAGAGCTTAAGAAACATACAAGATTATAGTTACTAGCTATACCTACTTGGCATTACCCGAGTAGTGTTTTAATTTTTACTTTCATTTAGCTTCCTTTCTTTTTCTTTTATTTTTTAAAATATACCATTTTTCATTTTACCAAATTATTCATTCAATTATTTTTTTTTAAATAGGAATTTGAAAATCAAAGAGTAATGTCACTAAATAGGGTTTGTAGGTGATATGAAAAAAAATAATCCGTGTAGGCATTAAAAATGTTTATCATCTTAAACAGTATTACATGAGAAGTCATTTTAACTAAAAAGTTAATTTATTTTAGCCATCTAAACTCGAGAAATGCACAATTATAATGTGCAAACATTGAATGAGTAATAAAGAAGATGGCTGCCACCCGCAATTTTGTAGAGCAAGTAGCAGCCTTGATTTTGCGATCAAAGACCAAGAGTGAGTGAAACGGAATGAACAAACGCGAAACGAACACATCAGAAAATCACAACGGAACAATTGTAATTAATATTTCTATAAGTAAAAAAAAAAAAAAAAAAAATTAAAGAAAATAATTTAAACAACTTTTATTTTTTAATGACTACACAGATTTTTTTTTCTCATATCACCACAAACCTATTTAGTGACATTACCAATAAAAGTTAATTATTATGGTAGGTTATTCATTAAACCAAATATCATAAAGAATAATGATTTACTGAGGTAATTTCTTTTTAATTTCAGTTTATAAAAATATTGACTATGCCTCTAATTTAGTTTCATACTTCAAAATATCACAAAGTAATAAATTCATTTTTTCCCCAACTATAAACGGAAGATTAAAATGGCTGACTTGTTCACAAATAAACCGAAATCACGTCCGTTTTACATGCTAGCATGTGTTGGACGGCGTGTAGAAACAGGCTTCATAAAACTAACTTATTTCTTGCGAGATGAATTGTGGTAATTTTAATTTTGTAATTAAATCTTTTTTTTTTCAATAGTTAAATTTGGTACATTGTGCTTTTGCATATTTTATTTCTGCAAAAAAAGACAAATGTTGTGTACAACAAATTATTGCTGTGTGGTACACGCACAAAAAAAAAAAAAAAAAAAAGATTGATCCAAGGTCAAGCAAAAAAGGCGAAGATTGAACCAAGATCAAGCCAAAAAATAAGAGGGAAGTTTTATCCAAGATCAAGGTAAAATGGTGATAAATTGATCTTAGATCAAGCAAAAAGAAAAAGATGTAAGACTGATCCAAGGTCAAGACAATAAAAAAAAAAAAAAAGGAAGATTGACCCAAGGTCAAATAAAAATGAGAAAAGATTGATCTAAGGTTATGCAAAAACAAAGAGAGAAGATTGATCCAAGATCAAGACAAAAAAAGGGAGGGAAGACTGATCCAAGACAAAAAAAGAGGGAAGATTGATCCAAGGTTAAGCCAAAAATAAATTATCATCATCTCCTTGAAGTTCAGTAGAGCTCATCTCTGAGAGAAGCAAACAGACAACAAAAGTTCAATGAATCTGAATCTTGTTAACATTAACTTGAGGAGAATCCTTATAAATACCGATTGGCACAATTAAAAAAATATTGCATAAAGTTTATAAAAAAAACAAAACCAAAAACAGCAAGTTGAACTGCTAAATGTTAAAGAAACATCTTATACTAGATTTTTAACATGTTCAATATAAACAAATTGGATAAGACACAAAGGTAAATAACTCTGTTCATATTATGCTACAAAGGAGATATTTTGGTAGATAAGAACAATGGGTGCTGCTACACTATTAATAAATGCGGTCATCTTGTTTTTATAAAATAAAGCAAAACAAAACCATAAACAAGGGAAGTAACTCTAAATGTTTAATGTAACTAACGCAAAACAAATAACAAAATGAACATAATATATAGACAGTGAACCTGCCAAAAATCCATGGACATGGAGGAAATCAAAAATACAGATCTTAGTTGAGCAAAAATAATAAATATCGCACTAATTCAATTTCCTCAGGTCCATTTGGAAAATTCCAAAAACTTTTTCTGAGTTTTCCAAAAATGTTTTTCTAGCATTTAGCACTTGCGATTCAACTCACTATAACTTAACGCATTTTTAAAAAAAAAATTAATTAATAAGTTTCATGCAATTATAAGTGGTTTTGAAATAGTGCCGCGATGAAGTTTTAGGATTCCCCTGATGTTAACTTTAAGCTCTATCTCCTTTTATGGTAACTGACGAATACATTTCACAATGTTTACTAGATCCTCAAGTGCTGAAAACCCTGGCATTGCAGAATAGAATGACTGCTGGCTGAGTAGGGACCACCTAGAGCTGGACAACAAATGAAGGCAAGGGGGGGTTTGGGGGGATGAAATAATAAAAAGAAAATAGATGAACGAATAATTATCGGATAAAAAAAAAAAATAATCACAAGAAACATTGTCTCTCTTCATTGTAAATAATGTTTTTCTCTGACCCATCACTGCACCCCAGATATATGCATTTCATTTAATCTCGTTTTTTTTGTTTTTTTTACTGCATTCATATTGCAAAATGCTAAATAACCATCATAAAAAAACATTTATGGCCTTATCATATGAAATCAATAAAGCCTATTTATATGACAAACGATCATAGATATGGTTATGGGAAAATATGCTTATTCAATTATATTTCATCCTTTATTTATACAAATCCTTTTATTTATGAAGCTCGATGTATGTGTTCGATATAACTACAGAGCGTATACAAATAAATGACAAAAAGTCTATATTCCAATTCTTTTTTTTTTTTTTTAATTTAAAAATTAATGAGTTCCTATTCCTTTGATGAGTCAGAGCAGAAAATGTTCAAAAATTGACATAATTATATGATTGTTTCTGTGCTATGAAACAGATACTGTCAAGAATTGAACATTTTAACATGCTGAAATAAATAACCGGTAAGATGAACAAAAATCTTGGAATTTGGAATATAGACTGTCATATATATATATATATATATATATATATATATATATATATATATAAAAAAAATGAAGGCAGAGAGATCTAGAGGCCCGGCATTTCGCCTGTCTTATGCAGGCTTTCTCTTGAGAAAGCCTGCATAAGACGGGCAAAACATCTCTGTCTATTTTAAATATATATATATATATATATATATATATATATCACACACACAAAAACAATTCTCTATATCTATATACATAAACAATTGTGTATATATATATATATATATATATATATATATATATATATATATATATATATACATACACAACAAATAATTCTTATATATACAAACACAAAAATCAATTATATCGATATCAACTGAAAATCAAAAGTACACAAATGAGTGAAAAAAAAGCTAATAAGTAAAAACTGAAAATGAATCATATATATATATATATATATATAACTGGCCTTATCTGAGGAACGGTCTCTACCAAACTACTCTGTCAATTTTGGTCTACATACTTGGAACTTGTAAAATAAAGTATTTGGACCTTTAGAACAAATTTGATTTAGTTTTTATCCAGACAAAAGAGCTGATAAGGGGTAAAAATTTAAAGATTGGAACTTAGCAGACATAAGTCTACTTAATGTGTATCATCTACGCATGCACAAATATACCGCTATATATTTAACTGCATTAATTTTGAAAAGTTTTGATAGGCATGTGTCCTTAGGTCAGATGATAGTGAATATTGTTAGAACGCTAAATGTTTTCGTTTTGATTCTAGCTGATGGCACCCAAGTCATATTTTTGTAAAAACTTTTTAAATCATTACTGTATATTAGATACAATCAATAGAGAATTGGCTCTATTATAATAAATACAAAATCTGTGTAAATTCAAGTATCATATTTAAGCATATTTTATGACTGGGCATCGCTCGGAAACCAGTTCATAAACAATAAAAGTGTGACTTACAATTTCGTTCTGAGTTTATTGGACGATTTTTGAAGCCAAGTAAAGCCCAATTGTCACTCTCTCTCTATATATATATATGCATGCATGCATATATATATATATATATATAGAGAGAGAGAGAGAGAGAGAGAGAGAAAGAGAGAGAGGGAAAGAGAGAGTCAGAAGGAAGCTTTATATATACCCTACACTATAAAAAAAAAAAGACAAATGTGAACTTATGTGTATATAAATAATAATGTGTAATTAATGTGTAGGCAAGAAACACACACAAAGACATGCTTGCAGTCACCTAATTTAATTAATATATTTATTTTTGAAGAACTCAAGACAGAAAACTCAGTATACTTGCATACGATAATAACTTTCCTTTAATCTGTTTTGGTGATATTTTTCTTAGCTGGAATAAGTATTTTGCAGAAAACAACTGAAGTGAAATAAAACGTATTCGTGTTAATAACATAGTGGAAACAAAAACCAGAATATAGGCAGGTTTGAGTTAAGTATTGATATGTCAGACGGATTACTATTTGGGTCTGACTTTATAAATCTGACAAGATAGCATACATATGTGTGTTTGTTGTAAACAGTATGTATTGAACCCATAAGTGTTATTGCTATGTTTAATCATTTGGTTATCGAGAGTTTATTATGTTGATACCTTGCTATTGTTAGTGTAAGCTATATATATATATATATATATATATATATATATATATAAAAATGGCAGTAGAGTTTAGTTTCCTAGCAGTACATTCAATGGAACAACATGTGCCTACCAAAAAGTGCTCAGCGAATAAACAGAGCAGGTATATTGAATTTATTTATATAAACATTGATGGCTACATATGTGCATACACGTTTCTGTAATCACCCGTTACTGGGGAGATTACGTCTTCAGGCAAAGAATTACCCTTTTTCAAGGGTAATGCTTGTATAAATAAATTTAATATATATAATACATACATACATACATACACACACACACACTAGCAAGCTGTCCCACATTGCCCGGTCATAAAATATGGATAAATAATATATTTTAATTCATGCAGAATTCTTAATTATTATTATTATTATTATAGAGTCAATTCTCTATTGATTATTATTTAATATATAGTAATGATTTCAAAAGTTAAAAAAAGAAAAAAAAAAGTGACTTGGGTACCATTCACTAGAATCGAAACCAAAATGTTTATTGCTTCAACCTGAGTCATTATTTATTTGTTTTTCAGCATCATTACCGTCCGAGGTATCGACACGTGGATAGAGGTTAAAAATTAAGCGACTTTAAGCTATGAATATTTAAGTTTATGCTGTGCAAAAGTAACAGCAGGAGTAGCGTTTTATTCGACTTATCCTGCTAAGGTCAACCGTTTTATTTTCAATTTGGACCACTTAGAAACAATTTTTGCCAGCTAAAAACCATAAAAAGTATGCTACAGGTCCAAATATTCTACAGATCAAATTTCAACTCTGTAGACTAAATATTCAGAGAGGCGTTTCACATACACCAACAAAGTCACTTATATATATATATTTCCGTGTGCTAGAATGTTTTCATCTTAAATTCCACGGAATAATGCAGAAACTATGCATAAAAAGAATTCAGCGTAATAGTGAAATGAAACCAATCATCTAATAAGAAAATATAAAAAATGGATAAGTAATTAACCCTCGTTTTTCAAAGGAACATGCAAATTAGTTAACCTTCATGTAGTCGCTCACATATCTGTGACTGAGTATATTAAAAAGTTCTTTTTTAACATCAATGTCAGAGCGAGAAAAAAACTCAACATTATAGGTATATATTTATAGATGCGTATACATGTAATATATATATATACATATATATATATAGTAGCTTCCTTTAATAAAATAAGGGTGCCTACGCATGGAATTTTTGTGGCAAAAGTTGTGCAATCTTCAACCACACCTCTCCTTAGTCTGTGCTGTTAAATACCAGTGGCAAGTGGAGGTTCAGGATAACTGGAAACAGCGTCAAGATAAGCGGAAGGCACATACAGTGCCTAGAATTCTCAAATGGTCATCCATCTGGTACTAGTCAGGCACAACGTTGCTTAGCTTTGGTGATCTGACGAGGACCGGTGTGTCAACGTGATTATGCCATACATACACATATATATTAATATGGATATATAGATTTAAAGGTTATGAAGGTTTTTTTTTTTATTAATGACAAACATTTAATTATGCCGTATCTCTGAAGTGAGAATTACGAAGTTGTCGTCAATAAAATAAAGGTTCACATTTTATTCACCTTTTGCCCATGTTGGACGTCTGGCAGCGATTGATTGATGTCTAAACTGTCGGTGGACGCCCACCTTTTTCACACTGAGGTACTTAAAACTGACCAGAGATCGACTTTTTTTTGTTTAAGCCAATAAACCTTTTGAATCTATTTGTGTTATCCTGCAGTTTGCTTTCAGCAGTTTTCGTTTTCCAGCATTATCATCATCAAGAAACCCTTTAAATTAAAGATGGCAGACAGGTAAGTCAACAATTTGTTACCATCGACAGATGAGAATAGTGTTCCGTTAAAGTATGTAACGAGTGACCCATGTCCAACAATCTGCAGCCAAAATCATTGAAAAGCTACTAATTAAATGTCAGTTCTCAACATGTATTGGGTTTGAATCTTCCTGAAAAAAATTAATTTTCTTTAGCAAATTTCAAATTTAGGTTTCAGATAATATGTCACTGATTAAATTGATGATAAAATTAATTAAAGAACTGGCTGTTAAAATACTGTTATCTTTAAAAATTATTTCATTGTAATAATTTTCTATATTTTAATACAATAGCATGTGTGTTATTTTATGCGTCACGCTTATACCTTTTTTCTTTCGAGTGACTGTCATTTAATTGTTATGACTTTCCATTTCTTGTAATAAATAATTTTAACAAGAATTCTTCATAAGTTTTGGTTTCGGTTTCAATTCTAACTGATGGCACTCAAATCATCTATATTCTTTTTTATAAATAATTTTACCCAGCATTCTTCATAAGTTTTGGTTTCGATTATAGCTGAAGGAACTAAAGTTTATATATATATATATATATATATATATATATATATATATAAAGTAATGTGATTGATAATTTAAAATTTAAAAAACAAATTATAATCAAATTAAAAATCAGTTTCACAAGAAGGAACAACAACAAAATCAATTATCTGTACGATCGTTTTGGAAAACCGTGTTTTTATTGTGGTAGACATCAAGTTACGGACAATAATTATTATATATAGTTTTTTAATAAACAAGGTCTCCTCATCAGCAAATTTTACAGGGTTTTTATTAAATCTAAAAGACACCATAAATAAACCTAGCATTAAAAGTAATGCAGATTATCTTTTAGTTTTTCGCCTTTTGAAATCAGGAACTATGGTTAAAATAGTCATATGTGATGTTTGCTATAGCTTTTCACCTTATTGTGAAACTGATTTTTAATTTGATTATAATTTGTTTTTTAAATTTTAAATTATTAATCACATTACTTAATATTGAATTAGCTCTAGGATATGTACCTATCGAGCTTATTATATATCTAAATTACACCGAGCACATTTTCTTTCGTGTAATTTAATGAAACTAGTGATTTCACTGTTACATTGAAATACACTCAGCTCTTTAGACTATTGTTCTAATCTCCTTTAAATTATATATATATATATATATATACAATATATTCCTTCTTCATAAGTTTTGGTTTCAGTTTCGATTCAAGCTGATGCACTCAACTTGATGCACTCAAGTCATATGGATATATTTTTTTATTTTTGAAAATTGACTATAATAATATATACGAAATCTGCATAAATTAAAATATCATATTTAAGTGTACTCTATGACTGGGTTACGCCGGGCGTCCCTGCTAGTTTAGATAAATATTTTTGCAGTTTTAACAAAAGAGCTACAATAATATTTACGCTAAACATCTACAGAATGCCAACATCAATATATTACATATGAAAGAGTCTGCTGTGGAATTTCCACAGGTCCCGCTAATTATATATTAATGAAATGATCCTAAACAAGTATTTAAAAATATTTAGAAACTGTAGATGTTTGAGACGAATTTGTAAGGTTTTCTATATTCCTCAAATTTCAGAACGATTTGAAGCATTTAATTATTATTTTTTTTTTTTTACTTCTGTTTACCCTTAACACTCACTGGGACGTAAGAGGCTACTATTTGGAACCATGTCTACTGGAGACTATGCGAGGAGATGAGCAAAATATCTGTTCACATTACATTTAAATTCCAGCATATTAGAACAGTCAGGGAAGCGGGAAACATGAAGGGAATTCCAAAGTCTAGCAATCTGACGGAAATAGCTATTAGATTAGAAGGCTTTCCGGCATCTAGGAACCTCAACAGTGAAGGGGTGGGATTTTGCTGCTTGACATGTTTGTTGGGTGTATACATGTCGAAAGGGTACAAGTGTAAGGAGTTCGTCAGAGCACTTCCATTAAAGTACTTGTAAAATAGACACAACATTTCAGTGATGGGACAGGTTGGAGGCTGGTTGATAGTGCGGGACCTATTAAATTTGAGATTCTAGTGCAATAAATGACTGTTTTTCAGGATGTTCTACTTTTTCTAAGCATCAGTCACACAGCATACACAACCTACAGCCTGAACAAAGTTCCATCATACTGTAATGACCTTTGAATGTGTGTTCCACTGAAGGCCACATTATATTACCCCCACAGATCTTCAAATAGAAAATGAAGACTCAATTTAGATGGACATTTTGAGTTGATGTACGATGTTATCAAGCCCTGAAGCAAGAGGGTGGCTGCAGGAATTCCAAGTGCTGTCTGTGTACAAAATTTACCGTAGGTGGATTCAATTGGCTTCCTCTGATGGATGAAGTGTCAACAGAATAAATTTACTGTAACGGCGTGTATGAAAATAGCAGCAGCAGCTGAAGGATAGATGTTTAGCGAAAATATTAGCAGCAGCAGCAGCCGTTAAAGCACGTACACAAATTAGCAAGTGTGCAAGCTTGCGTCACAAGAAAAGCAGAGAAAAAAAAGGGCAGCACGTGATCGGCAGAGAAGCAAAGTGCGAGCTGGCCAAGATGGACGTGTCAAAATAGAGGATGAGAAAGCACTGGCTGGCGGTGAGAGAAACTTAAGAAAAGCATGTGTGTATGTGTGTGTGTGTGTGTGTGTGTGTGTGTGAAGAGACGTTGAAAAAATAATGAAATGCTTTGTTTAGGAAGAACCATGAATAAATGCATTTTGTTTGCAATTTAAAAAAAAAAAAAAAAAAAAAGCAGAGTTGGATTTATTTTTGTTTGCTCCTTTGCAACGGTACCAGACAATGTGAGGGTCCAAGAGAGGTTTGAACTGTAGCAACACAATTAAAAATTAACGGCCAGGCCATGTTACATTCACAAGTCATCCCCAGTTGCATATATATCCTCATCATGGAAAATGACAACATTAGATTTGCAGGGAGATGTCAAGGTTCTCCTGCATATAGCAACTGGTGGTCACTGATCAAGTACTATCTGGTAGTGATGGGACGATTCCAATATTTTTCCCCAATTTCAATACTATTACAGATTCTGTATTAAATTTCAGATTCCGATATAATTACAGATTCTGATTCTTTATACATCTCTAAATATTTGAACAAAGTTTTTATTCCCCCCCCCCGATTATCATAAAAACTCATGTTAAATGTGCATATATTTTCTTAAACGTAAAAGTATACTCGTGGGTGGTGATCTATGGATTTTAACTTTACTGGCATTTTAAAACCAATAAATATTTATTATTTTGTTACTACCACCGGCAGTGGAAAAATTTATTTTAAGCAAAATCAAATAAATAAAGATAATTAAAAGAATCGTTTTTGGCATCGGAAAATATGCACAAATTTTCCCCAATTCCGATACCCTAAAAGGCTCCGATTTTTCAGATTCTCGATTCTGATTAATTGTTACAACACTATTATCAGGTACTAAGCAGGTTCAATGTTGCTTATCTTCGGTGATCTAATGAGAATCGGTGTGGCAACGTGATTATGCCAAATCCTACATGTGGCAAAAGGACTCCGATTTGTATTGTTTTGGTTACTCGGACAAATTTAAATTTCCCCCACTCTTTATCTGTGCCTAAATCAAAACGCGGATTCCATGAACAAAGCTTCTTTCTTAGAACTGCACGCCTGTGGAACTCTGTTCCGTCTGCCTGCTTCCCACCGGACTACAACTTGGATGTGTTCAAGTCCAACGTTAACAAATTCCTAACGAACTGCCCCCTTAAGTAAACACTTCATCAAATCTCCACACTAACGTAATGTACTTGCAATAACCCTTATCCCTGAGTGGCTTCCGGGCCTTGATAAGTGGTGATCACTGTAAAAAAAAAAAAACAAAAAAAAAAATATTCTCATCTTGGGCGTTATTGGTACAAGGTTTCGGTCGCTGTAACCTACGACCTTCTTCAGGTGTTAAATCTGTTTCTTTTTCTCTACTAAAGAAAAGTAGAAAATAGGAAACATGGATTTAACACCTGAGGAAGGTTGTAGGTTACAACGACCGAAATGTACCAATAACACCCAAGAGGAGAATAATTGCCCGAGTCACCAAAACAATACAAACATTCACATATCATCTAAAAAAATCAGAACTGACTCAGCTTTGTCTTGAAAAACCCAGAAAATGTCTGATTTCACTAGTTCCCAACAACTGGCTCTCCAATTTGGCCTCATTACGTGTGAGGCCCAGTTAAGAAAGACACCAACCGTATCCCCTCTGTAATACCAAGGGCAAGCTGATGACCAGAATCAAATTGGTGTTCAGATGTTTCTCTAAAGGACACAGTGAAGCGTTCAGACTAGGTTTTGCATGCTTCAAAGAATCAGATCCTGTTTGACAGTCCTGGTAGAGGCTTAGGACAGTTTCTTTGAGCAATCTGTATTCAACAAAAAAGATCCTTCCAGAATTTTGAGGATTCATCAAGATATGAAGTTTTTTAAAAAACACCCTGTATGCCAATATTAACTGAAAAGAAATTTTACAATCATGAATTAAAAAAAAAAAAAAAAAATGCTATCATTATAATAGATATATATATATTTTTTTATATTTAACTAGATGCACTTACCAGGCGCTGCCCGGATGGTCATTTTTACTTTCATTTTTGTTTAACTTCTTTTTAAAACTGAAATTTGTTTTTGTTCTTTATCTAATTATTATAAAAAAAAAAAAAAAAAAGTTTTTTTTTAAAGTTAAATGTAATTATTATGGTATCATTTAGTCATTAAATTATTAATTGAAGGAAATTATTAAACCATAGCAAATTTTGTTAAGATAATGTTACTTTCAAATTTTAAAGAGTCACAAAATAATTTATTCATTTTTCAGCTTTAAAACAATATCAAAATGGTTGATTTAAAAAAAAAAAAAAAAAAATTAACTGAAATCCATTATAGCAGATTTCATTTTATAATTCGATACTTCTTCAATTAGATTTTTTAAAAATTCATTTTATAACTTTTTATTTGAATAAATAAATAATTTATCTATATAAATAAAGCAATAGATATGTGTCTGTAAATATTTAACCGACAAACTGTTAAACTACTGGTCACATAACACTGAAATTAATAGGAAATAGTAATCATACACAAACGAGGGTTTATAACAAGTAAACTCTTTGTTTGGATTGATGAATAACGCATACAGAAACATGTCGGCAAGTCGAAACGCAAAATTTTCATTTCAACTTGCCGACATATTTTTATTGATTTTGCGCATGCATAAATTCATTCATAGCTTGAAATGGTTTAATTTTAAATCTTTCTTATCTATCTTGCGATAACTCAAACACTAGGGAATGTGGCCAGAGCGCTAAATGTTTTGGTTTCAATTCCAGCTGATGGCACCCAAATCATTTTTTTTTTTTTTTTTTTAACTTTTGAAATCAGTAATATATATTAGGTCCAATATAATATTAAATAGAAAATGAGCTCTGTAATAATAAATATGAAATCTGCATCGATCAAAATATATTTAAGCATATTTTATGACCGGGCACCCCCTGCTAGTAGTAAATAAAAAAAACAAAAACTGATGTGTAAATCACAGAAGCGATAAAAACACAGACATGCAATAATAAACAGCAATATGGTTTTATAGGCTGGGTACAAAAAGGGGAGTTTATAGGCTGGGCACAAAAAGGGACACAGGCTTCCATGTTAAACCCAGGCTAATATATATAATTATCAAGCCCCTTTAAAAATATTTAAGGATGGACGCTGTCTACGGAATAAAAACTAAAAAGCAGTCAACTAGCGTTTAGGCAATGTTCACAACTTCCATGCGTTCAGACACTCAAGATGGTCTAATAATGTAGTTGTCCGAATTCAGCGTTTAATAATTCTTAATTCTCTTCATTCCTGTGGCAATTGTTTGGTGGCTTAGCAAATAGAGCAAAAGGTGGCTTTGTGGCTGGGTACGATGATTGTGTAAGCATGAAACACTAGTGTCTGTAGGTATAAAGAATAACATTGTTTAATATATATATATATATATATATATATTAGTAATTTATAAAATATATATGGCGATTAAGCTACACTGAATATTCTGCGCATAAGCCTGACGAATCCTATAGTTGGATGAAACGCAGAATATTCAGTGTAGCTTAATCGCCATATATATTTTATAAATTACTAACTAGCTCTACCTACGTATTGAGCACTTTTGAAGTAAATACTTCAAGTTTACGCATAAATCTATACTTTCGTATATTAAATTTATGTGAATAAATGAAGTAGTTATATATATATATATATATATATATATATATATATATAGGGCCTGTGTTCCTACGAATGCTAAAAAGCAAATGGCTCTAATTGCTTACCCTCTTTCTTTCTCCGCTTAGATTCGTTTTCTTGTTTACTTCCTAAAGCTAGTAAGGTTTCACATGAACATGTTAACTCAAAGCATTTTCAACCAATGAAAATTGTCTCAACCCCAAAAAAGTAACGTCTATATGAAAATAGTAAGCTGATGCGAAGTTAGAAACTCCTATAAAACAATTTTTATATCCACTTTATAAATATACCCACTTATATATATATATATATTAAATGTTTGTGTGGTTCTTGGCACTACACAAGGACATCATCATCTTACAAAATGGCACTACCTAGATCAAGGACCATGCCACAAATTGGTAACCCCATCGTTTGATAGACATACCATATATTAGTGATTTCCTGTGTGTGTGTGTGTGTGTGTGGACACCGCACACACACACAATGTGGACAATCTGCATAGGTTGAATATTTGTACCAAATTTCATGATCCTAGTGTAAGACATTGCTTTCTTTTGTTCTTGCGACAAAATAGTCTGCCATTTCTTTGAGGGAATCTGATCTTTATATGATGACTACAAACGATAAATTTTTTTTTTTTTTTTTTGAAGTAGTAACTTATTGGTGAATTTGTAGATTCATTCATCATTAAAATACTTTATCAGTTTTCTTTTCTAGTGGCCATGCAAAAATAGAGCCATTTATGACAGCCAGTTCCGTATCATAACCAAAAACTGACAAATTTCAAACCTATTTATACTAGACTATCATGTGATTCCTTTTGGCCAATCATATCTTTGTATCTCTTCGCTCCACTCTTTACTCCCTAACACAGTCTTATAGGTTAAAAGTAATTAGCAAACAGGTGCATTTTCATTAGATTTTATCTTTCAACTGGCAAAGTTGCGATTAAACACACTTTCACAGGCTGATTAAACTTTATTTTACTGCATTAAATAGGAGAGCATATTAAAATCTATCTACAAGATCTGCAAATTTAGCAACCATCAGTTTAACATCCATTTTACATGTTGGCATGTGTTGGACGGCTTTTATAAACTAACCCATCTCTGGTCAGGTCTTGATTTATATCCTTTTTTCTACAAAATCCCTCCTTATCATTTCTTCCCTTGTTTTCCTTAGCCTTCCCCTGCTACCTCAACTGTTCTACACCTATTAATCCAAGGACTTTCATCCAGTTTTTCCATAGGATCAAACCAACGAAGCACAGATCTCCTTATATACTATCTAGATTTAATATTCTTCAGAGATCAGATATGAAAATGCCATTTCAAACATAAGTGTAACAAACAAATTGGCAGACAGAGATGCTTGGATACATTTAAATTTAGAGACATCTATTCAATCTGCAATATTAACACAGGGTCAGGATTTGAATCAATATTTTATCTGAAGTAAAGGCTTTATCAAGAATTTATTAATATTGAACCAAATCATGGCTCTACGTTAATCTCTGTTTATATTAGTCTATCTTAATTTTTTCTCTTTTATTTCCATGTTAGTTACCTATATATCATCCTATAAATACACCTCACATGAGTAATTTTTTAGACATTCTCATTGCAAACATATTTAACTATATTTTAATAAATGCCAACAAACGGATACAAATAAAACCTTATTAATAACTGTTTCAATTTAATTTCAGATTTGAACTGCTGGATTTAAGGAAAATGAAAGTTTATTTAAAAAGACATACTCTCGGTTTGGAGTAAGGGGATAACTAATTTTTCAAAATATATTTATTTTATTATTACCTCCACCAAGGCAGCAGTTATGGTTTTGGTTGAAATTGTCACTATATTTGTTTGTGTACAGCTTAGTGTACAACTAATCTAAGACAAATTTAAAATCAATTCAATTTTACGAGGTCTAGGTTAAGGTCATGCATGGAACAGTTAACACTTGATAACTTCGATTCGGTACTTGACATCATAGAAAACTACTTGGTTAATATTGTTGCCAATGAAGTCCTTAATCTTATATTATCATGACCTTAAAAAAGTCAAAGTTGAAATTTTAATAGAATTTCAACATTGAATTTTTCCAAATTTGATGTATGGATCTGATGCTCTTTGATGACAATAAACACCCATGCAAAATTTTAGTTTGATTGGGTGATTTTTTGAGTTTTGTTTCATAATTTTAGAAATACTTTATATAATAGTAGAAGTAAGGCCCAAATAAATCTTTGGTCAATCTTTACGCTGTCAGAGGGAGGGGTGCAGTCACATGACTGACTTAAGTTAATAATAAAACTATCAAGAACATAAAAAAAATTACATATCTAACGTAATTACACTAAAAAAAATTACAAAAAGGATGATTAAATAAACACAAGATTATTATTAATCCAGTTTAGTTCAATTATTTGTACAGAAAAAAATACATAAATGAATTTTTTAGTTGCCAAATTACTTCATTATCTATGATATATCAGCTATATTTTGCCAAATTACTTCATTATCTATGATATATCAGCTATATTTTGCCAAATTACTTCATTATCTATGATATATCAGCTATATTTTGCCAAATTACTTCATTATCTATGATATATCAGCTATATTTTGCCAAATTACTTCATTATCTATGATATATCAGCTAGGCTTCAGCCTCTGTCCCATCAATGAAATGCATTCCTCTGCCTGTTTTGCAAGTATTTTAATGGTAGGTGCTCAGACGAACTACAAGCCCTTGCTCCCCACCCTTACCCCTGATGAAAATACCCCCGACAAGCAGCAAAATCCCACCCCTACACAGTAGAAATTCCTAGATGTAAGAAAGCCTTCTACTCTAATAGTTTCTTCCATAGTACTACTAGACGTTGGAATTCTATTCAGAGTTCTTGTTTCCTTGATTGTACTGACATGCAGAAGTTCAAGTTTAATATAAACATACATCTTGCTGCTCAACTCCCTACATAGTACCTCTATAAATTAGGTCCTAAATAATAACCCCTTACATTAAAGTTGCACTGTGCCTTGTTTGGGGTGAAAATGCAATTAAAAAAAAAAAAAAAAAAAAAAAAAAATTGTCTGTTCAAATAAAACTCAGAAACCACCAAAGATACATTGACAAAGTTTACATATTCTGATTTAGTATGACCATGAACAGGTTATGGTGAAAAGATTTACTGTAACATTAATTCATTTGGGGGATCACCAGAAACATACAAAATTAGTAACTGGAATATTATAAATTGTATTTGTCTATAAGATAATCATTTCTCATAGAATAAAGAAAACAAATTTAACATAGTTATAAAAAAAAAAAAAAAAAAAAAAAAGGGAAAATTAGAAATTACATCTAAAAGTCATTAATTAATATACATGCTATTTCTCAAGTTTCAACTTCATTTTTATTTTGGAAAGAAGTGAGATAGAAAAGATGCTGAAAAGGGAAAATTGCTTTGAAGTCAGATATGAAGAATAAAAAATAAATGTCAATTTTTTTTTTATTATATGAAAAGATTTAATACATAATTTGTTTTTTGTTTTGTTTTGTAAGGAAAAATAGTAACATATAATAGAATTAGAATTAAAAAAAAAAAAAAAAAATCAAACAAAATAAAATTACAAACTTTATAAAAAAGCCCAAAGCTACAAAAAAACAAAAACCAAACAAAAAAAAAAAAAACAATAAAATAAAAACAAGCAGACAAAAGCAGGTATGAAAACAATAACAATTACAAATAGAATCAACAGTTATTTCATAAAGATCACAGATACTAATGAAAGCAAAAATGATTGGTCCCAAATTATACTATTTAACGGCATAGTAATACCTTTTTGGCTTTATCCAATGCCAAAACAATAAAACTGTTGTAAACAATTCATTGTATATGATTAATTGAACACAAGTTGCCATTTTACCCATAGCCTTTCCCGACAGTATTAGTGCATAAATTACAATAGATCCGATGGAGCTTGAACTCTGCATAGCAGATTTCAAAGACAGCAATCAAATTCAGTAGGTCAATCATGCACCCCCTTACACACTTTAACAAAATGGCAGAAGTGTATAAAAATCTTTGTAACACAGACGTAAATAAAAAATTTTTGGAACAAATATAAGCCAAATAGGTTTTCATGTCCATAGAAATATACAGATAAGTTATTTTGGTTTGAATTTAATACAAAACTGACAAATAATTGTGATAAGGTCAGTCTCTTTCACATGATAAATTGTACATCAGTAATAATTATATATTGGAGAGAGAATAGGTAATGTATTCCCCAATGATCCATCCACAAAATCATGTGTGGAGGTCGTCTAACAATTTGGACTGTCATTTGTGGAGCTACTGTACACTCTAACATGTGTGTGTGTGTGTATATATATATATATAAGTGATGGGACGATTCCAATATTATTCCCGATTCCAATTCTTTATAAATCTCTAAATATTTTACTATAAAGTTGCTATTTTTGCTCCAATCACCGTAAAAACACCTTTTAAATGTACAGGTATTCTCTCAAACGTAAAAATACACATGTGGAGGGGGTGATCCATAGATTTTAGTTTTACTCTTAGTTTAAAAATCAATTAATATTTATTATTTTAACATTACTACCAGCAGTGGAAGATTTTGCTTTAAATAAAGTCAAATAAAAAAAGACAATTAAAACAATCTTTTCTGGCATTGGAAAATAGGCACAAATTTTTCCGATTTTGATACCCCCAAAAGTTCCAATTTTTTTCAATTCCCGATTCCGATCAATCGTCCCAACACTAATTATATATATATATATATATATATATATATATATAGCTGTTGTAGATATAAAGGAACTCTTTTTGATATTATATTTTAAATCTCATACCTGGCCCATTTGGGATAATAGAGCATCCACTAATATGCTAGGAGACAGGAGTTTAATCCTCAGTAAACTATAAAAAAAAAAGTAAGAAAAAAAAAAAAGAAAAAAAAAAGAAAAAAAAAAAAAGGTATTTGATGTCTCCTTGTTAACCACTCAGGTAAGAATCAAGAAGTGGAGCAATCAAGGGGCATCTTCCCTTACATCACTGTGGTAGCCAATATAATGAGAGACTTCAGATCACTTAACTACGATAGATTCATTTCTTTTGTTTTCATTGAAATCCCTTTATTAATAAAACTACCAGACAAGATCTTGTGTTTGTGCATGTTTCTCATACATAACTTTAATATTCCATTATTTAAAAAAATAATTTTTTTTTTTTTTTTATTTACTGTTAAGGAAGTATTTGGCACCAAAATTAAAATTAATTAAAAAAAAAACAAAAAAAAGCAAACTAAAAACAATCTCAACATAAAACGATGGAAGTAAATAGACACACCACAAAATATTTCATACATGTTCAAAGTTTCTGCTTCCTCTGCCTACAGCTATCACTCAGAGCCGGAGTAAAAGTTTGAAACATTAATATTTTATACCAAAATTTTTATGTGCTTCAGTTATCAATATATTTATTACATATCATCTTTAAATGTGATGCTGAACAAAGAAATGATAAATTTTCAGAGGAGCCATTTTATTAGTTAAACTGAAAGTGGATAGTGTCAAATCACAGTGAATCTGGAAATTCCACTTTCCACTCTTAATTGAAGGATTGCATAATTCTTTACAGAGGAAAAAGAATCAAGAATCATCTCACCTAGGTCAATCAGAACTCTCAGGCAGCAGTTATTTTTGTTAACAATAATAGCATTCACTCCTTCCATGTTTGTAACGAATTATTTTTTTCTTTAAGTTATGATCAATTTTGTGAATGTAATGTTTCAATCTATATTCATAAAATTATTTGTGATACATTAGAATTTTCTAAAAATTTAAAGCCAGAAATGACAAAAAAACAGGAATGTGACAATTTAAGTGCTTCTCAATTCTGTTCAAACTTTTAAGGAGCACAAAGTAATTCTTTTTTTTTTTTCAATTATTAAAAAGAGAAAAGAAAAAAAAAAAAATTAAAATGGCTGACTTGTTTATAAAGAAGTCAAAACATACCGTGTTGGATTTAATTTCATAATTCAATTAATTTTTTAGTAAGATTTTTAAAAAGTTATTTTTTGGTACATCATGATTTTTAACTTCAATAAATGATCGATTGATAGAAAAAAAAAAATGAAAAATAAAAAAGGTTCAAGTCATGTAGATGCGAGAAACACACACATACACACGAGAAATGGTCACACGATTTTTTTTCCCTTATCTCTTCTTTTTTTTCAGCTAATGATACGAAGTTGAATATAGGACTTAACTAAATCCGTTAGTTTACAAATTTCTTTTTCATCTTCTCAGACTAAAGTTGTCTTAAGGAAAGGGTCTAATTCTGAAATGTGCAAAAGACCCCACGTTAGCATGGACATGAATAAAATGAAAAATGTGTAAAAATGTTGATAATGATTAAAAAAAAAAAAAAAAAAAAAAAAAAAAAATCTATGTAATATGCAGGATGTGCAAAAGTTTGAACACATGATAACTGGATATTCACCAGTTTTCATACTGGTTTTGGGGTTTTTCTTTGTATCATTCTGGCAACCTACTGGCCTTTCTTTGTTGAAAGAAGGTATAACTTGAATTGACCAAGAAGGTGCACATTCTCAGGCATCGCCTCCTTCTTCAAGATACGTTTATTGCCAATCACCTGAGGCAGAATATTAATGTCCATTCTGACATTTTTATACAGAATAGAGAACAACCTGGGTGGAGCTGGTCCTTCCTACATTCTGGCTTTGTACTATATTTGTAGTAGTGAAAACCAAGTAAATTCCAACAGATTTCCTTTTCCACCTGCGTGTCCACATTTTATCGACATCCTGCAGTTCAAAATATTTAAAGATTATTTTGAGTCAGTGAAATTATTTGAATTCTGAAAAATAGTAGTCATGCCATTTTGACATTTTTATACATAGTTCTCCCACCCATATCTTGTCATGATTAGCAAAACATGACATATCATGCACGGGTGTTCTTACTATTAATGTCTTTAACAAAAAAAAAAACAAAAAAACAAAAAAACTCCTAAATTTGCCATCCACATAATTATTTTTTGTCATAATAATAAGAATAAACAATTGTCAGTTATTCTCTCAAGCTTAGATCATTAAATCACCAAGACTGTTGAGCCTCTAGACATCATTTGTGCACAAAACAGCTCAACAGGAGCCACTCAATAGGAGTCAATCAAATTCCTGTTTAATATTTGATGCAATCCTGCATAGGTTTTGATTTGATGACTAACTTGTACATTGGAGGAGAGAGAATTGCTACTAATATACCTGATAGGTTTGATTGAAAAATTTTTTTTTTAAATATTTAAATTTTACAATTTAATTAAATAATAAATAAGAACTTTCTTAAATAATAAAGCAATAATTTCAAATATATAGTTGCATTAAATTGACATTTTATCATATTCAGAAATAGCTGGGAATGTATACATGAAAAATTTTTTTTTTTTAAATTTCACCAACATCTACACATAATATGGACACATGCTAAAGTATAAAATATAAGCATTTAATTTACAATGGGTTTTATGTACATTCATGGCAACAACAAAAACAAAGAAACACAAAAGAAAAAGAAAAAAGCAGCATATTCAAGTGATTTGATAAAAAAAAAAAAAAAAAAAAAAAATGACTAGAAATATTCAGCATAGAGTTGTTTTTAAATTAAATTCATTGATATCTGACCCCGGCATAACCTCCCCAAAACATGACCTCTTGTTGCAAGTGGTCTCTTTAAAAGACATTGGATAACACTTTATATATATATATATATATATATATACATATTATATATATTAGTCTTGTGATTGAGACTAAACATAAAAGAATAAAAAAAAAAATACATAATGAAACGAATGCAAAATAAATGTGTGTGAAATAGTCTCATTTCATTTTGAAGCAAAAAGAATAAAAAATAAAAAGAATAAAAAAATAAAAAGAATAGAAAATTAAAAAAAAAATAAATAAATAAAAAAAATGATTTTATAATAGTGAACAAAGTCGATTATGTAAGAAAGGGTAAAAAAAAAAAAAAAAAAAAAAAGAAGAAGAGAAATAAAAGCGAGGAGAGAAGTGTACATATTGTTAAAGCAAACAAAAACATACAAGATCATAATGTTATGCACTCACTTTTTCTATCTGGCATCGCCCAGGAGTTAAGTTAATGATATGAGAAATATTAAAATAATATATAAAGCCAGAAATTTTTCATTTAAATTGGCAGACTTATTAGTTTGTAAATAAATGAAAAACTGCTTGAAAACAGCAAAATTTTTTTATAATACTGAAAAGATAAGGAAAAGTGGACAGAACAATTAAGATAGAGAGAAGAAAGAAAGAGGAAAAAACATTTTTATATTGTCAGAGTAAAGCGAGATGGCATATCTATTATTATATTACAGCCAAGTAAGTAAATATTTTTTGACATAGTGAAATCTAC
Source organism: Euprymna scolopes (assembly GCF_053919585.1). Taxonomy (NCBI): domain Eukaryota; kingdom Metazoa; phylum Mollusca; class Cephalopoda; order Sepiida; family Sepiolidae; genus Euprymna; species Euprymna scolopes. The sequence continues at coordinate 49,012,950 of NC_136484.1, forward strand.
TCCTACCTCTTCAAAGTAGGACTTTTTTTTTCAGAGAGTCAGCTTGGTCAGAAATAATGTAGGAAATCAGAAATTTGAATTGAAGTGGCTGAATTTCCTGAAATATGCCTCAGGCATTGGCAGAATAGACGACCATATTGGAATGATGTGTGGCACCTTTGCTTATAGTCTTGATGTCTGATTGGTGAAAGGAAAAAAATCAAATTTATATATAAAACATAAATAGATACTAAAGTATTTCTTAAGTTTAGGATAAAATTTTATTGATAAAATTTTTATTTTTTTATTTTTTTTTTACTTCTTATTAATCATAATTTGTAACTGTATGTTGATTCAACCACACTAATATTTTTTTTTACTGTTTCGGTGCGCATTTAGAAAAAAAAAAAGTGTTTCTTTTTTCAGTGATGCTTCTTAACTGCATTATTTTGGCATCTAATATACATAGTGTGTTCGTACAAACGATATTTAAATTAGATAGTAAGATAATAATCTTGATACTTCTTTATTATCTTCAAGGATGGAAGTAAAGAGATTTATTATTTTTAAGCGCACAAGAAGAATGTCTTAACAGATATGTCAATTTATGAATTTTCAAATGAAAACTAGGAGGAGGAATCATCGCTGTGGCCCAATGGATCATAGATACATCTAATATGTGTGTGTGTGAGAGTGTGATCATTTAGGAATGCTAGGTGCTGTATGTACCGTGCCGGAATGTAGAAATTTCCAGGTTGGTATCTGGAAGCGCTTTAATCCATGGGCAAAGATGCACCCTTAGTCTTTAAGACATGGATCAAAAGGAACACTGATGTAAAAACCTGAGGTCTACTGTCTGCTCTGTCTTGTGACAGCAACTAGGAATAGCAATTGTATCAAAAAGTAGGATTGGTACTACACAAATCCTTCACCACTATAAACAAATCATCTGTGTGGATTTTTACACTACTGTTTTGGTAGACCTCATACATCTAAATCGACAGGAGTATCATATATATATATATATCAAAAGGAGGAACTATGATGTTGCAAATTGTTTTTATGTTAATATATTATTTTCAACTGATGATAAAACAAAAATCAAAGGATTGTTAATCTTTTCCCTATCAAGTTGCTATCATCCACCAATTAGAATAATTTCTTTGTCAGCAATAAAATTGTATATCAATCTTAAACTCTATGAAGCCATTTTGCTAACACAATTCTTAACTGAATAAGAAACATAAAACGTCAACCAAAAAAACTATTTGCTTAAACAATTTATCTGTACAAAACAAAAAGTCTCTAAATTTAACTCTTCACCATTAGATGATAAAAGAATCAGGTGGAGAGAGCATGAAGATTATCAGTACAGACCTTCAAATTGAAAACCCAAATTCAAGTTCAATCAGGTCTGTATTTATTTACATGCCTCCCCATGAAGGTAAAATGTGACACATGGTTGTGTGGGTAGAAAATCCTATGTTTTAACACTAGATTTTCCTATACCACATTGACCAACCTATACCATATTAACCGAAAGTGATGTTTGCATTTTCAATCCGCCTGCCAACACATAAATGATAACTTTTTGCTTGAATTTATTTTTAAATAATACGTTTAAATGTTCTCAACGGAAGATAAATAACTCTTACCAGTCCCTGTCAGGCATACATCCAGGTACTTATTTCAGTAATTTATCATTTTCATAGTTTTTAAATGACTATCCCCTGCCGCATTATTTCTAAAGGTAATTTATTTAAAAATTACTGCTTTTGGCGATCATTCAAATAATTTATACAATGATAACATTTACAAGACAACAATAGTATCATTCCAATTGTGCTGTCAAGTTTCACAACAATCTCTTCAAAAGCAATAACGTTATAAATATGTAAATACCAAAAACGTGTTTTTAAGCATTTTTTTTTTGCTAATTTCTTACAGGAGAGAAAGACCCTGGACTTAAGATTTTCAACTTTGAAACACTTGCAAAAAGTAGGCAGATAATCCTTCATCTGTATACTCTTACAAATGAGAAAGCTCTCAGTGACAGGAAAGAAACCTGCTCTTCCATCCTTTAAAAGAGACTCAAAAAAACAAAAAAAAAAACAAAAAAAAACTACTCTAGGGAAGTTAAGATTCATTTAAATTCTTTTCAGAGAGGTGTGTACTTAAACCTTTTAGAATAAAAAAGAATGTTATAACTCATAACCTGATGGTGTGGAGAGACGCCCAAATGTATTTGACTTGGAGCCTATCCGTCGGGTTGATAAAAAGTCATTTAGCATAACTTTAAGGTTTGAAGCGCAACATCCAGGTTATGGTTAAAATAGAAGTAAAAAAATGTATTTGCAATACGTTTATACAATATTTATTTTGGTTGCAGTTGAAACAAATGAAAACAAAAAGGGTTGATATGCCGAAGAATATATGAAGCAAAGTATTTAATTTAACAATTTCAATACTTTAATTTTTATTAAACATAGCTGCTTTTGATATTTTGGGTAAAAAAAAAAAAAAAAAAAAAGATGTTAATGGATCATAAAATAAAGTTATGTTCCTGATAAGAGAGAAGTTTCAAAGATTATTTTGAATTTCCAAATAACTTTTGGAAATTGGCAGTATTTTCCAACATTGACGACAAATTTTTTTTGCTTACTTATAGGAAATAATAAATATAAAAACATACACATATAATTCTTTTTTTTTCTTTTTTTTTTTAAAAGCTCTACTATATACTGAGCACTTTTTGAAAAAAATATTGTTTGTAAGTTCATTTTATCAATATTTGAACTTGCTCAATTAGCTTATATAAGAATTATATAACTGAGTGATTGGTCTTTCATATACAGTGTTTCTTAGGTGGTAACAATTGAGTCTAATTTAAAATGTACATTCCCAAGTGAAATCTAATAGCTCCTTATATATAAACACACATACACATGCAGAGAGAACCATTAAAAAAAATAAAAAACATGGCGACAGAAACAATGTCATTCAAAAATTAAAAATATACTGTGTAAACTTTACGTTCTTGTTACACAAATGTTTACAATCCAAGAATGAGTCTGTTACAGGCTGATCCAAGAATTCAAGGAAGACTAGCCAGCCATAGATATGCCCAAGAAGGATGAGCTAGTCCAAGAAGAAGAAGGAGCTGACATTGGCCATAGAAAGAAGAATTAATGTCAAATTGTTAGGTTTTATGGCATGTCAACCATTGTTGGGTCATTTTACATTGAAACCGGACATTTGTTTATAGATTAATTTGCATATTGTAGAGACTTTTGTTTTCTGTTACAACACCTAGATTTTCTCAATAACCCATTTATTAGTGATCAGCCTCAACATTGCTCAACTTTGATGATATGATGAGAAATGGAATATCGACATGACTAACTGTATCACACATTCACTTCAAATGTAGAAACTTATTTTAATCAAATCATAAAATTTTCAAAATAAATCTAAAGCTTAATAATAAAAAAAAAAGTCAGAAACTAACAAATTTGATGTAAACATACAAGATTAGATACAAAAATGTTTAGTAAAGTCTAATATTTCATTAATTAATATTACTCCTGCCCAGGAGACAATATGCAATGCCAATAAAACTTGAAGCATGAACTTGTTTCCTAGAAATGGGCAAGTTCAATGGTTAGAGAGTGAAGCCAATTTGTTTGAGGCTATGATGCTTCTGGCCATTCCCATAAAAAGATAAAGTAAAACTAGAGTGAGTTTCAAAAGAAGGATTCCCTTCTCATGCATAAAATAAAGGGTCGAAGTCAATTCCTGTGAACTTGTTCTACTGAACGTATAATAGCAGACAGTATCCGAATATTAAAATGCCCTTGTGTCACATGTCATTGTTAGGAAGTATACATAAAAATCACTACAAGTTGCACAATTTTTTCTTTTTAGATTTTTCTAGATTTCCTTAATCAAATACAGATCCAGCCTACTTTTGCATAGACTTCTATTAGGTTGATGCAAGAATAATGACATTTTTATCAAATCTCTCTCTCTCTCATATATATATATATATATATATATATATATATATACACACACACACACACACACACACACACGTCAAAGAAAATGACATTTTCGCACCAACCTAATAGACATATTATTGTTTTAAATGTATTACAACAACATAGCAGCAATACAGGAAGAGTAAAACAAGACTTGTGACTGTACACCTCCTATTCAAAAAAAATAGATCTGTTACCAATGTTGATTTACTCCTCAATAACTCCTTTCATAAGACATCTGCTCATTAACCAAATTTATCTTTGATTTTTCAGTCAATGAATCTACAACAACAAACAAGGGAGATCACTCTAAAAACTTAACAAAAAAACAGAACCCCTTTTATATATCCAGACAAGGGTAGATAATTTAACATCTCTTAATGTAAAAATAGGCCAAGCATGTGCTTGAAAAGGGAATAGAAGAAAATATACCATCACATCTTTTTAGATTCCTTCTAAATAATTTCTATGTTGTTACTTAGATGATCATTTGGAAATACTGGGTGATGTACACAAAAATATGGTCCTCATACCAATCTTCAAGTAGACAACAGAGAGTCCTGGGTGGGTCACTATGATCTGCACTGACCGAAAACTGATCAGTTATGTCAGATCAAATTCAGAATTATGATATAAACTTCTGTTCAGAACGTTAATGTTTCTCCAGGCATCTATCACCAGCAACACCACACTAAACTGGCACTGTGTCAAACATACTCCCCTGGAAGTAGTGACTATGTCCCAATTACTTCTAAGATAAAAGTAATCAATAGTTTTAAACAAAACTTTACCTGGCAGCAGTTATAAAAGAAATAATTTATGACGTCAATATTTTGGAGGGAAAAGAAATAAATATCAGCAGATAAAAATGGAGGATATAAAATCAATAAAAAAATAAAAGACAGCAAAAGCAAATTAAATTTTTGTTTGTCATGTCAAAGACATAAGTGAAAGACTTGTTTAAGGGGTTAAGTACGAATTTCATAAATCTTCAATTTATAGTCATGATAGGTACACATATGGCAGCAATATTTGGATATGAATGTATAAAAAAAAATGTTTAAATTGGAAATTTCCTCATAAGGTAAATAGGTATTCTCTGATAAGAGTGCCTCAGGTGATTAGCAATAAACTAACCCCTTCTCAAAGAGAGAAGGCAAGGCGTAGGAGGGTGGACCTCCTAGAACTGCACAGAACTAAACTCCTACAGTCTAATCTGTTGATTTTGGGGGCTCTGAGGATAGAAATCGCTAGCTGATGAGAGATTATTTACCCATAAGCAATGCAGTCTACCATGAGAATGCTTCCCTGCAGACTACATGGTAATCTTCAAATCCAATGTCAACAAATATTTGACATAAAAAGTCCTCAGAAGTAAATTAACTTTGCTCATTACATTAATTATTTTCAATCCCCTCAAAATATTCTTCATCATTCAACTGACAATCTATCCCATTAACCCTTATCTTCAAGATATTTTGGCTTCAATAAAATGGTAACTTATTCGTAAAAAAAACTTCAGGAAAATTGATCCATAGATAAGTTAAAGACCAAGTTATCTTTGCCTCCTTCGTATATTAATATGTTTCAGCTGACTGAGACAAAATTATCTGGACACATCTTTGTCCCGAGAAGTAAACAACAACAACAACAATATTTCTCTCCTTCATTTTGAGGATATATAACATAACTAGAATGGTCTTAGCTGATAAGTAATTTCAAATGTCATAAGACAAGAGAAGGAAGTGCGATTAACATTATGGTAAAATCTATATAATAATTTTTCTTCTTTTCTTAGTTATCACGGCCATAATGGCGCAAATACAAATGCACTAAATCAAAAGGATGTAATTAACCCAAACTCGACTTAGCAATAGTAGTAGTAATATCAATACAGCTTTATTTGTAGATGTAAAAAAGAAGCAGATGACAACTAATTTTTTTTTTTCTAAGTTAATTTTAATTGCAAAAGTTTTAGCTTAGAAAAATTAATATTTTTACTATGAAATGAAAATCATCTAAATATCTTACATTTTATACTAACTGTACTTTTCCAAATTTTTTTTTTTGAGGGGGGGGGGGTTAGTGAAAAAAGCAGCCATGGAATTTCCACAGGGTATGCTCCTCACTAATTTATCAACTGGTAATTTTGGATACTATTTATTAGCGATTGGATGATTCCAATATTTTTCCCAGATTCTGATACAATTACCGATTCCGATTTTTTAACTCTCTAAATACTTAACTATAGAGTTGTTATTCCCCCGATTTCCGTAAAAAAAAACAAAAAAAAAAACACATTTTTAATAAGTAGATATTTTCATAAACGTAAAAAAAACACTTATGGAGGAGGATTTATAGATTTTAGCTTTAATAATATTATAAAATCAATAAATATTTATTATTTTATCATTTATTAGCAGCAATGGAATATTTTGCTTTAAGTAAAATCAAATAAAGACAATCAAAAGAATCGTTTTGGCATCGAAAAATAGACACCAATTTTTCCGATTCCGATTAATCATCCAAACACTACTATTTACCATAGTGTCTTAAGGGTTTATCAATAGAGAAAGGTTCAGCAATTTGTATGGCGTTTATAATATATAAATAACACGTATGCCTGATTTTAATATTTCACTGCAATTTCACGGATCATTGAATCATCAGAAGTATATGAATATAATTCTGAACATTCTTAAATATTTTAATAGAAATATAAGAAAATATTTAAGTTTACTTAAAATGTTGTATATAGCATAGAAATCATATTACTAAAGCCTTAACAAGGCAAAAGAAAACAAAAAATGATGTTAGTGGTTACTAACATATACAGGCATCTTAACCTGAGGAGTTCTTACTGGGAGGAAACATGAAAATTGGCATATATATTTTCATAACTTACTATTTATTACTATATATGTGTCTGTGTGTGTTTTGAATCTCTGCAGTTACACTTAGCATGTATAGCCATGTTGAGGAGAGGAGCCACTGATGAAACAACTGTGTGAATGACACACACACACACACACACACACACACACACACACACACACACACACACACACACACACACACACACACACACAGCCTATTGAAAGATTGAATACTGATAGAGAAAATGATTAATTTCCACTTAGCATAAAGAAATAGATTTCTCTCTGTTACTGGAAGTACAATAAAATATATGTAAATAAAGAAAATACATATATGGCACTATAATTTATTCTACATCAAATGGCAAGTTTGTTATGGAGCTTGGCTGCTGATTACATTTGGATGTAACCAGCTGCTTCAAGTTTCGAATCTCAGCATAGACATATTTGCTACGTCTAGGCACACTGATGAGTCTTAAATGACAAAAATGGCTGCTTGCAAATGACTATATTTTATTTATATTTATAGTTGTAATGCAATGAAAATAATAATAAATATATATAACACATAAATAAAATGCAAAATTTAGAAAATGAATCAATATACTTGGTTGAATCAGTAAAGCGAGTTTAGTAGTTTTAAAATAAACAATCAAACTTGATAAATACATGAAGCCATCATTCTTCATGTAGCAATTGAAGCAAAGCATTATGTGCATTAAAGTCTCTCACCTTGAAAAAGAACTGAATTCAAACTAGTTAAGCATAAAATTAGCAAGTCCTTCATCCCATAAAAATAAATCCTCTCTTAAAAAACAATGTTGCAACAATAGCCTATATGCCTCAATTGAACAGTTCCAACTGCTTTGAATTACAGCAAAATAACCAGACACAAGTTTGAGTCTAACTCCACCCTACACGAATTGGAAGTGAGAAAATGCTGTTTATTCTTGATATACTTGCTACAAATTACTGCCAGAATTAAACCAAATTTTCAAGCTACCTTAAAATCTTAATGGTGTGAGAGATGTAAACCCATACAGAATTGAAGAAATTTTCATCTCAAATTTAATTTATTAATAATCTAAATTTCAATAGTGAAATCTTTCTTCATCATTTTGTAGACAAACATTTTTTCCAATAAAATTGTAAATTAAGGAAAATAAATTTTCATTTAAAAAAAGTATAACTGGAAAATTCTAGAGAAAAGACATTGTCAGATTTTTGAATAACGCATCATCTGATAAAGAATCAAACTAGCCCCAAATTTCGATGAAAATCTGAAATTTTATTCTTTTCAATCAAGTAGAGGAACTTATTTTTTTCAACAGTCTATTTATTCACGTTTTATGAAATGACATCTCAAAATAATATGCACACACACACACACACACACACACACACACACACGCACACGCACACGAGACAAGAAAATGATAAAAATTTACATTGTTAAAACTTTCTTAAATATTAAAACAATCTTTTGTTATATTCCTTGTTTTCTGAACATTTGATGAATTAATAATGTGACTTTTTATTTTTTATTACATTTTGTCTTATATTAATTGAGCATCCCTTTATCAAGACAAGATCTTATATATAGCCATAGTTGGATTATTAGTGACTAAAGGGGTTCCACCACCAATTTTAATTAGGAGAGTGATTAGTCACCCAGCATAATAAAAAGAAACAAAGAGCATATTATGCTACTTATAAGGTCTATGGTCATCTAGTACATTATTATATTGCCAATAAAATGTTACAACAATGACAAATGAAAATTGACTAGTTTGATTTGTCAGTTTATATACTATTATGGCCTGATTTTGAAAATCCAACATGATAACTTTATATGTTAGATATTATCATATGATGAAGCTTATGCAGTAAACTTAAAATATCCCACCCTAAAAAAAAACAAAAAACAAAACAAAAAAAACAACAACAAAAAAAGAGCTTTCCATCACATTTTAAAATTAATATATAAAACATTTAGAAATCATAATTTCTTTTTTTAAAATAGAAAGCTGAATACTAATTTAAAATATGTACATGTATTTGAAACATAGATAAAATCTTAATGGTGTGAGAGATGTAACCCCATATAGAATTCAAGAAAATTTTCATCTTAAATACTGATATTAATAATTTGTATTATTTGGATATTAACAATGTCCAAATATTTGTTTTAAATAAGTCAGCCTTCAAGTACAAAATAACTATTTATTTTTCTAATTGCATACGAAAAGATAAATCTGAGAAAGAAAAATATTTCTGATTGAGTAGTAATTCTATATATTTATTTTTGTCAAAATGATATGGTACAAGAACTACTATAAAATTTTAATTAGCTATTTTAAGAACAAATAAAAAATTGTATTTTTAATGTCTTTTCAAATATTGTTATATTATCCATTCCTTAATACAGTCAGGAGAGAAAATATTTTCCTAAAATTTAAACACAGTTATCTTCTTTTTATCTCATAGATTTTCTTTCTCATCAAAATAAAGTTTTTCTATGATCTTAGAAAATAGTTTGCTTTGACCGACACAAATACAAATTTAAAAACAAAAAAAAAAAAAAGAAAAAATTATCATGACAGTAATAAACCGTTTTACTCTAGCTATTAAAAGAAAAAAAATCTTTAAAATTTTCCGTATGTATTGACAAATACATACGGAAAATTTTAAAGATTTCTTTTTAATATAAATAAAATATTGCAAGATTTATTCTTTTTAATATTTATTATTTTTAAATTAATTACATTGAAAAGTAGAAAAAATAATTTATCAAAGTTAATTCTATAGAGTTAACTTTGTTGGATTTTTAAAAATTTTATTTTAAAGAAGCTACATTTAGCATTTTTAATGAATTCTTATATAAAAAAAATCAATTTATTAATTTAGTTTAGATAAAAAGAGAAAGCAATAATATTTACTCATGATCACAACTTAACTCTGAATTTTAATATTATTAAGGCTTCCACGGGCATGTCAATGTTTCAATCTTATGATTTTTTATCAGTGGCAAATAGTTTTCTGAAAGAGTTTAGAATATTTGATGCTGATGAGATCATAAAGTTGACACCATAACATATCCATCAGTGTTAGCTTTAATAATATTAATATTATTCTCTACGCTTTAGAATGTTGAGCATCTTTGGATTAAATAAAAACTATTTACAAATTAAAACAATACTAAATTAGGTAACAACATAGTTTACAGAAACACTGCCAAAACTAGCCTATTGATTTCTTTAGCGCCAAAAACAAAATACTCGTACTTTGATAGATGAATAATTTGAATGAGTTCATTTTATTATAGGTCAAGATATCTGACTATGAAAAGTTCATTAAATTGATGTAAGCCATTAATAAGATCATACTGGCTCTACTTTCCATAATATTGAGCACTTTTGGATTCAATTTACCAAATTTAACAGAAACAAATTTAGTAATCCTTATGCATTAGCGTTACACATTAACACATAAATATAAACTTGATTAGGAGGGAATGGCTTTATCTGAAAGACAGATGCTGTTTATAGTTGTATAAATTTATTAGAAGAAACTTAATTGCTTGATTTACTTTCAAATAAAAGTGTTGATTAATACCCCCCCCCACTAAATATCAGTTAGTAATACCATTTCTTGAAATGATTGTGGATCATACAAAAATTCAGCACCCCAATTATAAGAGAAGATAAAAGGAACGGGTTTAACCTGACACTATATCAGTCCTCTGTCCACAAATATTAATTGATAAATTTATTTTGACTTTTTATTTTTCCTAAATGGAATTTGAACAACGTTAAATACAGTGTTGAGCTAAACTCTTTATTCAATTGTCTATACGAATAGGATGCTGGCTCTAGATAGAATTTATCATTTTCAATATTAGTTTCATAATAATTAAATAAAAATTTCCAATACAGTTTGAAGATTTTTACTATATATATATATATATATATATATATATATATAAAAAATAAACCAAGAAAATTCAAATTGCATAAAAATACAAAAAGTTTAAAGAGAAAATATCACAAATTAAGAATTAAAAAGATTGATTGTGCAAAAGTGAGAATACAAGCATTAAGACAATTCATTAGCGATATGATTGTAGGTAATTTTGAAACACTTTTTAGTCATATGAATAGATTTATATAGCAAATACCATGGAAAATCCTTAAGACTAAAGAATAAAGTAACAAAATTTTATATCAATACAGAAAAAAAAAAAGTATTAAATGTACATTGACAAAATATGAAACAAAATTCCAAACGAGAGCTGTTGCTATGGCAACAAGCCTTAGATCACAGATAATATGGTTCATAATACAGAAATTTCAGATATGAATAAACATTTCTAATACCTTTAGAAGATTGTTGTAGAGAAGACGTTTATGACAGAAGCATTATCATTTAAAAAGCTCAGAAATGCTTTCAAAAATTCACATGCATATAGCGACACAAACAAATCAACAGTGAAGCGATTATATCAGGCAGGGGGAGTAAAAATAAAATATACAACTGAATTTTCAAATATCAATAAACATGCTTAAATAATTAATCCACTCATAAAAAACAGGCTTGGAAGTTTCTTTAAAACCATTAAAACTATTTAAAAAAAAAAAAAAAAAAAAAAAATTGTCCTTCGTTAAATTATTTTGTCAGTAAGTCAATTTCCTGCATCGCTGAATCGTTTTACTTACATGAACACACGATAGTACCAATGTCCTTAAAAACATATAATATATATATATTATATATATGTTTTTTGTTTATTACAAGCTCAATAAAGTTATGTTTCTGACTTCTAAGCATATATAGTGATTAGCTGCATTCCAATAAGTAAAGAAAAAAAAAAAAAATCAGTTCACAATCATTATTTTTTTTATTTTTGCAAATTCTTATTTTTCATACCATCTTACACATTTCACAACCTACCAAGAAAAATAGTTTTTAGTTTAACAGTCTGCTCATCAGAGACTATAATATATAAAAAAAACAAACAAAACAATTACACAAGAAAGATGGAAAAAAAAAAAGGGCAAGTAAAAAACGCAAAACTTTCACATTAAAGATGATAATCAGACCCCCCCCCCACCCCTAAAAAAAAAAAAAAAACAATATTTAACTCAACACGAGTAAAATTGCAAATTTTGAGAATTGGCTCAATGCTTGAGAATGTACTTGTGTCATGTTAAATTTTGGAGGAGGCTTTTTCTGTTATTTTTAATGCAAGTTTTTTTTTATGTTTTTGATTTGCCATTTTCCCATCTTTTTTACCTTTCTTTCTTTTTGTTTTAGAATAGTGTGCTTGTTTTTTTATTCTTATTAAATAATAGTCTCTGATGAGCAGCCTATTAAACTAAAGACTATATTTTTCTTTCTGGGTTGTGAAATGGGCATCAGGCGGAAGAAAATATTATGAGCATTTGCCAAAAATAGAAAAATCATAATTGTGGACTGATGATGTTTTTAGTCATTGGAATGCACCTCATCAGTATATATGCCCTGAAACCAGAAGCAATTTTATTAGGCTTGCTATTTGAAACAATTTGGATGATAATGTATATTTTTAATATAAACTCTTGATATATATCAAATTATCCTCTTTAATATCATATTTTAAATCCTTCATTGTATAATAAAGATCAATGTGTATTTATTTGTATATGAATAAATATATATCTGTCTTGTCACACAAATATTAGTGAGTAAAAATAAATGTGCTGGATGAAACCATTTCAAATGTTATTGGGAAGTGAAAAAACAAATAGCAAATCAAACAATTTCCTGCTGTCTAAAATTAATTTGTAAAGAAATCATTCACTCTATATCCATAGAGAAGCTTTTTTTCCCCTTCTTTTTAAACTGATTGATATTTTTTTTTTCAAACTTTTCAGTTTGAAAACCTTCTTTCTTATCCAGTTTTTTAACTTCACCAATTGAGATACTATCTTATATGAATATTCGTATGTAAAGCATCATTTTTTTTTGTCATTTTTGACAGAGAATGTACACTGGTATCAAATTAGTAACCGATATGATTTTGATACATAACAAAGTTAGGATTTATTCCAGTAATTTAAATTGGATATTTTAGACCTAGAATGGTACAATTTGATGGTATTCGGTCTACAGATTTATGAGAATTTTGGGTATTTGTCCAGAAATGCCCCTATATTAAAAAAATAAAAAATAAAGAAAAATCTGTGTTATGTATGTACCTGTGATGGAAAATAAATATCACATTAAAAAAAAATGTAAATTGATCAAGTAGTTTTATTTTTTATAAAGAAAATCATTTTTAAGTGATTAATGGGAATTTGTAGGCATTGCAACATAAATCTAGTAATTATGAATTATTGTTGAGTTATCTCCTTAGTTTGAGTTTTTTTTTTTTCAAAATGGTGGGTGAAACAGTTACTCGTTGAATGCTCATAAAATTTGATTTTCTCATTCAAAAATAAAACTACTTTATCAATTTACATGATTTTTTTTTTGAGAATATGATATTTTCGTTTCATGAAAGGACATACATCATAGATTTTTTTTTTTTTTTTTTTTAAATGTGGGGGAATTCTAGACAAGAACCAAATTTCCGTATTTTTAGATACTTGGAAAATGTTACTGCAATTCGGTGGCATAATAGAACTGCCACTATTTATAAAAAATAAAAATAACTGCTGCATTTAATTAAAATATGAGCAATGCTTTTCGTTTCTGAACATTTGTTAGGAAAAGTATTTCTGCAATTATACGATCTATCCTTAATAAAAAAAATGAACAAATTGAACAAAGTTAAAATGAAAACTTAGTTTTAAAAATATACTAAAAGTAACTAGTGAACCCTGTTAACCGATGAAAATTTTATGATTTTAATCAAGCTAACCCCCCAATAAAAATGAACCTGTTTAATTTTTATTTCAATAAAAACAGCAGATTAAACATTAAAAAAAAAAAATGTAACTACTTATCTTTTTTTAAAATAATCAGAAAGTATGAAAAAAAAAAATGACATTTTTTTTTGGGGGGGGGGGATATTTTATGATTGAAATATGAGAAGAGGAAGAAAACCATAAAAAGATCAGACAAACAGAAAAAAAAAAAAAACAACAGGTAAGTTTTTTTTTTTTTTAAAACTATTTACGGGTAGGTGGGATATTTATCCTTACCCCTTATAAAGGCAGTGATTAAAAAAAAATCATACTCATATAATTCTAATGATTCTCATTCAAGTAGTTTAACAGTTAAGGGAAGTTGTAGAAAGTTTTGTTCCACCTAATTGCTTGGTCATTCATCTGTTTCTTGTTATTACAAAGAAACAAAAAAACTTGAATTGATTAATTAGTATAAGTTAAAAATAATGACTATATATAATATTGTGTTCTATACAGGGAAAATGACCAGAGTGCTCACTCAATTATGTATGTAAAAGCATATTTTATTGCAAATAACACTACACAGAAATTGGATCAGCCATCGATACCTGCTGTTTCATAGAAAAACTGGGAATCCAGCTCATTAGGTTAAAGAATACAGTCTTGCATTTTTTTTTTTTTTTTTTGCCAGTGATCTGAAAAATGGTTATTCAACACATTTGGTAACTCTACTCCAGCATTACCATGAAAGTGCAGATATTTATGGTCAACTGAATATATAGTGTTATCTGTAATAATAACATATTAATTGAAAAGTAGAATCATTAGAAAATATAGTATTTAAATAAAAAATATGAAACAAAGAATAATATTCCATTTCTTTCATAAATTTCTATCAAAGTTTCTATGATTAAAGAAACAAAATATTAGTTAAATGTTTTTCATTGAATTTTTTTTTTCTATGATTTATGGCGATTCAACACTTCTATTATATATAAATTAAAAAAAAAAAAAAAAAAAAGAAAAAAGAAGAGTTTCCTAAGAAGATGTAAACTAACATTCCTCAGAGATGTTAGAATTTAAGTAGATAGTCCATGTAGGCTGATCACTACAAGGAGGACTCCTTTTATATTCTTGATTTGTGCTCAGTTTTTTCTGTTATGTTCAATTTGACTTAAATTCTAACAATGAATATTAATTGAAAGATTTACTAAAATGAATCCCCAGTTTTGTTATCTATTTTAAAATGTAGACATATTTATATATATTTTATCTAATATATTTCCTAAAAGATAAAGATTGTTTCGTTTTTATCATGTTAAAAATGGTTATATTTTAACGTTTTCACTCCAAGTAAATATTCAGAGGAAAAATAATACCTACACACATTTATGTTGTTACTAATATGTCTTAACATGTATTTAGTTCACTTAAAAATACCATTAGAAAAAAAAACAGAAAAACAAAACGTAAGAACAAGAAATGGAAAAAGGGAAAAAAGAGAAAAGGAAAAAAAATAGGGGGAAAAAGAGGGGAAAGAAAGAGGAAAAAAGAAAACAGAGAGAAAAAAAGAAAACAGAGAAAAAGGGAAAACAGAGAGAAAGGGAAAACAGAGAGAAAAAGGGAAAACAGAGAGAAAAAGGGAAAACAGAGAGAAAAAGGGAAAACAGAGAGAAAAAGGGAAAACAGAGAGAAAAAGGGAAAACAGAGAGAAAAAGGGAAAACAGAGAAAAAAGAGAAAACAGAGAAAAAAAGAAAAGGAGAAAAAAAAGAAAAGGAGAAAAAAAGAAAAGGAGAAAAAAAGAAAAGGAGAAAAAAGGAAACAAAGAGAGAAAAAAAGGAAACAAAGAGAGAAAAAAAGGAAACAAAGAGAGAAAAAAAAGAAACAAAGAGAGAAAAAAAAGGAAACAAAGAGAGAAAAAAAAGAAAAGATAAAAAGAAAAGATAAAGAAAAGAGAAATGGGAAAAAAATTTGTGTGTGTGTAACGAGAGACCAAAATGTCACTGCAATTGAAATTTAGCAGAACTCCATAATAGAACAAATGTTCAGAACTCAAGGTTTTGGGTATAGGGGTTGGAGAGAAGAGACAAAGATGTAAGAGTCTTGTGAAAGAGTGGAGCAGCCCTTCCCCCTCCCCAGAAGCTTTCAACAGTTAGTGAGGAACTAGCAAGCACAGCCTTCTTGTTTCTTCGCATCATCCTGTGCGGGCAGTCCGTGGCCCTCAGGACTACGTCCAACATTGATGACATGGGTGGCCCCTGACGCAGTGGAGCAGGAGGAATAACGCGGTACATAGCTGGGCATCATTGGCTTAGAGTTTTTCAACTTGTGTGCCAACGTCATAAAGATTGCCTCCACATGATTGGCCTTCTCGTCATCTTTGGCAGACGTCTCAAACAGAGGCATGTTGTGAGTATCAGCAAATTTCTGAGCAGCATTTGTGTTGACGGCAATTCGGTCGATCATGTCACATTTGTTGCCGACCAGGATCCTCGGGATGTCCTTGTTTAGATTGTGCCGGTCACATTCCTCAATCCAGTTAGGCATATTTTCAAACGAGCTAATTTTCGTCACGTCGTAAACAAAAACTACAGCATGTACATTCCGGTAGTAATGTTGAACCATACTTTTGCGGAATCTTTCTTGGCCAGCCGTATCCCAAAGTTGGAGCTGATTTTGAGAAAGAGAAAAAGAAAACGAAAAATTAAATTTTATAAATGAAACAATTTATAAATTCTGAAAGGGATGTGATTTACCAGATAAAGTTTGTAAAAATAGGATAATAGGATTACAATAATAAGTTTCTGTTAGACTTTGAGTAGGTAGATCCCCTAATTTAGTTAGTTTAAAATAATAGGAAATGAAACTGTTGGTTAGTGAGATCAACTTGAGGATGTATATGACATCACATGATTCAAAGAAAGAAGGTGATAGAAAAAGTAAGTGTTTAAATGCACATGTACAGACATGGACTGACAAGACATAATTAATTAGTGATTTTGAGAATGTTATCAATTACACTGCAACCCTCTACTTATTCATGTAGTAAGTAACAAGACACCAACAGAGCCAGCTATCACATGAAAGATAAGCTAAAATCCAAGAACACCAGTCTTTGGAGGAGGCTTAAGTTGTAAGACAATAACAAAGGTCTATAAATGGTTCTAAGGCTGCCTGAAAGCTGTCACTGAAGTGAAAGGCACGTTCATCAAATGAAATTATTGGAATAAGTTATGGACATAAACTGAGCAAAGTTTGATGAATAAATCTAATGAAACTGCACTGTTATTTTTTTCAGAAACAGTCATCTTGTGAACAAATATCGCCTACACTGTATAATTGTAAAAATTACAATTATCGCGAAGGGCAAGGGGAGACAGTGGAAATTTACATCAATAAACTTTTACTTTAGGTATCCCAGTCAGAAAGGACTTGAATTCAACTTTACATTTGAACAGATTATATGGAGGAATAAGGTAACCAAGTTTGGCTAGGTAGTTTTTTTTGTTTTTTTTATGGCATGTCAACCTTATTTAATTTTTTTTTTTGATTACTGAATGTTGCATTCAGTTATTTTTTTATAAAAGTTCTAATATTTATAGATTAATTTTTTTTCTATGCATAGTTTATAAATCGATTCAGTTTAACCTCTAGATATGACTCTGACAGGTGTTGACAATATAGATCAGTGTAGAGTTAGGTGTAATTGCAAATCTTAAACTTTGTTCTTAACATTTGCAAATATCTAATAGATTCGGTTTTGTATACTAAATGAACAAGAAACAAACAAGAACGAAACAAAAAAAAAAAAACAAAAAAAACAAACAGCAAAAAAAAACAAAAAAACAAACAGACAAAAAACAAACAAACAAAAAACAAACAAAACCATGATTATCAAGCAATGTCAAAGTTAAAATTATATATTTAATTATCTCCAAACAGATCAAGAGTGGCTTTGTAAGCTATAAATCAAAGTTAACATTTTCTAAATAGGTGCAAAAGTAATTGTTTCATATCATGATGTGGATGTAAGATTGAGGTGACATTTTGTAAATGAGTACTCCACCAGGTAAGAAGGCAGGTGTTGTTGGAAGAAGAACTTCAGGAAGGATGCTGGTTTTGTTAGATGTGAATAGGTTTGGGTGAATAGGAGGAGATAAGCAATTCAGTCAGTGAAAATGAAAAAAAAAAAAAAAAAAAATCGGGTAACAAAGATTGTTTCATAAAGAATCACTGCAAAGGGAGAGGAGTGTCTATTTGAATTAAAAAAATGTAGAGAGGATTTGGTCAAACACACACATAACAAAAGGAAGGATTATTAAGAAGCATCCATCGAATCTATACATTTAGGGATAAAAATGCTATTTCAAAAAGAAAACATAATGGATTTAAATGTGACATATAGATGTATGGGTAGGCTTAAGATAAATTCATTCAGTATGCATGTTTATCGATGAAAATCTAATTTGAAACTGAAGCATGACAGACTGAGCAAGAAAACTTAACAGATGTGTAGATGTATCTATCTCAACCATCCCTTAAAAAAAACAAAAAAAACCCTTAGTTTGCAAATCTTCCTCAGGTTTTTTTTCTCAAACTTGAAACCTAACAGTTGAATGTTTAAAATTAAAGTTTCCCCATGCAATCAACAACAATGGACTTTACTGGCAGTTTCACACCTTTCAATACGGTTCTCTAACATAAAAAAAAAACAAAAAAAAACAACTTTCCTCACTATTAAGCAGCTTTGTAAAAAGGCAACAAAAAAATACTAGGTTTATTTGTGATTAAACCATTCACAGAGTTCAACATTGGTTTAGTTTTTTTATGGCATATCAACCCTTTTTGGATTATTTAATAATTTTGGAAAAAGTTTTTATGCTTAAAGTTCTTTAAATATTTATTCATGGTATTTGGTTTGATTGTTTTGTGGAGGAAAATTGATGGTTTTGCTTTTGACTTTTCAGAACATGACTAAGTTTTGCAAATGGAAAGAAAAAAAAAACAAAACAAAAAGAAACAATAATATCAATATTTGATGCAGTTTAAGCCAAGAAACCGGTATTTTCAGCCAGTCTGATCTGATAGCACAAGATACAACATCGAAAGTCTTATGCAGGTTTCAATTAAAATAAAATGTAACTCCCTCCCTATCTCTTCTGTGTAGGTTAGATTTTAACTTATTGATGTCATTTCAACAAACAATGAAATATTTAAATATTGTCATAGAAAGAAAATGACAAAAAAAAAAAGAAGACATTTGTTAGTTAATGATAAATTATCAATAACCAAGTTGATGAATTAAATGACAAGTTATAGTAATAAATTCAGATATTTGTTTATAAATGTATGTGGATTATTGAAACAACTATTCTCATCTTGGTTGTTATGTTCACAATGTTTGGACCAATTTAACCTCCAACCTTCAGGTGAGTGTTACTGAACTTGGGAACTTGCACTAAATTTTGAATTGAACCCTTTAGTGTGCATTGGAAAGGATAGGCAACAAAAATGAGTAAATGCGAGAGAAAATACAAAACTGATCAGACATTCAAACATGACTCATACTTCACCAATTCAACAGTTTGGATGATTCATAACAAGTACATATTTAAACAAATACTGTTGGCATAAACATCCCATAACAGTTGCATATCTCATGAGCACTAACAAGTTCTGTATTCTTGAAATAAAGACTCAGTGTAACATTAGGTCATCACCATCAAGGCCATTTTAAGCCAACCTGGACAATTTGAAGGTGGAAATAATTTGGTTATTTTTCTTATTTTCAATTGTGGATGTAAATTATCGCAAGAATAACATAATTATTTACAAAATAACATGTATTTACTTAAGACATTGAGATTTTAATAGATAATTTTAATGGTAACCCTTTCGAAAAAAAAAAAAAAAAAATGAAAAACAAAATGCATAGGGTTGGTTGTACTGTTAGTGTTATATACAAAGTCATAATTTATTTGTATTTTTTAACTTTGTAAATAGGGGGTGTATTATCCTCAAGTAATATTATACACAAGAAAACAATGTAGTTGAAAGATGTTTTTCACACAACGATTTTTGCAAAATTATTCTAGTCACAATACTGATGTCCTGATACATGCGATAGTGAGGTTCCATTTTGAGATGTTTAGAAAGTGTAGAGACACCATTATATTATGCCCTAGAGTGGGACTCATCTAGGTTTTTTTTTTGTTCATTATTGATTGAAGTAATAAGATTGACTGTTATTGATTAATTTCTATTTATTTATTTTCATTTCTTTAGAAAAAAATTATATTATGCACATTAGCATATAATATTAAGCAGTAATTTATTTTATTTAAGTACTAGCTGTACCCTGCCATGCGTTGCTGTGGCTTAATTTCGTGTAATGGAAAATTCTAATAAAAAGAGATAATGCAGGTTTCTTATATTCTTAGTAAAGCAATCCACTCCAAAAAGTTAAAAAAAAAAAAAAAAAAAAAAAAAAAAAAAAAAAAAATGCGAAAATGAAAAAAAAAAAAAAAAATGGTACTCTTGCAGAATTGGATCCGGATCCTCGGGAGTTACCATCAATCATGGCTTGGGCTCGACCAACATTCAGTGGATTAAGCCGAAAGTTGCTAAAACGCTAAATAGTTTTCTTTTTTATTGTATTCAAAAATGTGAGTTTTTAATTAATATTTGGGTAAGGGGGGGGGTGTTACTATACACAGATTCGAAAAAGTTGTCCAAAAACGAATAAATGAAAGCAAAGGTAAGGTAAATTACGTTTCTATCTAACTGGATAATTTTTTAGTGTTTTTATTTAATGTAAAATGTTTAATCGGCTCAAAAAACTCAGTGTTTATCTACGTATTTGAAAAAGATGAATGGTTGCGGACTCTGTTGAATACGTTAAGTTTGGGAAAATCAGTTAAAAACTATACAAAACAGTGTCAGACACCTACTGATTATGTTATTGTGACATAGACTGACATATTCGGTGGGTTTCTGAGAGTATTTTGTATATTTTTTTTAGTTTTAAATCATTTTCTCAAACTTAACATCATCAACAGTGTCCATCACCATTTGTATTTTTCAAATACACTGATAAACACTATTTTTCGAGCCGCTAAACGTTATAGTAGATAAAACGGGTTTGTATTACTAAACACAGAAACGAAAAAGTTGTTGAAAAATAAATATAAAAAATAAATGTTATCAAAGGCAAGATAAGTTACTTTTCTACCTAACTGGATAAGATTTTAGTGTTTTTATTTAGTGTAAAATGTTTAATCAGTTTGAAAACGTAGTGTTTATCTGTATATTTGAAAAATACAAATGGCGGTAGTTGAACATGTCAAGTTTGGGAAAATAAGTTAAAACTAAAAAACTACAAAATACTGTCAGGAACTCACTCAATATATGTTACTGTGACATAGGCAGACATGTATTCGGTGGTTTTTAACAGTATTTTGTGTAGTTTTTTTTAGTTTTAACTCATTTTCCCAAACCTAATGTGTTTAACACAGTCTGCCGCCATTTGAACTTTTCAAATATAGCAGTAAACGCTGTGTTTTTTGAGCCGAATAAACATTTTACATTAAAAAAACAAAAAAATTATCCATTTTGGTAATAAAGTAACATATCTTGCCTTTGATAATATTTGTTATACATTTATTTTTTGACAACTTTTTCGAATCTATATGTACAGTAGTACAAACCCAATAAAAACACTAAAAATTATCCAATTAGGTAGAAAAGTAACTTATCTTGCCTTTGAAAATATTTACTTGTTATATATTTGTTTTTGTTGACAACTTTTTCAAGTCTTTGTGCAAGTACAAACCCAAAGGTGCATTTTTCTGTCTAATTTCATTTTTAGTACTGCGCTTAAATTTAAATTTCACAATATCTTTTTTTTTTTGGGGGGGGGGGAGGGTATTTTTTTTTACATTAGGTTCACCTCCACAATTTTCGACTATGCTGAATAAGAAAATCTCATTTAAAATTTGCAGAGGCAATTAGTTTTCGAGATATAAAGACCTGTACTATGCACTATAATTCACTGACGGCCATGAATAAACACTCCCAACCTCCCCATATTAAGAACGGCTTTCGGAATAAACAACACCCATGCCTAACCACATGTTTTAACCTTTTACCTGTCTTTCGTCTTTTAAAAATGGCTTTTGGAATAAATACCACCATTCTCCCCATGTTAAGAACGGCTTTCAGAATAAACACCCCCCAACCTACCCATGTTAAAAATTGTGGAGGTGGACCTAATGCGAAAATTTACCTTTTGTTTTTTTAATAAATTGTTAGTTGAAAGCACAGAATAGTGACAAAACACCATCCCTTCCCCTTGGTAAGAATAGCAAAAAAAAAATATTGGTTTTCTTGGTAGAAACCTTTCTGTATTTCACTTAACAATTTCTGGTGCTAATGAACTTAATGATCCGCGCTATTTTTTTAAATCGTATTTCCAAGTTTAATTAAAGTTTTATGATATGTTTTTTCATTCAATTGTAAGGTTAAAGTACAAAATAGATACAAAACACCCTCCCCTCCCCATATTAAAAATGTTTTTTTTAAATAATAACGTTATTTCAGCACGGATCACTCTCTACATGAGTACCTAATATTTTTTTCAGCCATTCTTACCATAGAGAGGGGATGGTGTTTTGTAATTATTCTGTGCTTTTTTAACTAACAATTTATTATTAAAAAAAGATATTGTGAAATTATAAAAAAATAAAAAGATATTGTGAAAGTTGAATTTAACTTGAAAAAAAACAAAACAATGTGAACGGCGCGTTCAACATTGTAGCCGGACCTTATTTGGCAATAAGGTCACATTAGTCGATTAATGGGTGCTAATGCACTTACTGATCTGCGCTATTTTTTTTAAAATCGTATTTCCAAGTTTAATTAAAATTTTATGTTTTTTTGGTATTTTTTTAGATTAGATCCACCTCCACAATTTTCTTTTAAATGATGACTTCAAGGTTTCCGACTATGCTGAATACAGAAATCGCATTGAAATTTTGCAGAAATAAGTAGTTATCGAGATATAAGTAGTTGTTTTATGCATTGTATTCTTTGGCGGCCATCTTTGTTATGCGCGTAGATTTGTTTATGACGTGCGCAAGCGTGTAAAAAAGATGGCTGCCAGAGATTACAATGCATTACACAAATTTTTAATATCTCGATAACTACTTATTTCTGCAAAATTTCAATGTGATTTCCGTATTCAGCATAGTCGAAAACCTACAAAAGTCGTCATTTAAAAGAAAATTGTGGAGGTGGACCTAATCTAAAAATTTACCGTTTTTTTTAAAATTCAATTGTAAGGTTAAAGTACAGAATAGGTACAAAACACCCTCTTCTCCCCATGTTAAGAATGGCTTTTTAAATAATAACGTTATTATTTCAGCACGGATCAATAGGTGCATGAGTACCCAATTTCTTTAAAAACATTCATATTTTCTTATATAAAAACAACTTCTGTAAAAAAAAGAAAAGAAAAAATGCGCACTTTCAATTTTTGTTAAAGTTTTCTTAAAAAAAAAAAAGATACAGTAAGAACAAAACGTTAATCAGTATTCATACAGAGAGTGATCCGTGCTGAAATAATAACGTTATTATTTAAAAAGCCATTTTTAACATGGGGAGGGGAGGGGGTTTGTACCTAATCTGTACTTTAACCTTACAATTGAATATAAAACATATCATAAAACTTTAATTAAACGTGGAAAAACGATTTAAAAAATAGCGCGGATCACTCTCTGCATTAGCACCGAAAGTACAGAATAGTTAGAAAAAAATCCTCCCTCCCCATGTTAAGAATGGCTTTCTAAATAATGTTAATGCTTCAGTACTGTTCCTTGTCTGCTTAAGTTTAATTTTTGTTTATTAAATTGTTAGGTGAAAATCCAGAATAGTTACAAAACACCCTCTTCTCGCCATGTTAAGACTGGCTTTTCAAATAATAACGTTATTATTTCAGCACGGATCAATAGGTGCACGAGTACCCTATTTCTTTAATAAAGAAAAAGCATTCATATTTTCTTATATAAAAACAACTTTTGTAAAAACAAAAAAAGAAAAGAAAAAACGTACTTTCAATTTTTGTTAAAAAGGTTTTCTTAAGCACAAACAAAAAAATACAGTAAAAAAAACAAAGAACAAAACATTAATCGGTATTCATGCAGAGAGTGATCCGTGCTGAAATAATAACGTTATTATTTAAAAAGCCATTCTTAACATGGGGAGGGGGTTTTGTACCTATTCTGTACTTCAACCTTACAATTGAATAAAAACATAAAACTTTAATTAAACGTGGAAATATGATTTAAAAAATAGCGCGGATCACTCTCTGCATTAGCACCGAAAGTACAGAATAGTTAAAAAAAATCCTCCCTCCCCATGTTAAGAATGGCTTTCTAAATAATGTTAATGATTCAGTACTGTTCCTTGTCTGCTTAAGTTTAATTTTTGTTTATTAAATTGTTAGGTGAAAGTCCAGAATAGTTACAAAACACCCCTATTCTCATGTTAAGAATGGCTTTCTAAATAACGTCATTATTTCAGCAGGGTAGCTTCTCTGCATAAGTACCATGTTTTGTTTAAATTGTTAGGTGAAAGGACAGAATAGTTACAAAATACCATCCCCATGTTAAGAATGTCTTTCTAAATAACATTATTTCAGCACGGTATTTTCTATGCATACGTACTATCTATTTTTGTTTATTAAACTGTTAGGTGAAAGTATAGAATAGATGCAAAACTCCCTCCTCATGTTAAGAATAGCTTTCTAAATAACGATAGTACTATTTTTTGTTTATTAAATTGTTAGGTGAAAGTATAAAATAGTTACAGAACACCCTCCCTTTCCCATGTTAAGAATGGCTTTCTTAATAGCATTATTTCAGCACAGTACCTTCTCTGCATAAGTACCATCTTTTGTTTATTAAATTGTTAGGTGAAAGCATAGAATAGTTACAAAACGCTCTCCCCATGTTAAGAATGGCTTTCTAAATAACATTATTTTAGCACGGTACTTTCTCTGCATAAGTACCATGTTTTGTTTATTAAATTGTTAGGTGAAGTACGGTACTCATGCAGAGAGTGATACGTGCCGAAATAATAACGTTATTATTTAAAAAGCCATTCTTAACATGGGGAGGGGAGGGTGTTTTGTACCTAATCAGTATTTTAACCTTACAATTGAATAAAAAAAAAAACATAATAAAACTTTAATTAAACCTGGAAATACGATTTAAAAAATAGCGCGGACCACTCTCTGCATTAGCACCAAATATTATTTAAGCAAGTTAGCAATCCGTAAAATTTATTCGAAAAAAAAACAAAAAAACTGTACTTTTACCAAACAATAGTGTTAATAATAATAAAAAGTTCATATTTTCTTATATTGAAAAAAAAAAAAAAACCACTTCGACTCAAAAAGCAAGCAACAAACTTTTTTTTTTTTTTTTTTGCCTGATATAATAAAGAAAAAACTGTTTAAATTAACATTTGGAAGATAAACAAATGAATTATGTTTTTTTTACTTATCGAGTAAACAGAAAATGAAATCTTCTAGTTAGTTTCGTCCATTCGTGGGTGTGAAATGAATCGAACCGGAAGTTCAGTTCTATCAACAAAACAGGTTCACACTAACGGATTACGAAAATATATTTATTTTATTTAATATTTTAATAATTGGCGATGTCAATTTATTTTAATAACATAAAAACATCCCTCGACTCTAAAGATGGGTTGTCTGAAAATTTCAAATAAATTGTTAATGTAGAAATATAGTTGTATAAACTTTGAACGAACCAAAAATTACATTTTTATATATATATATATAGATTTAATTTGTATATAGATCGATATATATCTGCGCCGAGTATATTCAGTTTGTATGTATATTATTTATATATTAGATAAGTATTTAGTTTGTGTGTGTATATATATGTATATATATATATATTTGCACAGTGATAGAAATTTCAGGTTGATATCTGGGGGCGCGTTTAATTCATTGGGGGAGGGGGATATACCACCCTGAATCAAGACGGAAAGCAATGGGAAACTACTATCTTTGTCTTCCTGAGATTACCATGGCTCTCCAAATTGTAGAGCCATGGTTGCTGACGCTGTTAAGACAGCAGAGCCGCTGCATGTATGCATATATCTATATTAAAACTGATAATCTTACTTACACATTGAATGTTTTAGTGTCAATTACATTTAAATATTATTTATATATATATATATATATATATATATATATATATATATATATAAATAACATTTTAATTATTTGTAGGCATTTGAAAAAACAAAATTAAAATTAAAATTTTTAGCAGTTTGAGGATTGGGGGGATCATTTTATACAAGTTTAACATAAAACAACCCTATTATGTTGTAGCCAAGGTGCTCACCAGTCCTACCATTTAATAGTCAGATTTTGCCCTATTTGATTGGCAAGAGAAAAAAAATTGATCTATGATATAAAACAATTCAATTTCCAATCGATTTTCATATTTAGTCCTAGTGAATATTTCATTTTTTTTATTAGTCAGAAAAATAGGAAAGCAGAGAAATTTTCACTCTCACAGTGAGAAGTCCTAATACTGCAACCCAAATCAGTGGATACTAATTTATAATAAGCAATGTTTTCACTTGTAGTAAACTAAATTTGAGTTCAAAACTATTTGTATGCTCCAAGAAACTAAATCTTAGCAACTATTAATTTTTTTTTTTTTTAATGCTTCTTTTATGGTTTTCTTCATTTACTCCAAACATTTGGGGTCGAGATTATTATTAGTATACTTACAAAAATATACACTTACAAAACTAAGCAACTCAAAGTAATCCGATGAAGGAAGGAACAGGCGATTTTGACAAAAGTTAACACCTTACACAGCCTAACGTCACAAGTGCATTTGAGAAGTTTTATTACCACACAAGCTGAAAGGCCCCACATAAAATCAAGTACATTCTTTGATATCACAGAGGTGCACTCAAAATGAATGCTTCTGCTTAAAGCACAATTGCACCATGATACTCGACTTTTTTATTTTAAACTTAAATTCAAGCCATTATCACTGCACAAGCAGTAATGCTAGGAATATAAAAATCAACAGTATGTTCTTTGATATGATAGAGGCGCATTCAAAATGAAGGCATATTAGATCATAATCAAAGCATGACACTTTACTTTTGCATGTTTAACTTTAATTCAAGCCATTACATATAAAAATGTTATAAAATCAACAGTAGGTTCTCCACAGTGCAATGTAAACTACAATGTATTGTGGACTAAGCCACTGCAGGGAGGCATGTGAATATGGGTCCATAACTAAAGTCAATTAATTTGATTGAAAAATGGTTGATTTCACCGATTTTGATGACAATAAAAATATGGGAGTGTGAAACATTTGTTGATCCTCATTCAATCCCGGGTAACGTCGGATCTCTCTGCTAGTATATTATAAACTTGTGTTTCGAGATTACAGTTATTAGAAGCTAATTACATCCGATTAAAACAACATTACCTTAACATAATCAGTCATAGTTTTACAATAATTCAGTACATTCAATAATTTTTATTAAATTATTTGTAAACTTAATGTTCAATTTTTGGAGTGGTGGATCATTTTGCTACACAAGTTTAGCGTAAATCAATAAATAGTCAATGCATTAAAAAAAATTATGAGCAAACTTTATTTAAAGACTTCTGAAAAATGAAAAACAATCAAGTTAGGTGAAGCATTAAACCTAAAAAGAAAACTTAATCCCTTAGAAAAATATTTTTTCAAATTTTTTTTCTAACAATCTAAAAACTTGATATTTATAATTGACTGTATACCAATAAATAATAAAAAAAATTTATATGGATGCCCGAAAGAGACATAATTTTCAAATCTAATCACTAAAACTTACGTGCAGTGTTTTTTTTTTTTTTTTTAGTAATAAATAATTGTTTACACTGCTGTAATATATTTGGCCTCTATTGAAAGTAATAAATAAACGTGAATGATTAGATATAAGTGTTTAGAGGTACAGAACTTAAGACTGACATAAAAAAAAATGTCTGAAAAATCTATTTCAAGATACATCAATAATTAGTTACCCCCGCCCCTCTTCCCCAAAGACAAATTCAAAATACTGCTATAAACATGAAGGAAAGTGGAGAAGAAAAAAATTCAAGTTGATAAAGAAAAGAAAAAAATGTAGTTAATGCGCAAAGTAACGCTGATGGTAAAAAAAGTTGCAGGTAACACTGCTGATAAATAAAGAAGCAAGTGTGAAAAAAAAAAAAAAAAAAAAAAAAAATGAAGTTTTATATAAATTATGTTGAAACAGTAAGTCTTTAAACAGCTACAAAAAAAAAATAATATAAAAATAAAAAAGACTAAGTCCTTTTGTTAGCTGTTTATGTAGTCACATAGATACCTTATGTTTAAGTATTGAATTATACATAGACACCTGATCAAGTGTTGTCTTATATATATATATATATATATATATATATATATTATATAAAAAAGGCAAAATGTGTGTATTTTTTGTGTATGTCCAGCAAAGGCTATTTTTTTTTTGGGGGGGGGGTCCCTGTTTCTTTAGAACTTTTTATATGCTACCTAGATTATAATATTTACGTTTCACAAAACGAGGTCGTGTGTATCTTTAATTTGGGTGACTTTTACACACTATTTTCGCAATATTTCTTGGTTTATGCATGTTTTTTTTTAGCTTTTCCGTATAAAAAAGAAACTGAATCCGTAGTAAAGGTAACTCACTGGCACTCGTGGCAAGGACGTCCAGAAAAGCAATGAGCTTTGATCAATGTGGGGGGAAGTGTCCAAATGAATAGCAATTGTCTTATATCAGACAATTGCTATTCATTTGGACACTTCCTTTTTATGGGGAGCTGGTTTTCCACAACATCTTGGCAAAGTTAGGTGCGTGATTTCATTCCCGTATGGAGTGATGTTTGACCTCATTAAATTCATGCACCTGTCACTTAACTTTTTAATCGTTAAATTAAAACATTTTTCAGTTCCTGTCCACTTGTGGCCAGGTGGTAAGATGTCAGTTTTTTTTTCCCTTTCTTTTCCACCGAAGGGTTCGAGCATACCTCCTTACCAAAACTTTTTTTTTTTCTTTTTACACCAACAAACACCCGGGCAATCATGCTAGTATAAAAGCGAAAATGTTAGTGTGTGCATTTTTTCTGTATGTCCGCCAAAGGCTTTTTTCGCTAGGCTTCTCAGTCGGGTCACTCCCTAAAACTTTTTATATACCCCCTCGATAATATCTACCAGTTATAACCGGGGCTCGAGTCTATCCTTAATTTACCCGACTTTTATGCGCTATATTCGAGATTTTTTTTTCAATCGCTGCATTTTCGTTACGCTTAAAAGCGTATAAAAAAAGTGAATGCTGTAACACCAAAGAGGGGCCACATCAGATCAGTAGGGTCGATGTGACGTTTTTTGTGTTAAATGTAATATTCAATCCCGGGCGAACGCCGGTTACAGAAAAAAAAAAAAAAATTTTTTTTTTTTAGTTAATATTTTTATATGTCAAAATCTTGTTGAAATACCATATGGTCGGGGGATAAAAATAGAAATCGCATGCTAAACTTCAAAGCGAAAGATTACTTAAAACATTTTTTAACCAAAATACGCTCGCGTTTGAACTAAACGAGCCAACACAAAATATTCCGAAACAGAGATTTGAAATGTCGGTCGGCTTGAAATGTGGTGTTTGACAGGTGAAATGTCGGATCGTTTTTGATCTGAGAAACACACACACACGAAACAGCTCGGGCCTGATAAAAGAATTAATGACGTCAGCCCAAGGTTCGACATGAATTGTTCTTTCAATACGTATTATCTGAGAAACTTCAGAATGATAATATGTTTTGGGCGTAAATAGAATATTTTGAGGAAATACTCAATCTGCCGATGCACAAAGGACTTCAAAAGCCAGCCAGTGTTTATTTCCAATTATGACTTATCTAAAAATGTCTTTTGGCAAATTGTTTTTGGCGCTAATGGAATTCTGACATGTAAAGAATATTTTTTTTTAAAAATCACACGGATGTTTTTACAAAACAAATAATTCAAAGAGGAAAGAAGATCAAACGGATATTTTTAAATAGATGAAATCTGGTGATCTATTATAAGCTAAAAATAATATTTCCTCTGATTATCAGTTGATAATATGGAAAAAACCATTATCGAGAAGGCGGGGTCAGGCAAGTTGGGGAGGAGTCAATTTGATTTTGGAAATTGGGGGCGGAAAAATAATACCTGCCACAGGCCAAATTGACCAATGAGAAGGAATCAGGTGGATTGTTATCAATCAATTTGATTGGTCGAAGACGAACGTAGGCGTCGTCATTATTCAAGGGTTTTACTATATAAGATCTGTAAAACTCGATTTAATCAGATAGAAGAAGAGAGGAGACAGAGAGAGGTCTTTGGAGAGACAGATAAAGGCCTCGGTAGAGGAATCCAGCCACCCAACTTCTCTCTCCCCCTCGCTGGTCGCCAGAGAGCTCAATTTGCAACTTAATAGAATTCAGAGGACCTAGGAAGAGACCAGCCAGAACACCTTAACGATAATTACAACGGTCCGCGACTCCGACCGAGTATTTCAACAACAAGAAGCTCATTCACAAATCTAATTGCTTGCTTCCATTTAATCTTCAATTGTACATACGTCTGTAGATAATCTTTTATGAATTTCCTAAATACATTATATATCAACCAACCTCCGGAGTTTATTTGCTGATGTGCTGTTGTTCCATGTAACTTTATTTCTTTTACTAGCCACTTGTGACCCCGTTCCCGTCAACGAACACCCAGTCAACAGGACGACCAACTAGACGATCAAGAAGAACAGGCCTTGAGGACCGTGCAACCGAGAAGAGTCCTCCAACGCCTTGACGAGGACTCACTGGGTGACGCGACGTACCAACGGTTGGCAGACCTGGTTGCCCAGTCGACATAATTAATTACTCGGTGACTAGGATAGTCATAATTGGGCATCGACCCAGGGTTAAGATCATAACTGGGCTGCGATCAGAGGTTTAATGTCGTGTAAGGTCACGTGTAATGTCACAATGCTGGGATGGGGGAAACAGACACTGGCTTGCAGCGCCAAAGTTAGTTTGACTGTAACAAGGTCAAACATCACGCGACTTGACTTTCTCGCACCTGTCAATTCCACTTTATAAACGTTAAATTAAGACACTTTTCACTTCCTCTCCCCTCGTTGCCAAGATGGTTAGGTGTCACAGTTTTTTTCCCTTTCGTTTCCACCTTCGCGTCAAGGCGCTTCGGGTTTGAGCCCACCTTCCTACTAAAACTTTTTTTTTTCTTTTACACCTCAAAACACCCGCCCAACGTTTTTTTTTTTTTTTTTTTAAATAAGGTGGTTTTCATATACAACCCCCCCCCCAACACACACCTCCAAACACCCGGGCAATGCCGGGTACCCCCGTTAGTTTATTATATAAAAAGAAAAATGTGTATTAGTTAGTATGTGTGTAAGTGTGTGTCCGCCAAAAACGTTTGACAAACGCATCGGACCATGACAAAATTGGTATTGTTAGAAAGATTAATCTCTCAGATGAAAAATATCTAAAAAATTGGCCAAAAATATTAATTCTATCTGGGTGAACTGGGCTGTTTTTTTTGCAAGGAGGGTCAATTTTGTGTTGACATTTTTGCAAGTAATATGCCTAGCAATCTGAATGTATGTTTAAAAAAAAATATTATTTCGACCCGTCGTGACAGCTAGCGCATTACCCTTTTTTCACCTGTTTTGCGTTTTTTTTTTTTTTTTTTTTTTTTTTTTTTTTTTTTTTTTTTTTTTGCGGTTGCACAAGAACTCACTGCTATTTTGATTGAAATTAAAGTTCTTTTTTCCTGGGGGTTGCTCAATATCCTTAATATACCACCTCTCTCCACCCAGGCAATGCTGGGTAGCCATGTTAGTTCTTATATAAAAGCCACAAAGTGATTAACAAAATCCAATTGGTGAAAATCATTTTTAATTCTAGAGTCTGATATTTTCATTATGGTCTTGTCGGTTTCCTGCATTTTAATGACTTTATATTCAGACTATCAATCAGAATTGGATAACTTAATCATAGAGCATTGTTCTGCAAGAAATCTCAAGTATGTAATTTCACAAAAGCCAGTTTAAATCACATTAATTATTCATAAGATCTTCTACATAAATTGATCACTTCTTTTTTTCTATTAACAAGTCACCGTTCATAAAGGTTAAAAATCACTCGGATAAGAGTTAAGATGGATAGTTTGTCGGTTAAACGAAAAAGAATATTGTAAAAGGATTGAAAATAAATGGAATGAACAAAATTTGATTATTATAAGAAAAATTTAGGGCAAGTATTTGATGACCATGTTGTAATAGGCATGGAAGCAGCCCAGTGATAATGTGCTCTACAGATGAGAAGTCCTGAGAAAGAAACTTTGTTCATGAAAATTTCATTTGATGTTCAATAATAAAAAACAGGGAAAGTTTTTGGCAGTCGTGTTAAAGAGTTCTTGCTGTGAATATCTTACAAGCAGTAACAAGTTGGTTTCTTTTCTTCAATATCAAATCAATTCTTTTTGACTTTTTTAATAAAACAATACTCATTGTATATAATTAATTTAACACATGTTGATGTTTTACCCATAGCTGGAGGTGGGGGATTATTGCAAGTTCATAACATTCCTAACAGTATTAGTGCATAAATGATTAAAATATTTCTGATTGGATTTATTGAGGTGGTGAAAAAATTTTGTTACCTTGGTGATAGCATTTGAGCACAGGGCGGAGCAGGTGCTAGTGTGACTGCAAAAATTAGAAGTGAACAAAGTAAGTTCAAGGAACTTCTGCCATAACGGACAGGGCGCACATTATCACAGTCGATAAAGGGAAGAATTTATCAGAGCCATATGTACGCAGTGTGATCATGTATGGAAGAGAAACCTGGCCAGTGAGGGTTGAGGACATACATTGCATGGAAAGAAATATCAGAATAATACAATGGATATGTAACATGAATCTTAAATGCTGGCTTAGTTTTGATGACCTCAGAGGAAGGTTAAATCTGAAGAGTATAGGGAGGTGTGTGGAATAGGAAACTTCAAAACTATGACCACATGAAAGAATGGACGAAAGTTCTTGTATCAGTAGATATAAAACAGTTAAGGTAGGAGGTTCTGCTCATATGGGAAGGTAAGGGAAAACATGGGAGGAAGTGATAAAAATGTACATGACCTCACCCTCCTCCTAAATGTTACCCATGGAATCTATATATATAAAAGCGAAAATGTGTGTATGTATGTATCTATGTATGTGTGTTCACTTTTTGTGTATGTCTATAAAAGGCTTTTTTCGCTGGACTTTTCGGTCGGCTCATTCCTTAAAACTTTTTATATCATGTCTAAATGAATATATATATGAGTTACAAACGGGGGTCGCCTATCTATTTAATTTGCTCAACTTTCACGCATCATTTTTTCCAGATTTTTAGAGCGTCCAATGTATCTTTCGCTTTTCAGTATAAAGCAAGCGAAAACTGGCTTGCAGCCGCGTCATGTTTCAAGGTCAAACATCACGCGACTTAAGCACCTGTGAATTTCATTTTATAAATGTTAAATTAAGGTTTTTCGTTCCTCTTCTCTCGTGGCCGAGATGGCTAGGTTCCAAGGTTTTTTTCCATTTCGTTTCCATCTCCATGTCAAAGGTTCGGGGTTCAAGCCTACTTTCCTACTAAAACTTTTTCTTTTACACCTCCAAACACCTGGCCAACGTTTTTTTTTTAAAACAGGATTGTTTTGATCACCCCCCCCAATACACCCACACCTACAAACACCTGGGACACGCCGGGTACCCCCCCCCCGCTAGTCTTCTATATATATAAAAACGAAAATGTGTGTATGTATGTATGTGTGTTTGTGTGTCTGCTAAAAACTTTCGACAGACAGAACAAAAATTAACAAACTTGGTATCATATTGAAGTTCCATCCTTCGCCCGAAAAATTGGCCAAAAACGTTAATTTTTTCACCCTGAAATCAACAATTTTCTACAGGGAGGGGGGGCAACAAAAACCATCCTCTCATGACGAGATCGGTTCTACGCATGCGTCAGATGACGTCATGACCTGATTTACTTTAAATAGTTGAAGAACAGACTAAATTTCATGTACGTCATGTTAGCTCAGTTGGTTAGAGCGTTGGGTCATTATCTAAATGTTTTGGGTTCAAATCGTGGTGTGAGGTCTTTTTTTCTCGATTTTTTGAATTTAAATATTGAAACAGGCTTATTTAAGCCATTTTTCACGTAACGTTCGTTTTTCTGTTTTTTTTTTTTTTACTTCGCTTATTCTTAGGTTTTCATTAACACCCCCTACCCCGACCGTACAAACACACACCCAAAAACATCCGGGTACCCACAGATTTTTAAAATTTTAATATCGAAACAGGCTTATTTAAGCCATTTTTCACATGTTTGTTTTTTTTTTTTTGGTTTTTATTTTTCTGATTTTTTGAAGCAGTTTTAACGTTCGTTTTTCTGTTTTCGATTTTTACATTTAACATTGTTCGTTTGCCTTACGTTAGTTTTTTTTGTGTTTTTTTTTTTCTCGATGTTTTGATCACCGCTCGGGTACACCCCGCTTTATTTTTCAGATAAGTTTTAACGTTCATTTTTCTGTTTTCTTTTTTTTTACTTCGCTTATTCTTAGGTTTTCATTAACAACCACACACACCTCCAAACACTCGGGCAATGCCGGGTACCCCCCTCCCCCCATTCGCTAGTCTATATATATAAAAGCGAAAATGTGTGTTTGCATGTCTCGCAAAAACTTTCGACAAAGGCAATGGATTTTCACAAGATCGGTATCATTTACAAGCTCGACATCTTGGACGACAAATATCGAAAAATTGGCCAAAAACATTAATTCCTTCACCCTAAACTGGCCAGTTTTTTTTTTTTTTTTCATTTCTTTTAGATTTTGTTTTCCCGAACACGTTCCTTTTTTTTTTTTTTTCATTTTTTTTAGTTTTTG
This sequence comes from Euprymna scolopes, assembly GCF_053919585.1. Lineage (NCBI taxonomy): Eukaryota > Metazoa > Mollusca > Cephalopoda > Sepiida > Sepiolidae > Euprymna > Euprymna scolopes. The sequence continues at coordinate 49,047,837 of NC_136484.1, forward strand.
TTTTCCGATTTATTTGCATGTTTTTTAATTTTGTTTTTCCGATTTTTTTGAAGAAGTTTAAACAGGGTTATAACTTCGCTTATTCTTTACCCCCCCCCCCATACACACAACTCCACCCCCGGGCAACGCCGGGTACCTTCGCTAGTCTATTATATAAATCTTACCTGTCTGTTTAAATGTATGTATGTATGTCTGGCTAAAACTTTCGACAGAGGCGACAGGTTTTCACAAGATCCGTATTGTTTTTAAGTTTGATCCTTCGGATGACAACTATAAAAAAATTGGCTAAAAACATTAATTCTTTCACTCGCAACTAGGAACTTTTCTACAAGGAGGGGATCGCTTTTTTCACCGGTATTTCGAAAGTCATTCCCTCTTTTTGATTAATTAGCCTTAATTTAAACCTTCGCCACTCCCAGTTTGGCGATAGATGCAACGGTAAAGACATCACATTTTTTTTTTCATATTCTTTTCTTCCTTTGTGGTACAGGTTCGAGCCTGCCTGCCTACTATCACTTTTTTTTTCTTTTTCTGCTCAACACACACGGGCAATGCCGGGACACAGACTAGTCATTAATAAAATTCACAATCCTTTCTGTAAACCAACCATATTTAATACAAATAAACTTCAGTCTTTGCCTGACTTGTCCACCAAGATTTAGTCATGAATATTCAACAGTATTTATTTTATCGCTGTGCAATAGTATGGGATGGGGGGGGGCACTCTTGTGTGATCTTAAATTGGCTTTACACTCACTAGACCAAAACCTCCAGAGTTTTATCTGGGGTTGAGTCCAACATCCAACCTCCTCAGGCAACATACCAAGTTGTATTATTTGGACTACTGCTATCATCTTTAGTGTTATTCGCACAACGTTTTGGTCAATGTAACCTCCGACTTTCTTCAGGTGTATCTTGCCAAACTAAAAAATCTGCATGGAATTTCGAATGGAACTCTTTATTTGATCCACAGGGGTAACATGCTCTTGTTCTGTCACCATGACCAGGTAGAAGTCTCAAGTAATTCACAATTGTATTTTGAGTGTTGCCTGCATTTAGGTGTTGAATCTTTAACCTCCAGAAGAGTTCAACTGACAACTGAATTTTACCAACTGCAAGGACCCGTAGTGTATCAGAAAATTCAGTTGGTATCCAAATTATACGAATTATCAATGTTGATCTAAAAGAAAAAAAAAAAATCAGAAATATAACGTCAAGTTTGCTGAAAAGAAGGTAAGTTCTCTTCACTGTCAGAATCTTACATTAGGTTGGTGCAAAAATTATCGTTTTCTCACATGTTACTTTTTTATATGACTAGCAGGGGGTACCTGGCGTTGCCCGGGTGTTTGGAGGTGTGTGTGTGTTAAAAAAACGTTGGCTGGGTGTTTGGAGGTGCAAAAAGAAAAATAAAGTTTTAGTAGGAAGGTAGGATTGAACCCCAAAGCCTTGATGCGAAGGTGGAAACGAAAGGGAAAAAAAGCCAGCCATATAACCATCTCGGCCACGAAGGAGAGGAATTGATAAGTATGTTCAGTTAAGGTTTATAAACTGAAATATACAGGTGTGAGGAAGTGGCGTGATATTTAACCTAGTTTTGTGCTGCAAGCCAGCCACCCCATCATTCGCTTTTCGAAGACGTGGCGAGCTGGTAAAAGTTAAATACACATGCATCCCGTTGTTAAGTCGTAGATATTATCATTTAGACGTGATATAAAAAGTTTTAAGGAATAGTGAATTTTATCAACGATTTTATAGGTGACGTCAGCCCATACAACTATAATTCCAACAGTTCAGCTACATGAAGTTGAATAATGAAAATTTCAGAAAATAAAACTACATTTTTAAAAGTATTTTAAAGAAAAATGTTTAAAAAAGTTATAAATCCAATGGTACAAATACCTTGAAAAACAAAAACCAAACAAAATAAGAAACTTAAACGTATTATTTGGATTCATCAGACTACTGTTCTCATCTTGAGTGCCATTTTCATGTTTTGGTTGATGTAACCACTGACCTTCTTCAGGTGTATCTTGTTGAACTCTGGAATATTTCTGTTGAACTTTGGATGGAATTTCAAAAGGAACCCTTTATTTACTTCACAGTTCTTGTTCTGTCAGCCATGACTAGATAGAGGTCCTAAGTAATTTGCAATTGTATTTTTCTGTCATCCACACTGAGAACTGAACCTTCAACCTTCAGGAGAAGGTCACTTTTACAATTGATCTTTTTCAAGTACTCTCACCACTGCAACATGGACCCGTGGCACAGTGGGTAAAGTACTTAGGACCTCTATCCAGTCATGGCTGACAGAACGAGAGCATGCTACCACTGTGAAAAAAACCCAAAAAACAAAGGGTTCCTTCAAAATTCCATCCGGATTCCTAAGTTTGGCAAGATACACCTAAAGAAGGTCGGAGGTTACATTGATCAAAACATTGTGAAAATGATACTCAAGATGAGTCCAATGAATCTAGATACGAATAACCAATCCTCATCTCAAAAATTCAGAAGTTTTTATTAGATCTTCTTACAAATGCATTAAAATAAAAATTAAAAAAATGGTTAAATTACATGTTTTTCTTCATGCCATGTCCATGATTAAATTATGAATAATTTAAATAAAAAAATCAAATTTAAAATTCATTGATCAAATTGAAGAAGAATTACATAAATGAATTTTAATTAGTTACTAGATCACCTGTAAGCCACTGGTCCATACTTATTAAATTATTAAATATACAATGTACTAACTTTGACATTGGTTGATGATAATATTTTTAGCAAAATAAGAAATTATTAATTCAACGCATTTCTATTTGTCACATTTACTGTACAGTTATCTATTTCAAGATACATTGTGATGTCATAATAGACTTTATTATTCCTCCTCCCCATTTCACCACTTTCACTCTTAATTATTTCAATCATTCGCCTCCTCCCACTACTTCCCTTATTATTTGCCCCTTTTATGTAATTCAGCTTTCTTCCCACCATGTAAAAAAATTCATGCTTAGATGAAGTATGCACGGTAACAAGCTATTAAGATAATAATCTATGTACCACTGAATCTATGAGAATATTAAGTGTTGTTATCTTAATAATTAGAAAACTGGACCATCCAGCCGTCCTTGCTTGCTCGCCTGAATCTTGTAATAATAAAAAGCCTCAATTTGCTTGTGACTGTCTAAAATTTTACTGTCAGGATGTCATTTCTCGCATAATTTTCAAACTTAACGACTAAGGCTGGAATGCTGTATGTTTTGGTTTCAATTCTAGCTGATGGCACCTATGTCAGATTTTTTTTTTTTTAAAACAGTTGAAATCACTACTATATATATATATATATATATATATATATATATATATATATATATATATAGGGTATAATTTAAAAATCAGTAGGGAATTGGCTCTATAATAATAATAATAAATACGAGATCTCCAAACATTAAAATATCATATTTAAGGGTATCTTATGACTGGGCAGTTTATCATATCAACTTAGTGTATTTATTATTAAACATCTTCAATATCAAAACTTGATGTAAAAAATATATATTCTTTAAGAATTGAGCTTTCTTCTGAATTCAAAATGAAGTTTTCTTTGTCAAAGAAATATTTTTTTTTATAAAAGATTTTAAAACATTCAGAACTTAAAACGAAAAAAAAAAAAAAAAAAACATTTAGCAATAAAATAAACAAAAAAAAAACTTTAATAATAAAAAAACAAAACAAACCTTTAACAATAGGGAACTTAGCAATATTTGTAGCAAAAACAACTTTATAATAATCAAAAATTTATTTAAAAGTCTCCATATAAGAACATCATTAAACAAAACACTACTATATAATAAAATAATCTTGATTTTTCCCCTGCCTCTACAGTTTCATAGAAAAATAACTAGAAACTTCTAAAACAAATCTTTCACACTCACCACTTGCAGCAATTCCCAAAGCATTTTTAACGAATCTATGTCTACATTTCATCCCCATTTAAAAATTATGTTTATTCCAAGCAAACTTTCTCTCAAATGTGTAATCAAATAAAAGTAGCAATCAGTTTCACTCTCCATCCATTAGGTCCCCCTCACATTACCATGTTACTTCCTTAATAGATAAACAATTTTAGACGACTCTTTATAATTTAAATTTTTCAGTCATAACAATTACATCATACACTAAAAATTAGTTAAATAACAAACTGACTTACATTCTTAACAGTGTCCAGAATCTATCAGAAGCAAAAGTGAATATCAGAATGCTTTATTTTCAGAAAAGCTCCCTGACTATTAATAATACTATTAATCATTTCTCAGATATTTGAATAAATTAACAAATGCCTCCGATCATATTCAAAATAGCATCTTTGCTAATCTGCTTCTATCAGCGTAAGTAAATTATCCTTGAAAATTTTGTATTTGGTTTGTGTTTATATTTGCCACGCCATTATCAATTTCGTTCTTTTATGTACGAGAACAATGCCAGATATGTTTTGCGTTAAAAATAAGTAATTCTCCCAAGCCTAGATCGACTTTCTTCCTGACACAAAACGATGTGCAAAACACAAAAGACTTCCTTCGCAACATTTACGTAAACACACAAATGTTGTATTAGGTTTCATCTTAGAGAATAAAATTCCAAACAATTTAATTAAAAGTAAAGAATATCAGTTCCCACTTTTCAGTTATCAATTAACTAAACATATTTTTTTACAACAGAAACCAGACACATTGGTCACAATGAAACAGTCTTACATTATGAAACACCAGGATTAATTGTGGGTCACTGAGGTGAAATGAGTTATGCATCAATATAACTTCTGGAGAGGGGGGAGGTATTAATATCTTTACTGTTAATTCTGATTTGCAATTCTTAGTGTAACAAAACTGACGAGGGATGCTAGATTTAAACAAAATTACAATTGCCTCAGTCTAGAAGGATTTCTTCACAGAACGAGTACAGAAAATGAAAAATTATAAACATTCAATATTATGATCTTCCGAGAAGCCTTTGATAAGGTATCTCTGACTTTATTTTTTTTTTCGGGGGGGGGGGGGCTATTTTCTTTTGTTATTATGTGGAAATAATCCTGCAAAAAAACGAATTACAAAACAATAAATATTTTACATTTTAAGGTGGAGGAATCACTTTCCAATATTAATCTATATATCTATAAAAGTGAAATTGTGTATGTGTGTACATTCCCTTACCAAAATACTCTGTCAATTTTCAGTCTACAGATTCGAGGTTTGACATAAGAGATATTGAGATTTGGGAAAATCTTTTTAATCAGTTTTCGGCCAGAAATTTGGCTGTCAAGGGGTCAAAGTTCAACGATTTGATCTTTGAAAACTCTACCAAACTCCTCTGCCAATTTTGGGTTTAAACATTTGAAATTTTAGATGTAGGTTACTTGGACATGGATCAAACTTTTTAATTTGATTTGAGCCCAAAACAATAAATGTTAAGAGGTCAAAGTTAAAAAAAATTTGACCTCTGCAGTTTACCAAATTATTTAACCAGTTTTTGGTCTAAACATGTCAAATTTTACATAAAGTGCATTCAGACATAGGGTAAGCTTTTTAATCGGTTTTTGGTCGAAAATTTGGTTGCCAAGGGGTCAAAGTTCAAAAGATTTGACCTTTGCGGTCTCTAGCAAACTATTCAGCCAATTTTGGATCTAAACATTTGAAATTTTACATAAAGGGTATTCAGACATGTAGCAAGCTTTTTAATCAGTTTTGGCTGGCAGGAGGTCAAAGTTTACAGAGTTGACCTTTGCAGACTCTACCAAACTCCTCCGCCAATTTTGGGTCTAAACACTTGAAATTATAGATGTAGGTTATCTGGACATAAGTCACACTTTCTAATATATATATACATATGCACATAAAGTTATGAACAGTACATAGGGGGAACTGCTAGTTTAACATAAAATGACAACAAAACAACTTTTCAATTTTAGAATGGGAAAATTAGGGTGGTGATGTTTCATTTTTTTCCAATCTAAGGAAAATGGGATTTTTCATTTTAACAGTTTATTTTAGGGGAAAGAGTAATTTTTTCAATTCATAAATTAGTGACCAATTAAAAGAATGTGGAAAATTCCCATGTTTGACTAAGTAAAAGTGATAATGACCATTAACAAATTTCATTAAACAATCTACAGATTAAACTTTCAGCCAATTTTATTCTTTCATGCTTTAATTAAAATAAGGTGAATGAGATGGGTATCTACAGAGATACTGGTTTTGTTTCTTTAACAATGATGGTATTTGTGGTAATACTATTACAAATCAGAGGTAACATCCACCCAAAATGACAGACCATTCAAGTTTGTGCATGGAATTTCTTGAGTTAATATATTTTCCTGAGCAATGCTGAGACACAGGCCAGCTAGTAATAAAAGAAATCGCCAAAGTAGAATATAGGAAACTAATAAATAAAAATATACAAAAAGAAATGGAGTCAAATATTGAACATTTACTACCACAAGAAATGATGTGTTCAGAAGATTGAACTCAAAACATCCAGCACTCAGGATACTAATGGAACAATATTTTCAAATACCCATTTTTGATTATCCGAGAATAATATGATTGTCTCAACAGCTGAAGAATTTTATCCAAGGATAACAAATGCAATAAGAAACTTTAAAAAGGGATTGACACTATTCAGAAAATTTGAGGATGAGTGGTGAGCTAGCAGTATCAGAATTTTTGTAGGAATTTTTGACACCCCTAACACGAAACTGCGAATACAATATAAAAATCTCGTAATTTCTCTGTTAAAAGTGGGTTATTTATTTTCTTTATGGATTATACTTCCAAAATAAACTATTACAGTTGTTTTAAAAGTAATAAAAATATTTTTATTTTTTTTTAAAACAGTAATGAATTTTCCGAACTCAATATTTTTCAATTTTTAAACTCAATATTTTTAAATTTTAAAAATCTATCAAAATTTTTCTATTGATTCTATTTTTACGATATTTTCAGGGTCAATGTGAAATTTTATGTTCTTTCCAATAAACCGAATATAATATTTTAGACAAACGTTTTTTTTAAATTCACGCCCCCCCCATTTTCAACTTTCTCTTAAAAAGTAAATAATTAATTTATGTTTAATAGTTTTATATATCACAAATTGAAGAGAAAAGGTCAATAAATAATATATTCAAATTTAAAACAAAAAAAAAAAAACAGTTTTTTAGAAATTTACCTGTAAAGTCCGAAGTTTAAAACCTTATTTTATAAGAACACATTTTTTCTTTTTGTCTTTTTTTTTTTTTTTTAATGAAACCTTGGTCCTTGCTCCTTTAATTGAAAAAAAAATTAGGGCTTGAATTACATTTTTCGAGGAGTTATAAGCTTAGAAAGATAGGGGGTCGAATAATTTACGCCTCTCATTTTGAAATGTCTATTAAAAAGTAAATAATTAATTTATGTTTAATAGTTTTATATATCACAAATTGAAGAGAAAAGGTCAATAAATAATATATTCAAATTTAAAAAAAAAAAAAAAATCAGTTTTTTAGAAATTTACCTGTAAAGTCCGAAGTTTAAAACCTTTTTTAAAAAAAAAAAACACATTGTTTTGTTTTGTTTTTTTTTAAAAATAAAACCTTGGTCCTTACTCCTTTAATTGAAAAAAAAAAATTAGGGCTTGAATTACATTTTTCGAGGAGTTATAAGCTTGGAAAGATGGGGTGGAATTATTCACTATTTTCACGAAATTTCTGACACTGCTAGTGGTGAGCAACTAACCAAGTCAACGATCTTTTCAATGCAATTCTACAAACTGAAGATAATTCCTCATAAGCAATACACAAATTTAGAAACAACAATATTTTGAAAATCTATGTGCATTTGGCTTTTTTTGACTGAAAGAAATGAACGACCCAGATGACATACATTATTTTGTAGACAGTTAATACACAATAGATAATATTCTGCTGTATATGAAAATATTTGATAGACGTTGCAAGTACCAAAATAAATTGTGTTATCTTAAGAAAGATGACAATGTTCAACAAGAATAAGTCATTCTGAATAATAAACCAATCACAAAGTAATAGTTAGTAGGTTACTTTGTGAGAAAAGAACACATTTTTGACCCATGAAATTATATTAAAAAAAAAAAAAAAAAAAAAAAAAATGAAAAGAAAATTATTTTATAGAAAACATTTCTAAAGCCAATTATTTTTTTAAATACAGGGTGGAACAATAAAAGTATCGCCCTAAAGAAGACAACACTCCAGCATTATTTTTAAAACTTATTGAAAAATATTAATTCAGGTAACGATTATATAGTAGAGCTGACATCTATTCAATGAAGCCACCTTCAACCTCAATTAATGCCTCAATACGGGTCCGAAACTTTCTACAAACGCCGGCGGGAGCTTGGCAAATACTTAACAGATGATGGCGCTCAGGCTGGCTTTGGTATTGTGGGAGGTCATGTGGGTAATGTTCTTGACGTATAATCAAACGAAGTAGTCCAAGTCAGGAGAGGAGGGGGGAGCAGTGAGAGAAGACTATAAAGCTGTAGCACTCCTAAAGCCAAGCCTGGGTCTCTTTGGACTTGTGGGCTGGCACAGAGTCCTGCTGCCACACCCAGGGTCTGCCAGCAGCCACCTGATTGCATCAGGGGGATCACCACACTCTTCAGCACATCCAGGTACATTTTTGTGTTGACTTTCTAGCCAACTTCGAAGATGTGAGGTGACATGATGTGGTCTTCACTTGAAACCACACCAAAGATCATAACTGTGGCTGGAAACTTTGTTTTCATCACTCTGGGCACATCCCTGTTATTTGTGCTAATCCAGCAATGCATTTTGAGGGTGCTGGCAATGGTCCTGTTGTCATAACTTGCTTATTGTACATTGTGTCACTTTTAGACATGATAGAAGGCGCCTATCGCTTTTGGGATTTGTACATAGCTGGTCAACTAGTAGATGGTCTACAACAAAAAACCGGAAATGTAATCATGTCATCTTTTCTAGGGTGACAATTTTATCGTGCCACCTTGTACTAATGATTCGTCACTTACCAAAACCAAAAGCCATTCAAGGATAAAGGTTAATGAGATTTTTAGTCAGATGAAGAAAAATTGAAATGGAAAAAATGTGATAGCTCGACAAGTATTTGTTGCCATTGAACTTGAAGATGACCATGTTACAGTCTGCAGGAAAGTAGTCTCCTGGTAATGTGTTGCACAGATGAAAAGTTTTTGGAAAGAAATTCTGTTCATGAAAATACTGGTTGGTTTTAGATCCAGAAAGGATGGAAAGAAAAGTTCCATGCAATAGTAGTAGGAAGATATGTTCTTGCTGTGGATGTTTCAACAAAGAAAATACTATTTCAAACTTCAGTCTAAAAGACTGACAGAACATCTTACGGAAATGCTTGAACACATTAAAACAAGATGCATCCATTTAATCTCCACATTTATCAATAAGATTTTTTTTTTTAAAGCAGGACAGACAGATAAAGACTCTCAGATGCAATGCATCAAAATATTTTATTGTTTCCAATTACATTCTGCAAGCAATAAGTCATTCTGAATAATCTGTATGTAATCTAGGCAATAGGGTAAGTAATGTTGTATTATTTTTTTGTAAACTTTACTATTTAGGGGAATGCAACGGATCCCCCCTCCAAAAAAACAAAAAATAAAAACATTAAAATTTAAAACTAATTCTCTATTTATTGTTTATATTCATCCTAGGGCAGGTATTCTACAAATTCTATATAAATGAAATATATAAGAAAAATTAATTTTATTTATTTAGTGAGGAATGATTTATAATAAATTTTATTCCAAGAAAAAATATCCACAGATTAAAATTTAAATAAAAATTGCTTTTATTACAATTTAAAGTAAAAATATTTGCCATTTGAATAGACATAAAAGAAGAAAATTTGAGAAACCTATCATAGTTGGGTATGCCAGCTAATTGTTGATAAAATCTCATCTTCAGATGAAATGTTTAATTTTCAGAAAATATAAAATATTGCTGATAAAAAAAATCAAGACACAATGATCTTCCCGACTGTCATATGATAAACAAAACAAGTGGATAGTAAAAATTCTAGGCTCATTGACAAACTGATATATCAACGAGCAGTGAAGCAAAGACTAATTAAATTTAGTTTTATATAACTGAAATATTGAACAATACAACACATTAAATACCATTAAACAACCTTTGTTATAAAACTATTATTACAATTAATTTTATTGATGTTTGTGTACGATTCAAACGAGTATCTCCATTCTTATCATATTGATATGATGGATGATGTTACTTCTCACTTACTTTGCATATAAATAAGCATCAATTTTTAGAAATACCTCTCATAAACCAAGTGTAAGACAAAAAGATAGCTCTTGCAGCAGACAGGGGCCCAGAGGCTGAAAGGCAGATCCTGCCAACAGACGCCCCCCCCCCCCCATGCAGAAAGACAGCTTTCTTGCCAGCAGATGGGGGCCGGAGGGCAAAACGGCAGTTTTTTGCCAGCAGATGGGGGCCAGAGGCAAAAAGGCTGCTCTTGCAAGCCTAATGGCAAAATTTATGATTTAAAAGATTATTAGGAAAAATCAACTGAGAGTAACAAGTTATAAATGGAATGATTTTCAAATCGAGCAATAAATTAAGTGATTATAAAATCTTGAAGTTACAGAAGCAGTCATAAAAATTGAGAAAGAAACATCATAAGAAGCTATGAATAATATGAAGAATGGCAAGTCTGCAGGACACTCGGGTGTTGTTGCAGAAATGATGAAGGCTGTCTTGAAAAGATGCTTTAGTGCTTGGCCATAAAACAATTAATGGTTTACTTGCTCAGTTCATGAAAAGGAAGTTTGGAGCAACTCCACCTTTTTGGTACTTATAAGCATGGATAAGAAATGCAGTGAAATTACTGATAAGTTGCGAGATAAGCAATTTGTGCGCATGAAGTGTAAACCAATGGAGAGAGATGAGAAATCAAACACAGAGAAAATATGTTTGTATAGTTATTTCGTTACCTTGATATACCATTAGAGTACAGAAAAGAGCTGAGAATTAGGTATAGGTAAGCAAGTTCAAGAAAGATCTGACATGAGAGAGAACTGATATGAGAATGATACAATGGTTATGTAGTGTGATTCTTAAGACAGACTTAGATCTGCTAACTCAAAGGAAGATTAAATCTGGGCAATATAAGGAGATATCTGCAGAACAGAAGACTGTTGGTTTGATCATATTGAATAATAGTTTTTGAGTTTGCAAATATAAAATCGATGAAAGTTCTTCAATTAGTAGATGTAGAACAATTGAGATAGCAGGATCTGTTGACAGGGGAAGGTAAAAGAAAACACGAGAGGAAATTTAGATTTGAGAAAAAGAAATAAAGACCTGAACAGAGATTAGTTTGAAAATCAATTTCTAAATTCTGTCCAACACATACCAGCAGGTATAACAGACAAACTTAATATAATGATGCTGAAAACAATAACTGATTCTGAAATAGGTTCTGGATTGTAGCACAAATTATTTAAAAGTTTTGAAGTCTCAAGTAATGAATACTCATGAAAACCTTGCACTTGTGTTTGTTTTGTTTAAAAATAAAGCACAGCTAATCAAATAGTTTTTTTTGTCTTCTGTTTATTCAAATGTACACTTAAAAAATAAGAAATAGCAAAACTAAGGTTATTACCGTAAATTACATTAAAAAAAAAAAAAAAAAAAAAAAATGCAATTCACACAAAATGCAGACAAAGCAAGTTGACTGGGAAAGGAAAGATGGCTGATACAAATTAGTTAAAAAAAAAAAAAAAATAGAATAAAAAATAAAGATTTGAATTATTTAAAAGAAAAAAAAATTGCTTTTGATTACCTGTAGATTATTTCAATTTTCAATAATTGTCCCTAACACTTAGTTATCTCCCTTCACAATGATAATCATATTTGCTTTAACACCCATTTTACATGTCGTGTTCGACGGCTTTTTAAAAACTGACTTTCAAATTAACCTATCTTTGGCCAAATCTTTATCCCTCTTTCTCTCAAGTCTATACCCATCACTTCCTTTCAGGTTTTCCTTGACTTTCCCCTGCCACCTAAACTTTTCTATATCTACCAACCCAGGAACTATTATTCATTCTTTCAATATGATCATACCAATGAAGTCTTCTGTTCTGCACACATCTTTTTATACTGCCCAGATTCAATCTTCCGCTAAGGTCATCAGATCTAAGCTTGTCCTTAAGACTCACATAACACATTGATTATATCATTTCTCTCCATGCAACACACGTCCTCAACCCTCACTGGCCAAGTTGTTCCATACACCATTTCATTGTGTATGCATGCCTAACATTTTTTTTTGGTCAACACTGGTAATGCTTTACCGACTAGTAATAGAAGTTCCCTGAACTTCCCCTATCCACTAATGCTTGCAATCAAATTAACATTACCTTCTTAATGTACTTTATTGGTGTCATCAAGGTAACAAAACTTCTGAACAACCTCAATATGTGATGTATTATGTATCCCTTTTTTATATATAACTAGCGGGGGTCCGCGGCATGGCCCAGGTGTTTGGAGGTGTAAAAGAAAGAAAAAAAAAATGTTGGTAGGCAGGCAGGCTTGAACCCGTAATGCGAAGACGGAATAGAAAGTGAACGAAAACCTGACATGTTACCGCTATGCTACGAAGTCATAGGAAGTGAAAAGCGTTCAAATTTAGCGATGTCAATAAAAAAGTTGGCTTGCTAAGTGAATGAGTTTACATAGGTGCAGAAATGAACGTTGGCTGAAGGCCGTTTCATTTATTTGTTTCCCCACGATGTTGGGGAAACCAAAAAAAGGGGGAACTCTCAAATGAATAGCAATTGTCCGATATGAAGGGCTTTCCCCACATTGATCAAAGCTAATTGCTTTCAAGACGTCCCGGCATGAAAGACCGCTGACGGCTCTACTTTGTTCAGTTTCGCTTTATTTATACAAAAAAGACCAACAAACATGCAAAAGGACAGAATAGCATGAATTTTATGAAAGTCGATCAAAAGAAATGTAGAGACGATGTGCATTCGCAAATCGTAGATATTATGATCTAGGGAGTATATAAAAAGTTCTCAAAAATAGTAATCCTCCCCCTTGAGACCCCCCGCCCCCGGAAAAAAGTCTTCCTTGTATATACAAAAATGTGCATGCCACTTTTGCTTTTTATATATATAGATAATGGCAATGTGATTGTGGCTATGTGTGTCTTTCTCTAATGTGTGTGTGTGTGGGGGTGTTCTAGTGAACTTTTTGTAATCATATTTTTTAAGGCTTGTCCACATGCATCTTTCATTTATATACAAGTCTTATATACAGTTTATATACATTTATACAGTTGGGGTGTGTATACAAGCGATCAAGCTCCTTTTAAGGATCCTTAGTTGTGTAGCTATCTTAATAGTTCTTAACTGTGTGTGTGTGTGTGTGTGTGTGTGTGTGTGTGTGTGTGTGTGTGTGTGTGCATATATATGTGATAAGAGTTGACCATATCTTTCTTTTGTTAGCTTGTCTCTTCTGGGATGCGATTCCTCCTGTCATTAGTCGATGAGCTGTAAAGAGCATCTAAGATGAAAACATGACGCCAATTTTCTGTCAAGGATCTTTTTATTTCATCTGGCATCTACAAGTGAACTGGGGGACCACTTGCAATGTTGACTCAAACTTTCTTGCATTTTTTTTTCCATCAACACATCTTTTCCCCGACCCTTCTAATCTCTAAACTTATCCAAGTCTGACTGTCTACCAACTTAGACGCCAATCGACTGTCTACTCTCTTCTGACTATTCGACTAAAAAAAAAAAAAAATCCTCATGTGCATTTTTGTTTACATGGTTGCATGTGTGTGTGTGTGTGGGGGGGTAACCCTGTTAACCAGCCTGCACCTGAAATGCAGCAACTCAATTTTTAGCATCCAGGTGCACACAGTCACCGAGTTTTATATGTCATCTGTTGATTTTTCTGCATCTACTTGGCACAAGTAAGCTGGGTTCCTCAGTACTGCATTAAGAGCGTTGACACACAAGTAACTTCACTATCCAAATATAGTTTGTCCACATCAGAATTCTTGTTTGTGATCTTCTTGCACACAAATTAGTCAGGTCTCAAACTATATGTAATTTCACTGCAGTTCTTGTTTAACCAATAACTACAAATACCACAAAAGACTGAATTGAATCCGACTCGTTTTTCACAACCTGGTTAGAACTTTCGGTGATAGTCAGCTTATGCAATTCTTAATTTTTGGTGTAGCCCTGCTGAAAGTGGTAACAAGGTAAATTAGTTCCTTCAAATTTATTGTTCTACAGTATTTCTATTGTTAAGCGATTTATTGAAATAAAATATAAGAAAAAAGGACATTATTGAAAAATATACAATAAAAATTAAAATGATACAGATAAAAATAACACAATTAGTCTTTTTTTGATAGTCAACTGCAAGAATTCCTGTGGTGACAGAGAATCAAAGCCAACTATTTTAGGAACATTATGTATTGGATACATTTTCTTTTATGATGTTTGAAATTTTGATTTTAATAATTTCATTAACTATAACTAATATAAATTAAAAAAACAAAAACAAAAAAAACTTTCAATTTTAGAATTTCATAAACACAAAATTTCAAATAAAATAAATAATGTCCTTTTCTTCTATTTTATTTCAATAAATCGCTTAACAATAGAAATACTGAAGAACAATAAATATGAAGGAACTGATTTGCCTTATTACTGCTTTCAGTAGCACTACACCAGAAGTTAGGAAATACGTTAGCTGACTATAACTGAACTTTCCAACACTACATGTCTTGATCATCGATTTGCTCTTGGTAACATTCACTCTCAGTCCTTTAATTTTCATAGTTTTCCTAAAAGTCTTTAACTTATCAAGTAGACCTTCCATTGTTTCATAGCCAAATAGTAAATCAGCATACATCTCTTTCCGATCAACTCTTTGGAGACAAATGTGAAAAGCAACAAATTCAATAGAAAACAATGACATCCTCCTATTTGAAACTTCACTAAATGTTCTGTTCAAATTAAGATCACTTTGAGCATATCTGTACATTACTCAACCTTCAACCATCATCTTTCAACCCTGATTTATGCAAAGCCCACCAGACAACATTTCTGGACACAGTCAAAAACTTTCTGCAAATTCCAAAAGCAAAATATAGGTTCGTTTTACAAAGATACTTTTGCATTTATCTTAGAATAAATATAGCACCAGTTGGTACTTTGTCCAGGCATAATGCCAAACTGCATTTCACTTATGCATACCCAACTTGTTATTTGTTGCCGAATTATTTTCTTGAATACTTTCAGAATCGGATTCAGCAATTTTGAGCTTCTGTAATTTTATCTAGAGCTACTCCTTTATTCCTAACAGTTAACAAGTATTTTGGAACAACCTCTTCTTTTATGATATGATTTATTAACTCTGGGATTATCTCAATGCACATTTCAACATTTCTGCAATAATGCCTAAAGTTCAATCAACGGCATCATCATCAGTATTATTGTATTCATTTTATTAGCTAGCGGTTTTAATCCTACCCAAAGCAGGCCAGAGGATGAGTTGGCCAAAATGCGGTGAAACTACAACAACTATGAAGATAAGGATAACTGTCCACAAAATAAAATGAATACACAAATTATGAAACCTCAACTTAAAGAGTTGCAAAAAAAAAAAAAATAAAAAAAATATAATATGTAATCATCATTATTATTATTATTCATTAATTCTACTCTGAGCTTCTTGTACAATGTTTTTCTCAATTCTTTTAGCTGGATCAGAAACTACTTCCCAATTTATATATATCAGCCATCTTTCTTTTCCTGGATTTTTGTTTTAAGGGTTAGCAATCTGTTTTTTTACTAAAACATTATAAGTTTTTATTATTTATTTTGTTCACACAAAACAAAACCTGAAACATAAGGAGCTACTGTGATAGGGACCAGATTTACATGAGGGGGGAGTAGCTAAGTGAGAAATTGGAAAGCAGAATGTTTTTTCACATTACATTTAAATTTATGTATGTTGGTAAAGTAGAGGAAAAAAAATTCCAAAGGCAAGCGGTCTGAGGAAAAAACCCGTCAAGGGCATCTACATATCTCTATGGAATCAGGTGGATTGAGAATATCTATGTTGAATGGATGCAAGTTCAAAGCATATTGCATGGAAATACTTGTAAAACAAGCACATGGATGAAACACTGCAGAGGATGACATAGGGCTGGAGTTTGGTAGACAGTGCAGAATCTATTGAGATAGAAATTATTTTCTGTGCTCAGTTCAAGAGACAGAGGTCAATAATGGCTGGTGCAATAGCGCAGATGCAGTAAAAATACTCCATGCATGCATGTTAACAGAGTCGAGTTCCCCATACAAGTGAACACAAACTGATGACTTTAAGGTAATCACAATCACCACCCTTCAACTCTGGTAATACAAGGGGAGGGGCGATACAACCTACTTCCACATCCCGGTTTTGCAATCTCAACACATGGGCGAATGGTAGTTTTATAAAGATACTAGCATTGGTGCCCGGCATTGCCCGGGTATTACCGCAAAGGAGGAAAAGAATGTGAAAAAAATGTGACGTCTTTGCTGTTACAACCACCGCCAAACCGGAAGTGATGTAGGTTTAAATCAAGGTTAGCCACTCGAAAAGAGGGGATGATTTTCGAAAATATCAGCGAAAAAAAGAAACCCCTTCCTGTAGAAAGGTGCCCAGTTGAGGGTGAAGAAAATGTTTTTACCCAATTTTTGAGTATTTGTCGTCTGAAGGGTCGAGCTTCAAAACGATACTTATCTTGTGAAAATCCGTCGCCTCTGTCGAAAGTTTTAGGCAGACATGCAAACATACATACATATATAGATTTATATATTTGTAGCTCAAATTTTTGACCCAAACCGATTAAAAAGCTTGCCCTATCTCTGAATACCCTTTATGCAAAATTTCAAATGTTTACACCAGGAATTGTCTTTAGGAATTTGGTAGAGACCGCAGAGGTCAAACTTTTTAAAACTTTGACCTCTATTATGACCCCTTAACATTTGTTTTGGGCTCAAATCAAGTTATTAAGTTAGATCCATGTCCAAGGAACCTATATCTAAAATTTCATATGTTTAGACCCAAATTTGGCGGAGGAGTTTGGTAGAGTTCTCAAAGGTCAAAATCGTCAAACTTTGACCCCTTAAGAGCCAAATATCTGGCGGAAAACCGATTACAAAGAATTTTCCAAATCTCACTACCCTGTATATTAAACTTTGAGTCTGTAGACTGAAAGTTGACGGAGTTATTGTATAGGGAAATGTAGACAGACACTTTCACAGATATATAGATAAGTAGGCGTAAGAAGTTTTATAACCTGGTAGAGAGGGCCTACCTTCTTTGTGACAGTCTCGGCAGCATTTCCTATGTTCGTGCCATGTCAGACCGAGCAGATTAAATGTTTGACTTTCAAGAATGGTCCTATCAGTCATGACAATCAGTGGTTGGAGAAGTTAGTTATAATTGATAAAAAGAAAGCAACTTTTGTTTTCATAACATTAGATGTAACCTACCAGTTTTGGCTGCATTCTATCACAGATGGAGATCATTTTACATGGATTTATCCATCCACTAACACGTGTGGGCATTGGATTTGTCCTCCTGCTAGGAATAGAGTGTTGGGTCATTGTTAGGTACACCATCTCAGACAAGATTGTATTCGGGGAGGTTGTTTATAAAGATCAAGGATAATAAAGATCCAAGTATTGACCCCTGGAGAACACTGCATTTATCTGGTGTCGTTTGGATGTATGGATATTGAGAATCATCTGGATTTTCCTATAGCTACAACAATTATCAGCAATTGCCTTTACTCTTTATCTGTTCCTAAAACTAAACGAAAATTTCATAAACAGAGCCCCCCCCCTGCCCCCCCCCCCCGGGATTAGCTTGTCTGAGGAACAATGCAGTGAACCTGCTTTCCAGTTGACTATACTATGGTTGTTTGCAAGTCTAATGTAAATAAGTTTTTGTTGAGCCATCTTCTTAAATAATTAATTTCTATCCAATTTCTACCATTACCGATCATCATGGTGTTGTCTCACCTGATACTCATTAACACTTATCCTTGAGTGGTCTCTGCACCTTGATAAGCAGTGATAATAATAAAAAATTTGATTATGTTAAATATTCGTTCAATAATACCATACGAATTGATTTTCACAAGAAGACCTTCATGCCAGACATTGTCAAAGGCTTCAGAGATATCAAACGCTATCACTCTAGTTTCATCTAATTTATCCCATGTGTAGCACATATGTTCAGAGATGACCATTGTAGGCTAGAGAAAAGTTTATAATTTCCAAAGTGGTTAACTATTGCTGTAATGATTAATGATTCCAAGATTTTATCCTTTCAGAGTTCTTGAAAACTGGTACTACAAAGGTAATTTTCTGTCATGGAAGCAAGATTATGTAAGGTGTTTGTTATAGAGTTTGAACAGGGGCCAGCTCAGCAGAGCATTTCTTTATTACTACAGCAAGAGATAAGATTCGATTTACATACTTTGGAGATGTTAAAGTGTTTTTTTATGATAGCTAAAACATGAAAAAGGGTGATCAGATCATCCAGTTGTTTCCATCCGTGGTGGAAAATTAGAGCAGGAGTAGTTGTGGGTTCCAAGGTGGAGTTAAGCAAAATCTGTTGAGTAAACAATTCAGCCTTGTCTGGAAATGACTTCATGGTGGTTGGATAATGGAAGGAATTACTGATTGTTCAATGTTTACCATTATAGATTTTCCAGAAATCAAAATTTCCTAATTTCTTATGACACTATGCAATTTCTAGTCAAGTCAGTATACCTATTTTCAGCTGTGGCTGTTATACGCTTACAGTGGTTTCTTGATACTAAAATTTTTTGTCTATTTGTAACCAACTTATGAGGGTTGAAATGCTTAGTGTTTATGTGAAATCGCAGCTGCACAAGTTGAAGTAAACCATTAAAGAAAGCGAGTCTTGTTGCGGAATTTCAGTGTGGGAATAGATGCGTCTATGTCGGCTCTGACCCATTCAGTTATCTCCTTTGTACACTGTTCAGCATGGAGACAAGAAGTTTTACACCATTGTGCATCTCTCGGTGGAATCTTTCAGGGTTTTGATCAGCATATTTGCAAGATCTTGTTTTGAGTAAGAATGCTTTTGTATGGGGTTGGAGGTTTATGATTATATGAACCATTATCACAAGGTAATCAACATTCCAGAGTCGGCTATGAGCAGTGTTGTCAGAAATAATTGAGAAGTATATCTTGCTAATCCCCATAATCTGAGAGAGCAGTTGAGAAGGTGACAGTTTTTGTAAGGGAGTACTATTACTAGCTAGATCTATAGAACTTAAAAAACTGAGGCAAATTGCTCTGGCAGATATAGGGTGTCCGAAAAGAAGCTGATGGTTATAAAATAAAAAAAAAATAAAATAAAAAAAAAAATTCATAACTTTCCTTATTTTTTTATATTTTTCTCTTATTTTTTCAGATCATCTAGAGTAACTCTTCCAAGGTTATCATGAGTCGTTACACTACCGAGGAGTGGATATTTATCGTAGAGTCATATTTTCGGTTGAATGAGTCAATATCAGAAACTCAAAGTGAATTTTGACAAAACTTCAACACAAAAAAATTCCCCTACTCCAATGCAATAAAACCAACTACAATAAATGGCCTTTAAAACAATATAGAGGAGGAAATTAGGGCCATAAGCCCTGAAACATTAAGTGATGTGTTGGACAATGCCCTGCAGAGAGCACAAGAGTGTGAAAATGAAAATGGGGGACATTTGAGTAACATCATTTTGCATAACTAAAATTAGACCTTGTGAAAAAATACCCTAGATTAAGTTGTGTAAATAAAATTAGAATAAGTAGACTGTGATATCTTACTATATCTCAAAAAGTTACGGAGAGGCTCATTTACCTACATATGAAAATTGGTAAGCATAACTTAAATACTGAGGAAGTTAATCAAATTTAAAATCCGTCAACTTCTTTTGGGACACCCTGTATTAAAGTTCTTAAATACAGTGGGTGTTCAGATGTGAGAAAAGTGCTGTCTGATGTTATTGGTGATATCGTCAATTAGAGTACAGTCCTAAAGCAAAAACACATGTAGACCTGATCATCAATTATACAGCAAGTTATTTAGTCAAGGAGAGAATGTTATGGATATAGAATTCGAGTCTGTACACATGTTTGTCAGAGTCTTGATGGCAGAGTGAAAGGTATCTTTGCCTATCAAAATAATTAGCTATCGAGTAGATTAGGTTTGTTACGCATAGTAATAGGATATCTGAGGATTTTATGTGGTGGAAAGATTCTACAGTTCTAAGTCTTTGGATATTTATGAGGTAGAGTCTTCTCAAAAGAGGTAATCTGGCTGTTTTTTTTAGGAGCGTGCCTGGTTTAATCATTTAAAACATTTTTCTATTTTGTTATGATAGAGGGTTTCGACAATGTGGGTCCTTGTTAGGCGTCAAAAAGATAGTGCACATAAGTAGACTATCAGCCAAATCTAGATCTATGAGGTTGTGGCTTCAGGAATGCCTTCTGAAAATAAGTGCAGGGTGCCTTTCTATGAACACAGCATTACAGTTACCGATATTATGCAACTATTGAGTAGCCACTCTTAGCACTATCTAAGAGTTAAGACTCCTGTACTGTCAGTCAAAAACACCAGACAAGCTGTCAAACCTGTACCATCAACCTGTTAGAACAAATGGCCCAAACTAGTTTTAGTATAAAGTTCTGAAGATCAATGAAACTTGCGGAATCCAATCTTATTACAAATAATACATGATCCCGTTTTAAAGTGGGGCAATTTTCATGAGACAAAAATAAAAACCATGTCTGTTGAAAAATATTTCTTCTCCAAATGAGTACAGAACAAATACTATACTTTAAATTATTTGTTTTCAAGTAAAAGGTGGTTGCAGTTACAGAGCGAAAAATCTAATTTCTCTTGTATATACATGCAATCCTTTGCGCAATAAGTTGTGATTTAAAAAAGGCACCTCCAAACATGCATATTTATATACAGGTGGTTAGTGCGTTACTGCCCATGTGCACTTTGGCTTTGTCTGATTTCCTCTTAAAGCTGGATGCCTGCTAAATATGGAGTTGTCAACGCAGGCAAACGTGATATTTTCACTTGCTTCACATCATGATGATGAGAACAGAAATAAACTCAACTTATAGTACATTTCTAATATAATGCCGATCAGCCAAGCAACTGGTCTTATGTTTTCATTTCTGTATCCATATACCCCAATAAAAGATCAACACACACACACACACACACACACACACACACACACACACACACACACACACACACACACACACACACACACACACACTCTTGGAAGTTTTTTAACCTTGAAAACTATATAATAAAAAAAATAAAATAAAACTCTTAATATTTTAGTCCTTCGTTGGAAAATTATTTTGTCAGTAAGTAAGACAATTGCACAGAATCCTGTAATCACCGAATCAACTTGCTTTCTCAAACTCACAATAGTCTAAAGTTTTCAGGGATAATCAATTGTTTACCATGAACACTGCTTTGGAGATTTAAAAATATAAATAATGACTCCTCAGCAGTGTTGATCAAACACCACCTCCCTTTATATATATTAGCATTACAAGCATATGCTGTATTTTTGTGGACATCGGCAATATTACATACCTAATGTGCTTCAACAAGTCATATCTTTTTTATTTGTTGGTCAATTTTTAAAAGAATTATATTGATGGAAAGAGAATAAAATAAGCATTCCAATACTATTTTGTTGTTTTTAACGCTTTTAGTACACATGCACTAAAAGCGTTAACAACAAAATGTACTAAGTACATGCGTTTAACTTCTTATAGGTAGAATTGTATTTTTTAGTGGTCAAAAAAACAAAACAAATATATAACAAAAAGGTACTCATGCACTTATGCTACCATGGTGAAATGACATTATTTAGAAACCCATTCTTAACATAGGGAAGGAAGGGTGTTTTTTGTTAACTATTCTGTACTTTCACCTAACAATTAAATAAAAAAGATGTGAAACTTTAATTTATTTTAACTCATTGTCAAGACCATTTTTTCGAATCTGTAAAACAAACCAGTTTTTTTTTTTTTTTTTTTTTAATTGAGGATATCTAAATAATAATAATAATTAGGCGGTTCAATAAAGAATTTCATTGTGATGCATTTTGTAAATTTTTACCTTGTTTCCACCTTAACATTTTTCTTTAAAATGACTCCCTTTAACAAATACCCCGGATATCTTAGCACTAAGTGAGACTAACCTACACTTCTCCATCCCCTCTAACTACTTTAACATGCCTGGATATCTCCCACTCTGCCGTAAGGACTGACAGACACATGCACGGACTTGGAGTTTACATTCGTAATACCCTTCCCCTGACTAGAGAAACAAACCTAGAATCAGATGATCAAGCCTTTATGTGCTTTAGACTAAACATGCAACACAACATTAGCTACTTTTATTTTCTCTACCGCTCTCCCTTAATAAACAGTCTCTGACAGCATAGACACGGCACTCTCCCTTGACACTAGCGCACAAGTACATGTATTTCGTGACTTTAATGTCCACCACAAAAACTGGCTTGGATTCTCTACCTACACAGATGCAGCGGGCAGCACAACTCATAGCTTCACTATATCTCACTCCCTATCACAAATTGTTACGTTTCCAACCCGTTTCCCTGACCAGGAAGAACATGCATCACTTCTAGATCTGTTTTTGATCACAGTTCCCGATGATTGCATAACGAAGGCCGACAGCCCACTCGGGAACGCTATAATGCAGTGATAATGGTTGAAATTGTCCTAAACTCTAGACCTAAAACTAAGAGCCACTGCTCAAAACAATGAGATATTATAAAAAGGCTGACTGGGAAGCCATCAGGGAACTAATCAGAGATGCCCCATGGGGAAATATCTTTTCTCTCCCTGCTGAACAGTGTGCAAACGAGACCACTGACTGGTTCAAAACTGCAATCGAAGCACATGTTCCCAGGCGGAAATTTTATAGTAAGCCCCACTCTCCCCAATGGGTTACTTCGACTTGCACAACTGCCATTGCTCAAAAGCAGCATGCATGCCGCACATTTAACCGACATAAGTCCAGTTCAAACAGACTGAAGTATATAGAAGCTAGAAATAATGTTAAGAAAGAAATAGCGACAGCTAAGAGAGAATTTACGGAAACCACTAAAAAACGCATCGAAGCACAAAAACTAGGAACTCAAGACTTCTGGAAAATCTACAGCAGTGTAGTAAATAATGGGCAATCAACAATTCCCCCACTAACCAACAATCACGAGGTTGTCTTCTCAGCAACCGAGAAGGCTAACATGCTTGCCAGTCGGTTTGCCTCAAACTCTACACTGGACCCTTCCAACCACCCCCTACCTGACTTTCCTATGCGGACAGACGCCACGCTAGACGATCTGAAAATCACCCCTGCTCAGGTGCATGCTATCATAAAAAACCTTGACACTGCAAAAGCACGTGGACCCGATCTCATCCCAGCTGTGCTATTAAAAAAATGCTCAGCCGAAGTAGCTCCAGTTCTCTCCAAACTCTACAACAAATGCCTTAATGAAGCTTGCTTTCTGGGCTGTTGGAAAACTGCTTCTGTTGTACCAGTATTCAAGAATTCTGGCGAAAGGACTGACCCATTAAATTATCGCCCCATTAGCCTCCTCCCACTTTTCGCCAAAATATTTGAGATCTTAATTAACCATGCTCTAGTCCATCACTTTACAGATGCTAAACTTCTGACTGACCAACAATATGGATTTAGATAAGCCCGTTCCACAGCAGACATCCTAACTGTAATCTCTGAACGTATATACCATTCACTGGACAAAGTGAGGGAGGGCGGAGCAGTAGCTCTAGATATATCTAAGGCTTTTGACAGGGTATGGCATGAGGGTCTCCTCAGGAAAATTAGATCATACGGTATCACTGGTAGAATACTTAACATAATTAAATCCTTCTTAGATAAGAGAAAAATCCAGGTTGTCCTCGACGGTCGTACATCTAAACAATATGATATAAATGCGGGAGTGCCCCAGGGGTCTATCCTTGGACCTTTATTGTTCCTGATATTCATAAATGACCTCCCCGACAAAATTGCCTCTGAGATGGGTATATATGCTGATGATGCTACACTCTATAACAGGCATGACAGGAAGACGAATGAACACATTTCTAAAGAAATGGCAGAAACGCTAGAGGAAGACTTCCAATCTGTAGTGGAATGGGGACAAAAATGGTTGGTCACGTTCAATGCCGCCAAGACTAAACTAGTTTCATTCAATAATTACAAGAAACCCTCTCTACCACCTATAGCAATGGCCAACGACTCTTTATCTGAGAGTACATCTTTCAAACTCCTTGGCCTAACGTTCACAGGAAACATGAGTTGGAACAATTATATTGAAAACATTGCCAGAGCCGCTGCAAGAAAGGTGGGCTCTCTCTACCGTGCTAGACAACTACTAACACCTGAAAGTATTCTGTACCTCTATAAGGCCACCATTCACCCATGTATGGAGTATTGCTGTCACATTTGGGCTGGTGCATCTGCTACTAGTCTCTCGCTCCTTGACAAGGTTCAAAAGAGAGTCGCAAACCTGATAGGCCCTGAACTGGCATCTAAGCTTCAGCCGCTGTCCCATTGATGAAATGCTGTATCCCTCTGCCTGTTCTACAAGTATTTTAGTGGTGAATGCTCTGACGAACTGCAATCACTTGTGCCCCCACGACGTGAGCATCTTCGACAAACCCGACAGGCTGCTAAATCCCACCCCCATACTGTAGAGAGCCCTAGATGTAAAAGATCTTTCTACTCCAATAGTTTCTTCCCCAGAACCGCTAGACTTTGGAATTCCATTCCAGGTCCCTGCTTCCCCAACAGTACTGACGTGCAGAAGTCCAAGTGTAATGTGAACAGACATCTTGCTTCCCAAATCCCTACATAGTACCCCAGTAGTTGTTGCCCCTAATAGTAACCCCCTACGCCAAAGTGGCAATTTGCCTTGTTTGGGGTGAAAATGTAAAGAAAAAAAAAAAGGTTTTCAGGTATGATGAAAACGAATATCGCAATTAAATTTTCCGCAAATAAGTAGCTTTCTGGACATTAAGCAATGTCATTTCTTATGTTATTGCTGATGGCCATCTTGGTATGCGCGTCTGTGCATAGTTTCTTGGGGTTGCGTTTGTGCGCACCAAGATGGCCACCAGCGACAACATAAGAAATGACATTGCTTAATATCCGGAAAACTACTTATTTACAGAAAATTTAAATGCAATATTCGTTTTCAGCATACCCTAAAGCATAAAAGTAATCATTTTAAATGTTAAGGTGGAAACAAGGTAAAAAAAAAATTAGTTTTATTTCTTTGTTTACATAATTGAATTTTCAGTAAAACAATAGAAATGACAAAAATTACCATCAACTGGTGAATATATAGTTGTTGCTTATCAGGATTCCTGGTATCCTGGTACTGTGAAAGTTACATCGAGGATTCATGTAGAATACGATTTATGGTTGCATCTCAGAAAATAGGGGTATATTTTGGGCCAGATAGAGAGAATTTACAAAATTGAAAATTGGACTGGTTACAAAATGCATAAGTTCTGGTCAACTATGGGAATTTCCATCTTTTACAGAAATCCAAAATCTCCATGAAAAATTTTCTTTGATTTATTTCTGAGATTAATTCATATCTACTCAATTTTATTTTCTTTGAGGGGAGTAGTAAAATACCGGCCATGAATGCTCTTTAGATATTCAATGGCTACACCCAAGATTAAGCTCTCCTTTGGAGAGGAGGCAGGAAAATGCCTATTCTCAATAAAGCTATATCTAAATACTACTATAATAGTTTTGTTCATAAATAGACACCCACTGTATGATATCATGTGCCAGTTTTAAAAAAAATTGAAATTTGTATATCTGAATTTATAATTCATGGCTTATGGTTAAGGGATACATCAGATTTGACTGCATAATCAGAAAGAGCACACAATTTAACATAAGACTGCCAAGTTTCATAAGAATAGCTGGGAAAATAAATAAATGGTGGCGAAATTACCGAATTTCTTGAAATTCGGAGGTCCATAATTCAGCCAATATTTTCTGAAGAAAAATGTCCACGGAAAAGCCTAAATTTTGGCACTTAAAATTTTCATAACTTTTGACTACTGACGGTATTTGCATATTTCAAACGGTTTTAAGCATCTTTTACATAGCTCTTTTCATGCAAGTTGATAAAATAACAATTATCTAAAAAGAAAAAAAAAAAAATCAACTTGTAATGCTATATATATATATATATATATACATACACACACACACACAAATTTATCCTTAATTGACCTTTGACAACTAAAAATTTTCATTTACTAGCCAAATCTACACAATTTTAAAATATGATATCTTTGTTCTGTAATGAGTACGTTCATTATAAAGATTTTTCTGTATTTTTTTTTTTTTAAATAACTGTAATTCTAAATATGCACTGAATTTTATGTTGAGATTTAAAAAGGTATAAGCATTCGAATATCTTCAAATATTTTTAACCAACCTTTATTAATATATATATATATATATATATATATATAAATAAAAAAATGTTCTATTAAACTTTTATTGTTTTAATAATTTGACTTTGCTCGTTATATTAAGAAAGGTTGAAAAGATATTTTTCACTCAGCAATGAGCTTCGGAGGATTGGCGAAAAAAAAAAAATTAAAAAAACAGTCGCCAATTTTATTATTTCCAGTTGCCACTGAAAAAAAAAAAAAAAAAAAAAAAAAAAATCACTCACAAACGCAACTGTTTCACTTGCAACTTGATATATATAATGAAACAGAAATCGTGTAGTACATTACTCTTTACTTCCTTTAAAGAGGATTTCTCTTAGAAATTCCAGAGCAACTCTTCCCCAACTCTATAAGCTTAACAAATTTTACAAATTAGGTACACGGTTCTCAAAAATTGGTCATCTTCAGTCTAACCTACTTTTAAGTAGAGGCATTTTAATCCATTTATCTAATAACTGTTTCCTCCATTCTCTCATTATATGTATATAATTTTCACTTCAACAGTCACCACAATACCACATTTACTCTATCTCATTTAAAATGTTCTCAATGGCTTGGCCCTAGCCTAAAAATATATATATTTTTTAAGTTTCTAAGATGTGCGAAAAAGAAATTACTCAGTAATATTGCTAGAAGTGACAGTAGTCACTCAGGACCAATTAAGCTGGTTTCCCCATTATATTTGTTTCACAATAAGAACAGATACAACCTCATTTGGGTGAAATTTTACACTTTGCCCGCATTCTATCAATGTAAAAATAAAAGTGACATTTTATTTTCATGTGATTATGCAGAAGTCACAGAATATTTTAACCGAATCCTTTTTTTTATTTAAAACAAAAATAGAAACCTTTGATTAATCTCAAAAACTAACCCTAAGTCTGGAACAGGAATAAAAACAAAACAAACGAAGTGGCTAGACAAGAAATATCCAAAATAAACTAATTTTGAAAATATTTTTTAAATGATAGCCATTTTGGAAAAAAAAAAAAAAAAAAAAAAAAAAAAAAAATGGTTACTCGTTCTTTCCTATACTACATTGTCAAGGACAGTAATTACTTGACGTTTATTTATTTATTTATTTTTTTTTAGCTACTTGCAGGGTGTTAGTATCATTGAATAAGAAAAATAAATCCCATTTTTAAACTGACAGCATAGGGGCAAAGAGTAAAATTTTACCAATAATTAAAAACAATTTATTTAACACCTAGTTTGGTTGGTAGGTTTAGTAAAAAGGAAACATTTGTCAAAAGTATAGTTTGGTATTATTGCAGAAGTATAAGGGATTCTTGTCCACAATTCCTCCTATATTAAATAATAAAAAAAAGAAATCTGTACAATGTACGTACTCGTGACAAAACAAAAACATAAATTAATCAACTAGTTTTATTTAAAAAAAAAAAAAAAAAAAAAAAAAAATCACAAATCACATTTTATGAGAGCGGCGGTCATATCTGTCATTTTCAAAATAATCTTTAAAAAACACACACAAAATTAAAAAAAAATAAATAAAAAAGGGAAATAACTCAACATAATAAAAAATAGATTTATATTGTAATACCTACGAATCTCAATAGTTTTAAAATAATTTTTTTTATAAAGTTACGAGATCAATTTATGTAAATTTTAGAATATGATATTTTCGTTTGTTACGAGTACGTACATAATACAGATTTTTCTTTAATTTTGTTTTTAAAGGGGAATTAGAACCGTGTAAGGAGTTTTTTTTTTTTGTGTGTGTGTGTGTGTGGTTTTAAGATTAAAAAAAAAAAGGAAAAGATTTCCGTACACGTATATGACACCACAGCCCTATATAAAAGGGCTATTTGACACTTCTGCATTTTAACATACCCGAAAATTTGAAAGCAATTTTGGCGGCAATTAAAAGTACAGAAAATGCAGAAAAGTCTGTATGTTGTAAGTACAAGTCACAGAACGAAGATGAAATATCCCAAAAATCACGTAATTTCATCAAGTATTATTTTTTTTTTATTAAAGAAAATCAAGTTTTATGACTAGGCGAGTTGTAGTGTTTTTATCCGCCATGATTAAATCCGATGAAAGAAAAATAGGGGAGACAACTTAAATCGAAGGTGAGGTGAAAAACTGAACCTTACGTTCAACAATGCAGTTTAGTTGTAAAATATCGTAATTTTTTATTTGAGATTTAAATAAAACTACTTGATCGATTTGTGATTTTTGGAATATGACATCTTCGTTCTGTAACGGGTACGTACATCATACAGACTTTTTTGTATTTTCTTCACTTTTAATTGCTGCAAAAAGTGCCAATTAATCTCCTAAAATGAAAACAATTTCCTGGGAATGTTAAATTCATAAGTGCCGACTACTTAATAAAAAAAAAAAAAAAAAAAAAAATCGATTGTTAAGCGGTACTCATGCAGAAAAGGTACCATGCTGCAAAAATAACATTATTTAGAAATTCATTCTTAAGGGTGTTTACTGTTTTGTTACTATTCTGGGCGGACCTGAAAGAGCCCCCCCCCTCCCCTGTCGTCGATATAGACTGTGATCCCCACATTAAAAAACTTTTTCCTGCTAATATGAAAGTTAAGTCTGTTATCGACGATAATCCGTAGGGGTAAAAAAAAAAAAAAAAAAACAAAACAAAAAACATGAAAAGAAAATAATTTTACGCCCGGGGGGAAAGCTCGTTCAGGTCCTGTACGAGAGTGCCCTCTAAAGATGCATGTTTTTTTTTTTTTTTTTTTTTTTTAATCTATTTTTAAAAGTTTTTTTTCTCTGTCGATTATCATAGATTGCAGACTGAAGTATATTAGCAGAAAAATGTAAAAAAAAAAATAAAAAATTAACGACTTTTAAGAAGGGTTTCACTTTCTCGTTATAACGTTCGAATCACGTGACTTCCGTAAAGAAATGGACAGTAAGTCCGGTAGCAATGAAGTAGAACGTTATAACGAGAAAGTGGACCCCCTTCTTAAATTTTTTTCTTTTTCAAAATTTTGTTCTGCTAATATGATACTTAAGCTTGTAATCTATGATAACCGTCGGGAAAAAGGTGTAAAACATACATTTTTAGGGAGTGGGGGCATTCTTCTACAGCTTCGCCGTTGGAAGTTATAAAACTTATAAAATACCCTTCCTTCTCCATGTTAAGAATGGCTTTCAAAATAATGACATTTTCAGCACGGTAACATCAGTGCATAAATACCGTATCTTTATATTGATTTTAGTTCATTCAAGTCTCCATCTATCACACACACACAAAAAAGTTTAGATTTTTTATATTTATTTGTCAAAATTCAGAAATTTTGAGATGAAGATTGAGTTCTTATAATGTTTACATTAATGATCTTTTAAACCAACGCATTTCAGGTGAAAACATTACGTACTTACGTGTCATGGCGAAATTAGGTTAAGTTGTTTACGGATTGTTGTATTATTCGGACTTCGGGTTTGTATTACTGTACACATAGATTCGAAAAAGTTGTCAAAAAACAAATATATAACAAATAAATGTTATTAAAGGCAAGATAAGTTACTTTTCTACCAAACTGGATATATTTTTTGTGTTTTTATTCAATCTAACATATTTATTCAGCTCGAAAAACATGCAGTGTTTACCGATGTATTGGACAATTCAAAATGGCGGCCAACTCTCTCTTAAACACGGTAAGTTCGAGAAAAGGTGTTATAAATAATAAACTAGACAAAATACTGTTAGAAATTCGCTCAATATATATTACCGTGACATAGGTTGACATATAATCGGTGTTTTTTTAATAGTATTTTGTCTAGTTTATTATTTATAACACCTTTTCTCGAACTTACCGTGTGTAAGAGAGAGTCGGCAGCCATTTTGAATTGTCCAATGCATCGGTAAACACTGCATGTTTTTCGAGCTGAATAAATATGTTACATTGAATAAAAACACAAAAAATATATCCAGTTTGGTAGAAAAGTAACTTATCTTGCCTTTGATAACATTTATTTGTTATATATTTGTTTTTTGACAACTTTTTCGAATCTATGTGTACAGTAATACACACCCCGGACTTCTTATTTACATCTTGGCTATCATTTTCAAAATTTTGGTTGATATAACCTTCGACTCTCTTCAGGTGGTACATGTTTTCGAAGTCGGGAATCAAGGATCCCATACTTTTTCAGTTTATTACGGGCCGTGATGGTTTTTTAAAAAAGGATTTTCAAGTTAAATTCAATTTTTACGGAATTAAATTGTGAGGTGAAAATATAGAATAGTTAAAGCCCTCTCATAATGTTAAGAATGGATTTCTAAATGTTATTATTTCAACGCGATCCGTAAACTGCAGAAGTAAGATTCGTTTGGAAATTTCATCCTGGGACCCAAGTTCGAAAAGATTAACCTGAAGAAGGTCGGAGATCACATTGGCCGAAACGTTGCAACATTGTGAATAACAACAAAGACGAGAATAGTAGTACGATAAACTGTATCTTTCTTCGGTAAATTGTTACGACGTGCCCCACCCCCAGCATATTATAAACACCACAACCCCCTCTTGTTAAGAACGGCTTTCGGAATAAACCCCCCAACCTCGAAAGCTGTTTTTAACATGGGAGGTTGGGGGTGGGTGTTTATTCCGAAAGCAGTTCTTAACATGAGATGGTTGGGGGTGTTCATACTACGCTGGGGCAGGTCGTTAAAAAAAAAAAAAAAAAAAAAAATATCCTTTCTTCTTTCCTTACCTTGATTTGTTCTGTTTCGACTTGGACCATCTTCTCTCTAAAGTCAACGCCGATTGTTGCCTCTGTCTTGTCGGGAAATTTTCCACTGCAGAATCTGTAGGTGAGGCATGTCTTGCCGACGTTCGAATCTCCAATCACGATTATCTTAAAGATTCTTTTTTGAGCTTGCTTCTCAATGACTGTTGTTAGTTGGGCACCTCCTGTCGATGTGTTGGCCGAGCTGGAACCCGGAACCCCATCCCCATCGTTGGCTGAAGAAGACGAGGCGACAGTCGAAGCTGTCGTCGTCGTATTGCTGGACATTGTTAACGACTCCTCGTCTCGTCTTCTCGCACCGTGTTGATTGTCGTCGTCATCATGGCCGCTTCCAGCTGACCATTTAGCTCCTCCTCCTGTTTGTTCGGTGCTCGAATCAGGATTCATTCCAGGAGATTCTCACGCAACAAACAAACCACTTTTTTCCCCGTACAACAGAACAAAAAAAAGAAAAAATTCGGACTACAGTGTATTTTTTTTTTTACTCAGTAAATATAAGTACAAAGAAATAGAACAATACAGAGTTAGGCCTAACACAACGCAGCTTGTTTACGTATTCGTGCTGAAGGCTAATGGGAATTTTGGATAAAAAATAAAAAAATCATAAATAATTGATTCCGAATAAAAAATTGAAGAAATTTAATCACTAAAAACTTAGTCGTCGCATCTGAGGAAATAATTTCTTTAGTCTACGTAAAAACTTGTCCGGAACCCTCGTACATACGAGAAGTTAGGTAGAGGACCTAACGCCATATTGAAAAATCTCACCACGAGGAGTTTGTGTGTGCGAACTAAAGAATACCTTTTGTACGAATCCCGTGCTTAAAACAAGCAGGGGATCATCAGTATGCCAACAAATAACCCACTCCCACCTAAAGAATATGCACTCTTCAAAAGGATTTTGGTAAGATTTCATTTTTTTGTTGCTTTCATATGTAGTTTTTTTAATCTTCCGCGGCGACTTGCTGCTACTGTGTAAAGTTATGCTGAATCATAAGAGATCGAAAAAAAAACCCATGGCGGGCCTTTTTAGTTTTTTTTTTTTTCTTTTTGCATGCGGTTCCTCCATTGTTCTTTTGATTTAGTTTTATTATTGGCATAATTTTTATTTTTTACTTAATACACCGTTGTTATTTTTTATGGCTCGGTTCTATGAAAAGTGTAATAAAGTATGTCAGTAGTGTACCTCTATTTCCGATCAGGGGACGACCATTTCTAAAAGCTCAGTCTCATTCGTTTTGACATTGTCGAAATTAAATGCCTATAAAATCTCACAACCCTAAAAAGAAATAAAATAATAAAAAATATCTGAACCAAAGTTAAGGAAAATCTAGAGGATATAGTAGAGTTAATTTTTATCTTTTACCAAGAAACAAAAATCCGAATCGGTTTAAAAAAAGAAAAAAAAAAAAGATTTTTATTTTCACAGTGGAAAGTTTTAATTTTTTAATTTTGTTTTTTAAATTACCAAGTAAAAAATGCTATGTGTATAAATTATAAAAAAGTTATTTAAATTTTAAACAAATTACTAATATATAATCCAGATAAAAAAAAAAAATCCTTACCAGAGGTGTTTTAGGAGATCTATAAGTGTTCTTTAATTGGGGGATCAATTTTCTATTGTATTTAAGTATAAAACTGCTCCCTCCCATACCTTGCAGTGAACCTCGGAATATAGCATTTGGGGGAGAGGGGGCTGCGCTTTTTTTTTTCTTTCTTTTTTTTTAAAGATACCAAACCGGATTTATCAATACGTTAAAGATTAAATATTAATGTATTTAAAAGAAAAAAAGTCCGCTATTTTTTTTTTTTCCGGTAGAGAAGTATACTAAAGACGAAAATTTCGATTTCATTTTTTTTCTTCTAATATTTTGCGCCTGTTGCTCGATTTTCGTTGCGAAGTTCTTTGCCATTGCTAAATGCGTTCTTGTATTTAAAAAGACAATTGTTTGTTATGTGATCCTGTTTAAAAGGCACAAGACTAGAGAAAATAATAGGTTACTTATGCACTTTTGTTACCATGTTGAAATAATAACGTTTACTTTCACTTAACAATTTAATATAAAAGATATCGTAAAACTTTAATTTCACTTGAAAATACTAAGAACAAAAAAAAAAAAAAATAGCGCGGTAACAAAAGTGCATAAGCACCAAAAATAGTCACATGTTTTATCTCATTTGCCGGTATTTTTTAGGGTCAGCTAAAAAAAAACTCCCATTTTTTTTAATGCTCCTTAAATGGCGATTTCTATAGTTTCTTCTGCGATTCGTCTTTGATTGTAAAAAAAAAAAAAAAAAATAATAATAATAATTGTCAAAATTTAATTGTTTATTTACTTTATAACTTAATATTTTCATAATTTATTTATATCTTTTGTCCCAAACAAGTCTTAAATGATTTGAATAACAAAAAATCCAAAAATAGTTTGATAGGCGAATAAAATACTATCAAAATGTTACCCATGTGCGTAGAGAGATCTTGTCCTTTTTTGGGTTACCATAAAACAACGAAACGAAATTTAAAATGATTTTTTTTTTTTTTTTGAGGGTCACCACCACTTATCAAGGCACGGAGGCTACTCAAACTTGATAAGGGTTAAGTGTTAGGTAGGTAGATGGTGAGACAAGATCAATCATTCTTACAAAATTATATATATATATATATATATATATGAATGAGTTTAATCGCAGTTTCGGAATTTTTAAGGATAAGTTGTTTTTCCTTTCTGTTTTTAAATTTTCAGAAGCTTTTTTTGTAGAAAATAACGCCATAATAAATGAGTGACCAAGAAAAACTATAGTTTCAAATTATCAGTTTAATGTTCTTAATTTTTGCATTTAAACATGAAATTTTACTTTTTGTATTAGTATCTCAGATTACCCATGATGCTTCTTCTGAAATTTTAGAAGGAAACTGATTTCTTCAACTGTTCTCAATTAAAATATATAAAATATTTAATCCCCTCTGATAATTTTTCAACAGGATTGCATTCTGATGTTCTTAGGAAACTACAATCTTCGTCTAAAACTTGCAATTGATTTAATCATGTTTTTTTTAATGGACTTTTTCAACAGTTCCAAGTGTAAATATTCACTTATAAGTGATCGAATTTAATGTTATTTATGTTTTGTCACGTAAAATTAGATCAATTTCGCTTTTCTCTAAATCTCTTATGAGGAGCCGATGTGATCCATGATCAGTTTGATGCGAAGGATATCCTGCTCCATCAGAAGGGACACTCTGGATTGGAACAAAAGTACCCCCCCCCCCCCATATAGAAGGATTTTACCTACGACTGAAAACAAAATACTACACTTTGATCTCAATTTGGAAAATACTGGCGATGCTGAGAAATTATAGTTTGTTTAAATTGTTACCTTGGAGATGGTCTATTTTTATATACATAGTTTAATGATAAAACCTGTCGAAATTTGATATTTTTATTCGTTTCAATATTTTTGATGCGGATAATTTCGATTGTTTGGATTATTATTTTCACTTTGGTTATCTTCACAACGTTTCAGCTGCATCTTTTCAAACTTGAAACCTTTTAGTCGAATTGGAATCTGAATGGAATTGAACCTACTATTTGATCTAGGGGATAGATTGTTCTCGTTCTGTCAGTCGTGGTAGTATAAATGTTAATTTGTTATTGACTAGTAAGGGTTGAACCATCGATCTCTAGGAGAATCAATTGTTAATCAATGTGGGAAATTCTTGTATGGATTTTTGAAACCTTAAACTTTTGTGTAGATGATATAGCATTTACTATAATTTTTTTTTTATTGTAATTAGTAATAGTATTATACATTTAGATAAGATTAGATTCAAGGGATCCCAAATTTTCATGCTAGAACTTTTGCATGGTCTAATGCAGTGGTTTCCAACCACTGTGCCCGCGAAAAGATAATAGCTAGAAGCCATTGTATTTCATTAAAAAGATTTTTTTTTTTTTTTTTTTTTTAATAAAAAATGTAATTCCTTTTAATCATGATAGCCACCTCTCAATTAAAATTCTAAAAAGCCACCAAAATCTTCAATTCTCAACTTCATACCTATGTGAATTGGGGAATGCCTTGTCTAAACAACATTAAAAATATGTGGAAGATTTTAAAATATTGAGAAAAAAAAAAGTTTCTTTTACATTCGCCTACATATTGCAGCAGTAGTTAAAAAGCACCAGGCACAACTGTACCACCACTGATATTCACTATTATTATTCTATACCAGATATTGAATACAGGATATGTTGGTTTATGTGAATTAAAATTCTCCTTATAATCTTTTTTATTTTATTGCAAAAAGGCTTTGAGTAGAAAATAATAATTTTTTATGATAGGTGTAATTTAAATAACTCAGTGTGCCACTATGTAAAAAAAGGTTGGAACCACTGGGCACTGGTCTAATGGTTAAAAGCGTTGGTTAAATATTGTACTTTTCTCTAACTTTGGTCATCGTGGTTTTACAATAAAGATTACAATTTTTGTCGTCTCGTAATTAATTATTGTAATTAACTACTGAATAATAACTTGACATGCTTTATTAGTTTTTAAAATGCGTAAATTAGATTTTTTTTTGTGTGATAAGTTATAACAAAATGTTTGAGTTATTATTTGTATATCATAGTTTCTGTGAACACTTGACTTTATGATTTCTCCCTTGTTAAAACCATTCTTGTGGGGATTGCTATTGGGATATTTGAATTAAATAAATAGGATCTGTTTTTTCTTTTTCTTTTTTTTTCCCTTCTAGTATTTGTCTAAAGTCAATCGTGTATTTAATTCTCGGTCAACAATTGTCATGTTTAAGTTGTTTCATTTTTATTGATGTAAATATGTATTGCACCAACCATGGCAGATCCAACTGACACTTGTTTATTTTGTACAGTTCATACAAAACATTAGACGATTTGAACGTTTCTATTGTAAATATTTTGTTTTATAAAGTTGGTAACTTTTTTTTTCTAATCCTTTTAAATGACTATTCTAACTTTGTCCTACGTTCAGTTTCTGTCAGTTTGAAAAATTGTGATAATGAGATCATTCCCTACAAATTTAAATAACATTTCATACATCATAACATCACTTGTCTTAATTTCCATTTGGCCTTTTTATTATATGTGGGGGTGGGTTTGTCTCTTATAGAAAACAATATGGTAGCAGTTAAAAAATCCCCTTAAGTAATAACATTTTATGAAACAAGTTAATATTATTTATTACACTTGACCCATTGGGTTATTTGGATCCATATTTATCAGGTAGTAAGACCAATCAGTTGGAAGCTACGGTTGTGGCGCACTCTGTAGAGGTGCGAACACAGGATCAGATCGGCATCTTGCTTCACCGTACTGATCCAGTATTTTAGCTAACCATACCATCACATCATTTCTTCCAACCCTGGAGTGGGGTTGGGTTAATTGTGGCATTTTTTTTTACATGGAAGTCACCACTTATCAAGGTTCAAAAGCCACTCGTGGATAAGGTTTTTTTTTTTTTTGTGTACAGTAATCAATGGGATAGTGTTGCAGTATTCATTAGTATTGGAGATTTGATAAAGTGTCATTACTTAAAGGGGGCGGTTCATCAGGAATTTGTTTATGTTGGACTTGAAGACATCCATGTTGAAGTTAGGAAGGAAACAGGCAAGTGGTAGAGAGTTCCACAGGCGTGCAATTCTAAGAAAGAAGCTTTGTTCATGGAATCTATGTTTTTAATTAGGCATAGATAGTGGGGAAAATTATTGACAGTGGTTTCAGCTAGATGGGTGTTTTTCGTGAAAGATTAGTGAGAGTGGACTAGAGTGTAGCTCAGACGAGCACCTGCCATGGAAATAATGATAAAACAAAGATAGGCTCGCAACGTCTCTTCTGTGGGACAGAGGTTGCAGGGAAGAGAAAAGGGCATCCCTTACTAAACCACAAAGTCTATTTTGTACTCTGTCAAGGCAGGAAGTCATCTGGTTGCCAGGGCAGAGTGTGCCCAAACTATCGGAGACATCTCGAAAGGAGGGTTTATTTGAGAGGTGGTATCTGACAGCGTGACAGATGGTGGCGTCTGGAACGAATTGGTGACAGCGAACCCGAAGAATGCGGCATAGACATTGGTGATCAAAAACTTCCAGTCTACGCAGGTCATACTTGTACTGGCCAGATTTCGCATCCATATAAGAGAAGAGCCGAAATGGATTAATAATATTTAAGGAATGTACGTTTACTTTGTGTTGTAAGATATTGGTGAATGTAAGGTTTGTGTTATATCTATAATACTCTGAGGATATTGTTACCCTGCACATTTCATCTGTACATGAATGTTTTAGATGATGGGATGAAGTGCAAATAACATAAATAAAAGATAAGTAGTTAGAGTTATGGAATGGTGTAAATAAGAGGAGTGCCTATGACATTAGAATGTTAAAAAAGTCCTTGTTTACATATTTGATCGTTTATTTATAAATATAGTAATTCAATTTTTCTTGTTTTCTATGTAAAGGTACTGAACAAACTAGTCATGGGTCATCCAATTGTAACTAAATATCCAGGCGTATCCACATCAGTGCAACTTTGACTACATCTAACATAATATAAAGTTGTCTTATTGAATTTTCAAAGTCAGAATAACTAAGTTAAAACAAATCCCACTTTGCTTTTAGCCAATTTTCATTTATTATTGTTGTACCATGTTTTTGGCAATACTTAGCTCCAATTTATTTTTAAAAAGATTGTTTAGTCCGATCCAGATGACTGCTAATATTAAATGTTTTTAAATAATTATCTAAAAATAAGTTAGCAAGGAAATAACTCATTTTAAATTGAATAAGAGTTTACTACCTAATTAAAAAAAATAAGTAAACTAATTAAATCTAAAATAGTTTTCTTCATCCTGGGCAATGCTGGGTAGGTACAGTTTGTGTTAAATTTATATTCAACTTATTTGACACGTGGGCAATACTTGCTAAGTGGGCAAGTTGAGTTTTTAAGATATTTCTGTTCTAAATAGCTAAAGAGCTACTACTTAGAAATATAGAATTGCAATGTTAATTTTTGTACTTGAGGAATCTTTGGTTGTCTGCTAATCAAAGAACATCAGTAATGGTCGTCTTTTTCTTCTTTTAGAACAGAATGCTACATTGGTGGTCGAGAGAATGAAAACATGGCAAATGCTCACTCACAAGTTGTTCTCAAGTTGCTTTGTTCGCCTTTCAGCAGTTTTACTTTGAACTTAACAAATTAGTATTTTGAACAGGTTGTTTCTTAAAATGGTAGTAATTATACCAAATCATGCTGTCATTTGTCACAGTACCTTTAGACAGACACTCATTACCAATGTAGAGAGTTGGTTTGAAGATAGCTAATTGGAATTTGCTATGAGCCGACCAAAGGCAATGTTAATCTGTACTGAATTTATTAAATTAGAATTTTATGATCATTTGTCAAATTTAACATCCATTTGCTGAAGTTAAAATCTAATAGTGTAGATGAGTTGATCAAATATACAACAAAAATGGTATATTTGATCAACTCATCTACAGATGAGAAAAACAAGATTGTTTGAATTGCTAAACTGAGTTTGTAAAACCAGATTAATATAAAAAAATAAGACAATTAGTTTGTTTCTGTTCGCTATATTTCTTTTTACAGCTTCAGGTTAAATATGTGGAGAGGAGGGTGTTTTGTAACTATTCTGTACTTTCACCTGACAATTTGATAAATAAAAAAAATTAACTTATACAGAAATATGGACTGTGCAGAAATAATGTTATTATTTAGAAAGCCATTCTTAATATGGAGAGGGGAGGGTATTTTGGCAATTATTCTGTACTTTCCTCTAACAATTTAATAAGTAAAAAAACTGACTTATACAGAATATGGACCGTGCTGAAATAATGATTTTGCTCGAGAATTGATCCATCTTCTAAAAATGATCTAATTTTTCTTACAATTATAGTGGCATTGGTGAGAAGAGAAATAAGTTCATATATGTTGTACGATACCTGTCGAGAGTATGTTAAATTGTTTCATATGCGCATTTACATTACCTGTTTGATGGTAGGTAAAATTATTTTAAATATGTGCTGTACATTACCCGTCTTAGGGAAGGTAAAATTATTTAATATCCTGTAAATTACCTGTCTTTAGGAAGGTACAATTATTTCATACATATGTTGTGTAATACCCGTCCTAGGGTAGGTAAAATATTCTTTTGCTCGAGATAGCAAATGATACATAGACATCAAATTCCTCTATCCTAAGAATAATGGGTATGTTCAAAATCAACTTCGTTTTTCTCAGTTCTATACGATCCCAAGCAATGCTGGGTAGCCCTGCTGGTCTTCTTCTATTATGTAAATCTCAAATGTCGGCTTGTGTGTGTATTTATGTATTCGTATGTCCACTTAAAACTTTTGTCAGCCGCATCGAACTGGGTTGAAACCGGTACCATCTGAAAGAGCGATGTCTCAGACACATAATTTATGAAAATTAGAAAAAATTTTGTGGTGGTCAACTGGACCCTTTCTTGCAACGAGGGTTACTTTTCAGATTTTTGCAAGTCGTGCATGCGTAGCAAACTGAAAGTATATTTAAAAACATGTTTTTGCCGGGTCATGATGTTTAAAGTCGTCGTGATCCGATAGGCAAATGCGGTTGCCAGTAACATTTTTTTTCTCTTATTTTCCGTTTTTGCGTTTCCTATTTCGACTTTTTTTTAGCGACCACACGGGCACTCGTTGCTATTCATTCATTCATTATTTTTTTATTTATTTTTTTTAGGTGGGGGTTTCCAGCGCACAGGCAACAAAAAGTGTTCAATAGCCGGAGAATAGCTTCTTCTCTTCGTATCCCTTCCATTAGAATATCTGGTGGGGAGATTGTCACATGCTTCTATTTTTGGGCGGTTACATTTTCATGTTTTTTATGTGTTTTATTTTTGAAACTGTTGTGTGGGTGGGGGGTATCGATGAAAGTGCTCAATATCCTTAGTATAGCAACTGTGTCTTAACCGAACTTCGTGTCCACCCTGGGCAACGCCGGGTATCCATGCTAGTATAGAATAAGAGTGGAGTCTGATCAAAAATATAGTGAGAAAGAGTGAAAATGATAAATTTACTAAGAGATGATCACTTGGTGAATTAATTGTAGATTGTGGCTAATTACGTTTAAAAATGAAAGTTTTTCAAACATAACTCGATTCCAAAATTAAGGAATATTTTAGCTTGTATTTTGTGCGAGTAAAATATATAGAAAAAGCCATAAGAATATGGACGTTAATTAATTTAGCTTCGGTATAAGATATAAGTAATGCTGTATATTCATTGTTATACTTAACGAAACTTATGAAAAGTTATTTTATGAGTTTGCTGTTCACTAAAAATATTAAAATCTTAATGATTTTCCTAGTTTGTTATTTTCCTAATTTTTTTTTTTTTTTTAATTTTTAATTTAAAAATAATAAAATAATTTTAACATTTTTCAATCAATTTTATTAAATAACATTAATTTTATCGTTTTATTATGGCATTTTAATCAAACAGTTGCCTCCAATTCTCCTTGCAGTTAAAGTTGGTAATTGAGAAATCCCCTCCCCTATTAGACGATTATACAAATGTCATTGAATAATGATTTAAAATTGTTCTCAAAAATGTTCTTTGCTATATCTGGTAGATATAATCTAGCAAGGATACACATTCTAAGAAATTCATGGCATTTTTAAAATGATTGAAGATTCTTCAAATTTTTAGATTTGCTAGAATTATGATTAATTAAGTAAAAATATTTACATATCCCATGTTACATCTAATATATAATAGGCAAAATATGCGTGTGCGTTTGTATGTCTCGCAAAAACTTTTGACTCATGAGATTGGTATCATTTTCCAGCTCGATCCTTCGGATGACAAATATCGAAAAATTGGCCAAAAGCATTCATTCCCTCACCCTCAATTGGGTAGGGGGTTGCTTTTTTTGCCAATATTTTAGCAAGTCATCGTCACCGTTGGATTGATTACGTTTAATTCGAATGCTCTTGACTTCTGGTTGCACGATAGACATCGGCTAAAATGTTACTTTTTTTTTTTCCTCCTCCTTTGCATTACGGGTTCGAACCTGCCGGCCTACTACCACTTTTTTTTTTTTTTTTTTAACACTTCTCCCACCCAAACTGCCTAAGGTTGTTTTGACCTCTCCCCCCGGGGGGGGGGGTCCTTACTACACCTTCACACACCCAGGCAACGCCTGGTACCCTTGCTAGTCTAATATATAAAGGCAAAATGTGTTTATGTGTCTGCCAAAAACTTTCAACACACGCAAAAAAACAGACAAAATTGGTATCATTAGAAAGGTCGATATCTTGGAAGATATATATCCAAAACTTTGTCAAAAATATTAATTTGATCAGCAACTGGGCCGTTTTTTGCAAGGAGAGGTCAGTTTTTGCGTCAACATTTTTGCAAGTCATTCACACCTGGCGATCTAAACGTATATTATTTTGAAGACCTGCGACATCACAAGTGCGCCACGGCTAAACAGCTAACATAAAATAAAATACGCATCAAGTGCGCTTGAAAGCCAAATACAACGTAATATTAGAAAAATAAACAAATGTTTTACTTGTTTGAAATTTATCACAAATATATTTCAGAGGTATACTCCATCTTCATCTTGAGGCATATTTTATTCAAATTAAAACGTTTCTATAGGAACTCTCATCCTTGAAGCTAACATGTTAACTTTTTTCACCTCCTTTCACATTCGAGCCTGGCTACTGTGGCTAATTTTTTTTTGACTGTTGCACAGGTACTTGCTGCTATTTTGATTGAAAATTTTTTTTTTTTCTGAGGGTTGCTCAATAGCCTTATATATCACCTCTCCATACCCAGGCAACGCTGGGTACTCATGCTAGTATGTTAATAAAGTAATATCTTCTATATCGAATAAGTATAGATATAATTGTTTTTTTTTTTTTTTTCTTAGACACTGATATAAAAATTATTTCAGAATGGAAACTGAGACAAAAAGTGATAGCAGGTCTTGCATAAATTTTTGGTCTACAGACTTGAAACTTAACATATTGGCTGCGGAACCAATTTGATTTGGTTTTTAGCAAAAAAAAAAAACAGCTGCTAAAGGATCAAAATTGAAACTTACTGGGTTTAAGTCAAACTAATATGTACTATTTATGCATGTGCAAATATACATTTATTGTTTAAGTTGGTTAATTTGTAAAGGTTTGATAAGCATGTGGCTTTGGCTCATATGGTAGCAAAATAATGGTTAAGAGCAACATGTTTTGGTTTGGATTCTAGCTGATGGCACCCAAGTCATATTTTTTTACTTTTGAAATCACTGCTATATATTGGGTACAGTAAGCTACATTCCGAAGTGACTAACTTAGTCAATCCATTTTAATTGATTTCTTCTCAATCTCAACTTTGTCCAGACTGTTTAAGTTTTTTTTTTAACATGACATTTTGCAAATGACTTTGACATTTAATTGCAAGCTATCTTCAGTCATATAAATTCTTTCATATTTCAAGTACATTTCTACCGATTTTTCTTTATT
Organism: Euprymna scolopes; assembly: GCF_053919585.1. Lineage (NCBI taxonomy): Eukaryota > Metazoa > Mollusca > Cephalopoda > Sepiida > Sepiolidae > Euprymna > Euprymna scolopes. The sequence goes on from NC_136484.1 coordinate 49,090,862, forward strand.
TTTCCTAAATCAAATACAAAAACTGTTTTTAACTAAAGTAGATACTAATCTTGTCTTAAATAATAGAATTAAAACAACAATGAAGATGAGTGACTGGCCTCCGAAAAAGTACCTGCATAATGAGTTCATAGTGGAGAAAGGGTTGCATAATCTGCACATACTCATTTCTGCCTTGTGCACTGGCAAGGAGAATGTTTGGTCTTTTAGTTTTTTTTTTACCCCTAGACTTCTACGTCTTGAGTCTAGTTTACCTTAATATTTCATTATTGAGTTGATTTATCACTAAATATTTGACATCGATCAATATGTAGTTTTTGTCTTTAAATTTACTTTCTAATACTATTATCTTGTTTGCTATTAAAATTCAATTTTAAAAAAATATTATTTTAGGGAAATACTTTTATTAGACTTTTTAGTTGCAGTTTCACACAAAGGATATTTGATTTGTTCATTAATTAGGGTTTGTGTTACAGTAAAGTTTTTTTTTTTTTTTCTTTTTGTTGGAAATTTCAAGATTCTCTTTAGAAATTTATTTTATGTTAGGTTTTAATCTTTTGGATTTTTGTGTAACATTTTAAAAGTTAAGTTTGACAAATCATATTTTAAATGAAATATAAGGGAGGCAACTCTTTATTTCTTGTACATTTTTTGGTCAGTCCTTAAAATGAGTGCACTTTGTAAGAGTTTAATACTTTCTTTTGCATGTATGTAAATATATATATATATATATATATATATATATATATATATATATATATATATATATATAAATTTACACAATGCTTACATTGAAGGACAATGCCTATATATATATGCATCGACAATTATGTAATTTCCGTGTTATATTTTTATATTTTTTATATATATATATATTTATTTCAACTTTTGTCAATACATGAGTAGAGCTTAGTAGTAGTACAAAAATATACTTAAAGCAAGAAACATTGGTATTTAATTCCATCAAAGAAAATATACAGACAAAATTTGAAATGTTACTATTAAAATTCTGGATCTTATCACAATATACATAATAGATTATGCCACAAAGGGTGACTGGTAAAAGTGGGAGGAAAGGGAGATAACAAATGATTAAAAGGTGGGGAAGAGCGGATGAAAATGAAGGATTATTAAAGAAACAAATGTTGATCAAATAGTAAAACAAATATGTTATAGATTGCATTCGCCACAAATGGAACATTAGCAATGATGAGAGAAAGAGAGGTTTTCCTGTATTAATCAAAAAGTAATTAAACTTCAGTGCATTATCCATTAGGATGCATTCTGTGAAAAGTCACTTTTGATTTTAAGAATATTATTACAGTGGCCATGAAAAATGGGAAGAAGACTTTAAATAATTTATGACCTAGCTGCAAAGTATGCTGGTATTCCCTATTCTCAATGCTGCCATTGAGAAAAGGGTTTCTTATGACTTTTAGAAATTTAAGACTAAGATAATCCTTACTTTCAGGGTCTATCATACATTGTCAATTTAGTCTTTTTTAGGTGACATAACTTGAAAAAATAAACTTGGATTTTAAATTTTTTGGTTAAATTAGTGTTTTTGAAAGAAAACATCATCTATGGAAGTACAACTTGAGAAAATCTTATTTTCCAAAGAAATGTGAAATATTAGAAATCTATCAAAAATTAATGAAAGGGGTTTTCTTATTTCGATGACATCTGACAATATAAAAATCTATTTAAATTAGTTGGTACTATTAACAAAATGGATGTGAAATGAATGTCAAATATCAGTTGGTATTAATAGACTTACAATGCAATGTCCTCATCATATTTAGTGTTAATGTCCGTTTTGTATGCTTTCAAGTGTTGGATGACTTTCATAAACTGACTTCTAAACTAGCATATCTTTGGCCAGGTCTTATCTCTCTTTTTCTCAAGTTCGTTCTTATCATTTTCTATTCTATTATATCCTTTTTTTAGATAGTATACGGCATAATCATGTTGACACACCGGTTCCCGTCAGATCACCAAAGTTAAGCAACGTTGAGCCTAGTCATTACTAAAATGGGTGACCAATTTGGGAATCCAGGTGCTGTATGTAAGAGGACGTTAACACCTCCCTGCAAAAGTTGCAAAAATCTAACGTCGTCATCTCCCCTAACGGGAATATACATGCGACTGAGGGCCGCTTGTGAATTTCATACTCCCATGAAACTTCCTCATTCGGAGGAAGCCGGTTGAACCCTGAATAGGGTTGGTGCTGACTGCACTGCACACTGAATTGAACAACTTGAACATTTTTTTAGATATGATTTGTTTTGGGATTTCGGAAATCCATTTGATCCATTTTCCTTGATCTTCCCTTGTAAACTGAACTTGTTACTTGAACTGTTCTACATCTACTAACTTTAAAGTTCATATTGCACGTTGATTGTCTCATGCTCATATCATTTCTCTCCATACAACTCATGGCCTCAACTCTCACTGGCCAGGTTTCACTTTCATATATGACCACACTGCTCGCACATGCCTGATAGACTCTTACTTTGAGCAACAGTGGTAACATTCTGTTGGTTAATGAAATTCTCTGAATTTACCTCATCCACTCCTAACTTTTGCAATCATACTAATTCCACATTCCGTGGCTTTGCCATCCAAACATAGTTTCTCCGCATCTATCTCCATTGTCTAACACTTCTTGCACAAACCTGTTATTCTCTCAACTTACCTGTAATTTCACTACATTTGTGTACTCCATGCTTACAAGTACGACAAGAAATTTAGTTCACTCAACTTCTCTTCCACAAACCGAACTAAGGAATTTCCATCTTTTTTGGAGCTTTCCGCTACTAAAACCACTGATTATTATTTTTGTCTTGGTAACATTCACTCTCAAACACAAAAATAGTATTTCTTGAAATCCTTAACTTTGTCTTCCATTAAATTATTGAAATATAATTTTCATTCCAAATCCACTGTTGACTTCTACAAAAAATGCATGTCCAAACGTAGAATATAAACATTGGAATGGTCCTTTGGCACATGAATTGTTTCAAAGTAGACATTTTTTTGAGGTGCGAAAGCGCAACAAAAATGAAACTTTTTTTTTTTTTTTTTTCAACAAACACTTAAAAATGTGAGCGATTTTTCTTTTATTAATTTTTGTTTTATCCCATTGGCTACTGATTACAAAAAATAAATATTTAATAATTTTACGGTCAAACTGTCAAATCCAATGTCAAATTTTGTCCATTTTCAATCTTGTAATATTCATACAATTGCTAATTCAACCATCTTGTTAACCTTTATCTTGCATGGTGTTTGGTCTTGATCAATGAAGACTTATTAATAAGAGTGGTTATTTTTCAAAATGATTTTAAGATTTCAAATCTTTGCTAATTTTATTTGTCAATAAAAATGTCATTAAGCAGATTCTTAATTAACAATGATTCTAGGAGTTTGATTATTCTAGTATTTTTAATTAAAATTAAATTTTTAATTATTTTATGTGTCAGTGTATGCCTAAATAAAAACATAGCAAAACAATTGCAATCTTTTTATGTTTAAAATTGTTCTTTTTATTAATTAAAATAGGTGTTTTAAATCAGAAAAGTATCTTCGCATTAGCTTATTTGAGTCTATATTCGTTTAGTATTCTTTAATTTTTCTTTTACATATGCTGGCCGAGAAATTTTCGGAATAATCAATTGTCTGCATAGTATTGCTGATGCCAAAGTCTATTAAACTCGGAACTCCTTATTTTATAATACATAGGTTTATGAGAATTAAAAAAAAAAAAAGAAATGAAATCTATCCAAAGGTTGTGTGACTAGATGTTTTGCTCTCTTAATCAACAAATATTTCTCCTGATGAAGGGAAGTTCTCTCCTCAGAAAGAATTGTTGCATAAAAATAATTAATTTCTAACTCTATTTTATTTAGAAAAAATAATTTGTATTTTTTTCTGTGTCTATTAGAATTAGTTATTGATTTTCTATTATTGTTGCAGTAAAATAAAGAATGCTTTTTAATTCAAACTATCAAATTCCATGTTCTTTTTTTTTCTGGGCAGTTGCACAAATCAAAGATACTTTATTTACATTATCTTAGCTTAACCTACCCAGTGTTGCTTTGAATGTAGTTTTTCTTAGCATATTTTAAAAAATTATGCAGAAAAAGAAAAAAATTTTTAGTTGTAAATAAGGCAAATAATTTATTTAATTAAAGATATGAAGTTTTTTTCAGTAATTATTTAAAAATGTTTCATGTCAGATTGAAGTAATTTAAGATATAGCAACAATAATAAATGAAAACGGCCTTGTCAGAGCAAAGTTTGATTTTTCAGCTTAAATGCTATTTGGGTTGGACTTTGAAAATCTGATAATATAACTTTGTTAAATTTCATAAAAGGGCCTTCCTTTAAGTCTAGTTCTGTGTCCTCTTTCCAAAGCTTACTGATACCTGGGTTATAGGTATCTCTTTAAAAGTTAGATCATTTTAAATTTTCAAGATATTAATTGTAAATTAAAATCTGATGGAACATTTCATCAGCTTGTATTTTATTTTTTATTTTACTAAGCTCAAAATTTTTATTTTTTACTTATATTAAAAATCTTTATTTTTTTAAGAGTTGCTTTCAAGCATATTTTATTCCAGTAGTCAGAAATAAATTTATACCTTAGACATGATCTGTTTACACTTTACGAATTAAGAGTTTATTTTCTGATTATGAAAACCTATTTAAATTTATTATGTAACTATTTTTGTAATATTAAATTTCATTCTTTATTTGGTAAATAATTAAAAAATAAATAAATTGGCATTGGTGTATTTTAAACAGGGTTGCAGAGTCGGATGGTGAAAGTCCGACTCCTTGAATTCCTAGATTGCAGACTCCGACTCCTTTGATATCTTAGACTCCGACGCCTTGACCCCTATGTGAAAATCCATTCTGCAGATCCATATACGAGCCTCCCACACCTATTCAGCATGCATTTTATAATTACTTTTCATGTATATCATTTTTTATGTTTAACATTCATTGTATGATAAATATACTCATATATACACTCTACCAGCTCTATTTATTTATTTATTTAACATTAACTCCTAACAAGGCATATCACTACTTGGACGAAAAAGGCTACTTTTTGGGACCATGTCTAGGAAAGATTAGCAAGATGTCGGTTTATGTTACATTTAAACTTTTGCATATCAGTACGACCAGGAAAGCTGGTAGCAGGAAGGGAATTCTAAAGTCTAGTTGTTCAAGGGAGGAGACTATTAGAATAGAAAGCTTTTTGGCATCTAAGGACCTCAACAGTGAAGGGGTGAGATCTTATTGCTAAACGGGTTTGTCAGATATGTATGGGGTACAAGTGCAACGAGTTCATCAGAACACATTCCATTAAAACAGGCACAGAAATGTAACATTGTGATGCTGGGAAAAGAGCTGGAGCTTAGTTGATAAAGTGGGGCCGATTAGATTGACAATTCTTTTTTTAGAACCTATCCAAGATGGAGAGGCTAGTGGTAGATGCACCAACCCAGATGTGGCAACAATACTCCATGCACGAGCGAATGGTGGCCTTGTAGAGGTACAGGATACTCTCAGGTGTGAGTAGTCTTCTAGCTCGATAGAGGGAACCCACCATCTTTGCAGCAGTCTTTGCAATGTCCTCTATTTGTTCCAATTCATATTGCCCACAAAGTAAAATATGGTAAAATAGTCCCAAAAAAAGAGTTTGAAGGTAGAATTCTCAGGTAGGGTGTCTTGTAATTGTTAAAGGAGAGCAGCTTAGTTTTACTAGCATTAAATGTTACCATCTATTTGCATCCTCATTCAACTATGGTCTGGAGGTCATTTTCTAATGATTCTGCCATTGTCTTAGATTTATGTACATCTGTTCTTCCCTAATGCATGTTATAGAGCATTGTATCATCAGCAAATATACCCATCTTGGACACAATATTATCAGGGAGGTCGTTTTTGAATATCAGGAATAATAATGGTCCAAGGATCGACCCCTGAGATACTCCCGCATTAATGTTATGCTGCTTGGATGTATATCCATCAATGACAACCTGTATGCTTTTATTGTCTAAGATAGATCTAATTATATTTAGTATGCATCCAGTTATAACATACGGTTTAATTTTCATTAACAGCCCTTTGTGCCAGATTTTGTCAAAGGCCTTGATGTATCAAGGGCTACAGCTGTGGCTCCAACCGCTTTATCCAAAATATGGTAAATGCATTCACAGATAAATGTTAAAATATATCCAGTAGAACGACATTGCCTAAATCCATACTGTTTGTCAGAACGTTTGCTTTTGCGAGGTTGTGAATTAGTGCTTGATTATTAAGGTCTCAAAGATTTTAGTGAAGAGGGGGAAGAGATTAATGGGGCGATAATTGAGAGGGTCTGTTATTTTATCAGAATTCTTGTATATTGGTACCACAGAAGCCATCTTCCAGTTATTAGGGAAGCAAGATTCAGCAAGCCATTTATTGTAGAGCTTGGAAAGTATGGGGGCTAGCTCAGTTAAAAATTTCTTAATTAGTATAGCAGAGATGAGATCACGCCTTTGAGGTGTCTAAATTTTTTATGATATCGCAGACAAGAGAAGGGGTGATTTTTACATCATCTAATGCTGCTTTAGTCCGCATAGGGAAATTTGGGAGGGAGTTGTTTGTTGGCTCTAAGGTGGAGTTAGAGGCCTTCTCAGTTACTGTGCATGCAACCTTCTGGTTGTTGCTAAGTGGAGGAATTACTGATTGTCCTTTATTCACTACACTAGTATAGATTTTTCAGAAATCACAAGTTCCTATCTTTGGTGATTCTGTATGTTCCCTGATTATTTCAGCATGCATTCTTTTGGCTGTCACTATTTCTCTCTTACAGTGATTTCTAGCATCTACGAATTTTGCCTATTTGTATTTGACTTATGACGTACAAACTGGCGGAATGCATGCTGTCTTTGTGCCATAGCAGCTGCACAGTCACATGGGGGTGAGTGGGGTTTGCTATAATACTTCCGTGTGGGAACATGTGCTTCAATTCCCGCTTTGCACCATTCAGTTGTCTTATTGGCACACTGTTAAGCAGGAAGAGAGAAGAAGAGAGAAGATATCGGTCCATGAGGCATCTCTGATGTGTTCTCTAATGGTTTCCTGGTACCTTGTGGTTTTGAGCAATGATTCCTCACTTTGAGGTTGGGATTTAAATGTGATGTCAACTGATACCACTAGGTGGTCTGCATTTCCAAGTGGACTGTGGCATTAGTCACACAATCATCAGGTACTGTGGTGAGGAATAGGTCTAGAAGTGAAGCCTGCTGAGGTTCACGATCTGGTAGGTTAGTTGGAAACATTACTGTCTATGTGAGGGAATGGGCTATAGAGAAGCATTTAGTGGAGCGTCCAGCTGCATCTGTGTAACCTGAGAAACCAAGCCAATTTTTTATGGTGGATATTAATGTCACCAAACGCATGTATTTGGGCGTTACTATCTAAAGAGAGTGCTGCATCTATACTATCAAAGACATGACCGATTAGGATAAATCGTGACTTGAGGAAAAACGGCAGATAAAATATAAGTAACTAACGCAGTAATGAAATGTTAGTCAAAAGCACATAAAAGCCTGGTCATCCGATTCAAGATTTTTCTCTCTGGTTTAAAGGAGGGGGCTACGAATATGGACTCTAAGTGCGTGCATACATCTATCCGAGTCCTTACGGCAATGTCCTGTCATGTTAAAGTAGTTGGAGGGGATTGAAGAGTTTAAGTTTGTTTCACTTAATGCTAAGATATCCGGGGAATTAACTAAAAGGCTGATAGGCAAAGCAGAAATGTGAAAGCCGGCGATAGGAAGAGCCTATCAACTCCTTAAGCAAGTTACGTTTGCAAGCCGGGAATTTGTTTGAGTCACCAGCTCCAGGAAAGTTGTCAACCATGACTGAGGAGGCCTCCCTCTCTCAGTTTTGTTATCAGTTTTCTTTCTCTATGATGGATGATCTGACAAGATCTACGGATCCATCACACCGAGAGGGTTAACCATGCGCCTGGTTTCTACACCAGCCCCCGCATGGATGAAGATATTGAGTATCTTACTTTTTTCTCTATTCTTCATAAATAAGCGCAGGTTTGGAGATAGATTCCGCTCTCACATTTACAAGAAATTTTATCTTTCAAGTACTGAGAGAAAACCAATCTGCTCTAGCATAGTTTGTTTTTAAAATAAATGAATAGGATATTAATAATTACTTGAATATGTAAGAGAATATAAAGCAAAGAAAACAAAAGAAATGGTGGAACTAGATCTACATAAAGAGGTTCCACACAACACAGATATATAGATGCACTTAACGTTCTTCAAGTGACCAATGTGGTCTAGCTAAAAGACCAGTGTCTCCACGTGGAATGAATTGGGGTTCAAAGATTAGCGTTTATTTGAGAGCAATAAGAGTTGAGGATCTGCCTTAAGAGCCAAATGTGTGCTTTGATTTTAATACATCTTGGGCCCAACTCTCTTACTGATCTACATCAATGATTTTCCAAATCACATCCTAAGATCATTCTTTTATTTAATTGAAACGATAAAATTTCAAATTTCTATATTAATAATTTAAAACATACAAACTCATTTAGCAAAGGTGATGAATGCTAGAAAAGAGGAGCGTATCTCCAATTTTTCTGTTGTGTATATACATATATTGCTAACTATTACTAATATATTATAAACAAATGACATGCGAGAAAAATCTGGGAAAATAGTTTAAATCAGATAGATAGTACAGAAAATAGAAATGGAAATAAAATAATACAATAAAATAAATTTTTTAGTAATATCTATTTTAAAGGCAGATTAAGGAATGGTTAAAATTTTAAATAGATTTAAAGCTTTTTTTAAATGCAAGTCCATCTTACAAAATTTCATTATCATGTTTTATTGTATAACATGGGGAGTAGACTCGCATAGTTAAAATGAATTCAGGTAAGAATGGGAGTTTGGAAATGTGGTTTAAAATACACTATAAATACATCTAAAAACACAAACTAAATTTAAAGAATAAGTTAAAATAACAAAGGAATAAAAAAAAATTACAATTAAATTTTATGCTTTCAGTTTAAAAGGAACTACAATATTTCAGTATAGGGAAACCTCTTTAGGCCATGGCATTTCAAAGCCAAACGCTTCTCTTCAGAAGAGGGGAGTAAAGACACATATAGAGAGAAATTTTTAAAAAGATACTATCACCTTTATGAAAAGAGGATCAAAGGAAAAATGGGAAGCTGTATTGAGACTAAAGCCGATTCTAAGACTGCCAGCAATCACTGTAAAAAAAAGTAATAAAGAATGTGAGAGAGTTGTATGCTCAGTCTGTTAAGTCCAAAGTAGCTGAGCAGCAGCTTGATTGCCACCAGTTTTGGCAAATAGAAAACAGGATCCTGAACAGAATTATCTGCTCTATCGCAACCATCATCAATGGACCTGCGTAATCTCATCAGCATCAGACAAAACCAAACTCTTTGACAAGAACTTTGCAACTAATTATACCCTATGCTACTAAGGCTGTCAACCCCTCGTATTTCGTCTTTTATCAGAAAACATACTGTGACATACAAATATGTGTGTGATGATGCAATGCTAATCAAAAACCTTGATTCCAGTAAAGCAACTGACCCTGATGGCATTTCAATTATAGTGCTGAAAATGCTTCAACCAGAACTAATTCCCATACTTACAAAGCTGTGTAAGCATTGTCTTAAAGAGAATTGTTTCTCAGCACCCTGGAAAACCTCACCAGTATGCCCTGTATTTAAGAATTCAGGTGATCGATCATCTTCCTCTCAGTACAGACCAATAAATCTCTTGTGTGTCATAAGTAAGCTGCTGGAATCTGTGTTAAATAGAGAAGTAGTCAACCACCTCAGCAAAATTAACCTTAGTGACATGCAATATGCTTTCCATTCTGCTAGATCTACAGCAGATGTGGTAACGGTTATATCTCATAGGATTAGCGAATCTCTCAACGGAGTCTACCTTTCTAAGGCAATTACTCTTGACATATCAAAGACCTTTGATAGGGTATAGTATAAAGGCCTACTTCACAAGATGTCCGGCTACAGTATAGCTGGAAATGTTTTCTCAATTATTAAACCCTTTCTCTCTTATAGGTTCATAAGAGTAGTGGTTGATGGGCAGAAATCAGAAGCTCACAGTATTAATGCCAGAGTCCCTCAGGGGCTCATCTTGGGCCCAATTCTCTTACTGATCTACATCAATGATCTTTCAAATCACATCCTAAGATCATTCGAAGACATTCATTCTTATGACATTACCATCTATGTCAACACAGCAAAGGCCGTAAATGACCAAGTTCTCTCAGATTCTCTCTCCTCTGATCTGGAGCATGTGGTGCAATGGGGAAAGAAGTGGCTAGTTACTTTTAATACATCTAAAACCAAGCTTCTATCTTTATATCATCAACGCTCTGATCTCCCATTTGGTATCAGTTGAAATGAATGGCTCTCGTCTTGAGGAGGCTCTGTTTTAAAAGCTTCTGGGCTGGACAAATGGTGGGATCTTTCTAGCGCCCCAGTAGATATCTCACTGCTGATGCAATTCTCTACCTAAGTAAGAGTCCGGTACATCCACAGATTGAGTACTGTTGCCACATCTGGGCAGGAGCTGCTGGAAAACTCTTATGCTTCGGCAAAGTTCAAGATAGACTTCGTAACCTGGTTTTCTCTTCCCTGCAACCTCTTTCCCACAGAAGAGACATTACAAGCCTGTCTTTACTCTATCACTATTTTCATGGCAGGTGCCTGTCTGAGCTCCAATCTATGGTCCCCCCTCGCCAGACTTTCATGAAAAACACTCGTCTAGCTGAAACCACTATCAAGAATTTCTCCCACTCTTTTTCTGTGCCTAATCTTAAACGTAGATTCCATGAACAAAGCTTCTTTCTTATAACTGCACACCTGTGGAACTCTCTTGCATTTGCCTGCGTCCCAGCTGACTACAATTTAATCATATTCAAGTCCAACATAAACAAATTCTTGATGAACCATCCCCTTAAGTAATCCAATTTACCAAATTTCCGCTACTAACGATTACTAGGACATTGTACCATTGACTTCTGTACATTCAGTAACCATTATCCTCGAGTGACTTTTGGGCCTTGATAAGTGGTGACTCCTATGTAAAAAAAAAAAAAAAAAGCTATAAAGGGCTTATAGTGCCATGGGTTTCTTCTTATTGATTTATGCCTATTATTTTTTTTGAGTGGGGGAGATAAGATCGTAATCCTAGATCGATCCCGGACTAATCCAATTGCCAAATTCCATTTGATTAAGTAACTGGATAACTTGCAGATTACAATCTGATTGTTATTCACAGTGATCCCACTCAAAGATAGAACTTTCATTGATCTTGTATAACGTCAAAACGAAAACAGTTGTCCAGACAGGATTTGCAGTGATCTGACAGACCGAAATATCTTGATGAAGTGGAAGCATTACAATACAGTACAAAATAAGATATCTTAAAAATAAAAGCAAAACCATACAAAAACTGCTAAATTGTACAAACCACTGATTAAGAAACAATTAAGTTATCACTTATTCACCAAACCTGTTTTCCTGCTCTTATTTACTTATACTGCTTCCCTCTTTTTGGAAATCATAATTTATCATTCTATGACTAAGTGTAATGTTTAAATATAAGGCCTATACTGGCCACATGTATATTGTTACTGATGCATGGTACTAAAATAACTGGCACAAATGTTATTTCCAAATGTCTGCTTTAAAGGGGTAATGCTTTGCCTCCAAGATGCCTTCCTGTCTGTTTTGCATGATAAACATTAAAGTCCTTATACTCTTAAATCCTCCCCCAAATCCCTGTATTGTATATTAATGCTGTATTTTTGTAAGTATATCATCTCTCCTGTTTCAACTCGACAAGAAACTAATTGCTCTTCTCCTCAAGCTGATATAAAATCAAATACTTTGCACGTACATTGGGGGGAGGGGTTATGTTCTGGTCCTGAACTTTAGAAGGCTGACCTTTTCAAAATTGATAAATACTAAACATCTATAGATTTCTATTGCTATGGGATACATTAGCTTAACCTATATTTATACTCTATAGAATATCTATAAAATAGATAACTAAGAGCCACAGTTTGTTCCCAGATTATAAGTGATCTATATTAACTAGCAACTATATCTTTCTTTCATTAGATTGGTGATTATCTTTACATGAAAACTAACACCTAAAGCACATTTCGAAATGCACCCTAACCCTTATACTATAATTTTCCAATTAGTCACTAATCCATAAACCATATATTCACCTTTAATCTACACCCACACACTCATACATACCTCCTTTAAAAATGTAACCAATCTTAATCCTATTCTGAGGAGTGTAACTTCAAAGCAGATATTCTTTGATACTAACTCTATCACTCCTATCCATGTGGGAGCATAGAAATACCTGGCTTTGGAACCAGGTGCAGGGAAAACCCTCTCAGTGCTAATGGACCATAAGATCTGGTTAGGTCATCCATCTAGGATAAGGAAAACTCCGATTTGTAAACCTGTGCCACTAACCTCATACGTCTTGGCACCAAACAGGGGAGGGAGGCCTCCTCATTCCTGGACGACAACCTCCCTAGAGCTGGTGACTTGATCAATCTGCCTATCTATACTCCATACTCCTTCTTTGCCTATTAGCCAGAAGCAGAGATGTGGTCGCAAGGCCTCATTAGAGCCGCCAAGTGCTTAGCCTTGTTTCCTGACTAGGGCAATGAATGCTGTCCCCCACATTTGCCGTATTCCCTTCCCCTATACCTGGGCATCTTGGGGGTGCTTATTTACCATATATGCTAACAGGATTGAATGGGCCACTCCTGCCGGATAGGTTTGAGGGTACCAGTTTGACAGTTGCTGGTTGCTGTTTCCAACTGACAGTACAGGAGCCCTAACTCTTTGATAGCACTAAGAGCGGCTGTTCTATCATCAGTTTGTAATATCGGGATAGTTGTAGTGCCATGTTGTGCATGAAAAGGCACCCTGCACTCATCTCTGGTGGACATTCCCGGGGCCACATTCCTGTAGATGAGCCGGCTGATGGTCTACGCGTGTTGCATGATGGTGGCTCTGCATATCCATTTTGCCTAGCAACTCAATCTAGATCTGAAACTACGAAATAGAATGAAATGACAGCTCAATCCCCCAAAAAAACATTCAAACCAGACACACCCACGTCTCCTCCCTTGAAGCTTGCATTTACACATATCCGAGGACTTAGAACTAATTTAGATGATGTAGAGTCATTTCTCCTAGCAAACTCCCCAGATATCTTAGCACTAAGTGAAACTAACTTGCACTCCTCTATCCCCTCTAACATCTTTAACATGTCTGGTTATCTTACACTTTATCGTAAGGACTTTAACAGGAATGGACTAGGAGTCTATATTTGTAACACCCTCCCCATGTCTAGGGAATCTAAACTAGAATCAGGTGACCAGGCATTCATGTGCTTTAAACTAAATTTACAACATCGCATTAGCTACCTGTATTTTCTTTATTGCTCTCCATCAACCCAGGACTGCACTATAATCAATCATGTCTCTGACAGCATAGATGTAGTACTCTCCTCTGACACTAGCGCCCAAATACATGTATTTAGTGACTCCAACGCCCACCACAGAAATTTACTTGGCTTCTCTAACTACACTGGCACAGCTAGTAGCATCATCCATAACTTTGCTATATCCCATTCCTTGACACGGACAGTAACATTCACGATCCGTCTCCCAGATCGCCAGGACCAGCAAGCCTCGCTTATGGATCTATTTCTGACAAGAAATCCTGAGGATTGTGTAACAAATGCTGATTGCACACTTAGGAATGCTGATCATGCTGTGATAATGATAGGATCACTCTAAACTCTCGACTCCAAGTTGAAGAGCCATTGCTCAAAACGACAACATACTAAAATAAGGCTGACTGGGATGCCATTAGAGATCACATAAGAGACAATCCATGGGGAAATTACAGAATAATTCGTAGCAACAATTGAAGCACATGCTCCTACATGGCACTTCTATAGCAAACCCCACTCTCCCCAATGGTCTACTTCTACTTGCACAGCTGCCATTGCTCAGAGGCAACATGCATACCAAAGATTTATCCAGCATAAGTCCTGTACAGACAAAGTATATAGAAGCTAGAAGTGGTACTAGTTTTCAAAAATTCTAGCGAAAGAACTGACCCAGTAAATTATCGTCCCATTAACCTCTTCCCACTTTTTGACAAAATATTTGAGACCATAATTAACCAAGTTCTAGTCCATCACCTTACAGATGCTAAACTTCTGACTGACCAACAATATGGATTTAGGTAAGCGCGTTTCACAGCAGACATCCTAACGGTAATCTCTGAACGTATATACCATTCACTGGACAAAGCGGAGGAGGGTAGAGCGGTAGGTCTAGATGTATTTAAGGCTTTTGACAGGGGATGGCATGAAGGTCTTCTCAGGAAAATCAGATCATACGGTATCACTGGAAGAATACTTAACATAATTAAATCCTTCTTAGATAAGAGAAAAATCCAGGTTGTTCTCGACGGTTGTACATCTAAACAATATGATATAAATGCAGGAGTGCCTCAGGGGTCTATCCTTGGACCTCTATTATTCCTAATATTCATAAATGACCTCCCTGACAAAATTGTTTCTGTGATGGGTATATATGCTGATGATACCATGCTCTATAACAGACACGACAGGAAAACAAATGAACACATATCTAAAGAAATGGCAGAAACACTAGAGGATGACCTCCAATCTGTAGTGGAATGGGGACAAAAATGGATAGTCACATTCAATGCTGCCAAGACTAAACTTGTTTCCTTCAATAATTACAAGAAACTTTCTCTACCACCAATAGCAATGGCCAATGACTCTTTATCTGAAAGTTCATCTTTTAAACTCCTTGGCCTAACGTTCGCAGGAAACATGAGTTGGAACAATTACA
The DNA here is from genome assembly GCF_053919585.1 of Euprymna scolopes. Taxonomy (NCBI): domain Eukaryota; kingdom Metazoa; phylum Mollusca; class Cephalopoda; order Sepiida; family Sepiolidae; genus Euprymna; species Euprymna scolopes. Next base: position 49,105,880 of record NC_136484.1, read on the forward strand.
TTGAAAGCATTGCCAGGACTGTTGCGAAGAATGTAGGTTCTCTGTACCGTGCTAGAAAGCTACTGACGCCTGAAAGTATCCTGTACCACAATAAGGCCACCATTCGCCCATGTATGGAGTATTGTTGTCATATTTGGGCTGGTGCATCTGCTACTAGTCTCTCGCTCCTAGACAAGGTTCAAAAGAGTCGCCAATCTGATAGGTCCTGAACTGTCATCCAAGCTTCAGCCTCTGTCCCATCGACGAAATGTTGCATTCCTCTGCCTGTTCTACAAGTACTTTAACGGTGCTTGCTCTGACAAACTGCAAGCACTTGTACATCCTCGACGTAAATACCCTCGACAAACCCGACAAGCAGCTAAATCCCACCCCTTCACAGGAGAAATCTAGATGTAAAATAGCCTTCTACTCCAGTAGTTTCTTCCCCAGAACTGCTGGACTTTGGAATTCCCTTCCAGGTCCCTGCTTCCCCAACTGTACTGACATGCAGAAGTTCAAGTGTAACGTGAACCGACATCTTGTAACCCAACTCCCTACATACTACCCCTATAGCTTATGTCCCTAATAGTAGCCCCCTTCATCAAAGTGGCAACATGCTTTGTTTGGGGTGAAAAAAAAAGAAAAAAAATAATTGTAAGAAAGAAGTAGCAACAGCTAAGAGTGAATATACTGAAACCACCAGGAAACACATTGAAGCGCAGAAATTAGGAACTGTAGATTTCTGGAAAATCTGCAATAGTGTAGTAAATAATGGGCAATCGACAATACCCCACTATCCAACAATCATGAGGTTGTTTGCACAGTAACTGAAAAAGCTAACATGTTTGCCCATTATTTTCCCTCAAACTCTACCTTGAACCCAGCAAACCATTCTCTCTCTGATTTTCTCTGGACAGAAACCACACTAGATGATCTGAAAATCACCCCTTCTCAAGTACATGATATCATAAAAAACCTAGACACATCAAAAGCATGTGGACCTGATCTCATCCCGGCTATGCTATTAAAAAAATGCTCCGCTGAGGTTGCTCCAGTTCTCTATAAACTTTTTAACAAATATCTTAACGTATCTTGCTTTCCTGACAGCTAGAATACTGCTTCTGTGGTACCCGTTTAAAAAATCTCTGACGAATGAACTGACCCATTAAATTATTACCCAATTAACTTCCTCCTGCTTTTCGCCAAAATATTTGAGTCTTTAATTAATCAAGCTGTAGTCCACTACCTTACAGCTGTTAAACTTCTGTTTGACCATCAATATGGATTTAGGCAAGCCCGTTCTACTGCAGATGTTCTAACTGTAATCTCTGAACATATATACCAAGCACTGGATAAGGCAGAGGAGGGGAGGGTAGTAGTCCTATATATAGCTAAGGCTTTTGACGGTATGGCACAATGGTCTTCTCATGAAAATAAAATCTATGGTATTACTGTACGAATGCTTAACATAATTAAATCCTTTTTAAATGAGAGAATTCAGGTTTTCCTCGATAGGCGTAGGTCCAAACAATATGATATAAATGCAGGTGTACCTCAGGGCTCGATCCTTACCTGATAAAATTGTCTCTGACATGGATATATTTGCCGATGTCCCCATGCTCTATAGCAGGCACATAGATGGTAATGTTCAAAGCTGCCAAGACAAAGCTTGTTTCCTTTAATAATTACATGAAACCTTACCAACCACCAATAGCTATGGCTAATAATACATTACCTCAAAGTACTTCGTTCAAACTCCTCGGCTTAACGTTCAGAGAACATGGGTACCTCTACAAAGCCACCATTCGCCCATGTATGGAGTACTGCTGTCACATTTGGGCTGGTGCATCTGTTACTAGTCTCTTGCTCCTGGACAGTGTTCAAAAGAGAGTTGCCAACCTGATAGATCCTGAACTGTTATCTAAGCTTCAGTCCCTGTCCCATCGACGAAATGTTGCATCGCTTTGCTTGTTTTACAAGTATTTTAATGGTAGATGCTCTGACGAACTACAAGCTCTTGTACCCCCTCGATGAAAATACCTCCGACAAACAGTGAAGTGCCACCCCTACACAGTTGAGATCCCCAGATGTAAGAAAGCCTTCTACTCTAATAACTTCTACCCCAGAACCGCTAGACTTTGGAATTCTCTTCCGGGTTTCTGCTTTCCCAACTGTACTGACATGCAGAAGTTCAAGTGTAATGTGAACAGACATCTTGTGACTAAACTCACTACATAGTAGCCCTAAAACTTAGGTCCCTGATAGTAGCCCCCTACAACAAAGTGGCAATGTGTCTTGTTTGGTTAGAAAATGTAATTAAAAAAAAAACAAAAACACTGGTAAAACCAAACAGAAAAACCATGTAAGTAAAAGTAAAAATAAATAAATAAATAAATAATAAATTCATTGGACTGGAGTTGGAATTTTTTATCCGACTCCGATTCCTTGTACTTTTAGAAATCCGACTCCGACTCCAGCTAAAACCTCCGACTCCGACTTCGCAACCCTGATTTTAAATGTTTTAAAATATTAGATGCCTTTTTTAATTTGTCAGTCCTGGTTTTACTTAGTTTTACTTTGTTTAACTGTACTAAACTAACCTTGTCCGTGAGTTATTTTCTACTTTCATTTTTCAATTTTTTTAAATAGCATTTTGAAAGTTTATTAATTTAACCAAATTACTATAAAACTGTAACAGACTTTGTTTTAATGTCTATAAAATTATTCGATGTAAAAAAAAAAAAAAAAAAAAATCATTTTTATTATTTTGATGAGGATTGACTAAGAACGTTAAAGCAAGTTTAAATGACATTTTATTTGACTGATAAAATGCTTTTAAATTTTTCTAAGATTTTTCAAGATCACAAAGTAATTAAAAACTTAGCGATTTTTAAGAGGTTTTTAGTACTTTATGATTTGGCTTTTTTTTTTTTTTTTTTTTTTTTTGTTAGTGGATTAGAAAAAAAGGAAGTTCTATAGAGGCAAGAAATGCATGCATACAGACCCATGAAAAGTGATCACAATTTTAATATAAATTTATTTAAATTCTTTAAATAAATTTCCTGCTTTTTAAATGCTCTCTTTTTCAATGTTAAAGAGATAATGCGTTTGCACTGAAAAAGAAGTCAATATTTTGATTGTAGTTATGACCGCAAACAATGCTATACAAAACAATTTCATGTTAATTATTAACTGGAGAAAAATAAAGCCTTCAATAAACAAGATATTTGCTAATCATATTCTTTGTCATTCGATCATTTTGAGTCATTTTTACGATTTTTAAAAGATCATTTAAATTTGCCATTTGTTGCAAAATAATTACTTCAAATTGAGAAGGAACATATCCGGTCATGCCGAATTGCACAATAAAAACCTGGGATGATATCAATCATACAGGAATTTATTTATAAAGAGTTTATTTTGGAACTTGGTAAATACAAGTTTTATTTTATTTTTTATTATTTATTTATTTATTTATTTATTTTTTACAAAGGAATCACCACTTATCAAAATCCAAAGGCCACTCAAGGATAAGGGTTAAAGAGTGTACAGTAGTCAAAGGGACAATATTATAGTAATCATTAGAAGTGTAAATTTGGTAAATTGGATTACTTAAGAGGAATGGCTCATCAAGAACTTGTTTATGTTGGACTTGAAGATGGCCATATTGTAGCCAGCTGGAAAGCAGGCAAACAAGAGTTCTATAGGTATGCAGTTCTAAGAAAGAAATTTTGTTCATGGAATCTACATATAAAGAGTGGGGAAAATTATTGATAGTGTTTTCAGCTAGACGAGTGTTTCTCGTGACTGTTTGACAAGAGGGGACCATAGATTGGAGCCCAGACGAGCACTTGCCATGAAAATAGTGATAAAGCAGAGACAGGCTCGCAATCTCTTTTCTGTGTGAAAGAGGTTGCAGGGAAAAGCATTCCTCACTAGGCTGCAAAGTCTATTTTGAACTCTGTCAAGGCAGGATAAGGTCTTTTTAGCAGCTCCTGCCCAGATGTGGCAACAATACTCCATCCTTGGACACACCTGGCTCTTATATAGGTAAAGAATTGTATCAGCAGGTAGATATCTACTTGATCGATAGGAGGATCCCACCATTTTTCCAGCAACTATGGCAACGGATTTGATGTAAGTGTTCCATTTCAGACCAAGAGTAAAAGTCAGACCCAGAAGCTTGTCAAAACATGGAGCCTCCCCAAGATAAAAACTATTCATTTCAACTGATGCCAGATGGAGATTAGCATTACTTCATATAATAGAAAAAAAGGAATAATCAGCAGTTGACTGTTTAACTTAGTTTTAGCGGGGTTTGCACAACTACCAGTAAAAATAAGTGATTTATTTTAAAAATGTTGGTGCTTTTTTTTTTTTTTTTTTTACAAAGGCATCACCACATTATCAAGGCCCAGAGGCCACTCAAGGATAAGGGTTAAAGAGTGTACAGTAGAAATTGGACAATATAGTAATCATTGGTAATGAAAATTTGGTAAATTTGATAACTTATATGGAACGGCTCATCAAGAACTTATTTACTTTAGACTTGAACACAACCATATTGTAGTCAGCCGGAAAGCAGGAAAACGGAAGACAATTCCACAGGCGTGCAGTTCTAAGAAAGAAGCTTTGTTCATGGAATCTACGTTTAGGTTTAGGCACAGATAAAGAGTGGGGGGAATTATTGATAGTGTTTACAGCTAGACGAGTGTTTCTTGTGAAAGTTTGGCGAGGGGGGACCATAGATTTAAGCTCAGTCGAACACTTTCCATGAAAATAACGATACATCAGAGACAAGCTCGCAACATCTCTTCTGTGAGATAGAGGTTGCAAGGAGGAGAAAAGGACATCTCCTACGAGGCTACGAAGTCTATTTTGAACTCTATCAAGGCAGTACAAGTCCTTTCTAGCAGCTCCTGCCCAGATGTGGCAACAGTATTCCATCCTTGGACGTACCTGGCTCTTATATAGATAGAGAATAGCATCAGCAGTGAGATATTTACCGGATCGATAGAAAGATCCCACCATTTTCCCAGCGGCCTTGGCAACAGATTTGATGTACGTGTTCCATTTAAGATCAGGAGTAATGGTCAAGCCCAGAAGCTTGTCAAAACTTGAGGCCTCCAGAAGACGAGAGCCATTCATTTCAATTGATGCCAAATGTGGATTAGAATGTTGATGATGTAAGGAGAGAAGCTTGGTTTTAGATGCATTAAAAGTAACCAGCCACTCCTTTCCCCATTGTACTACATGCTCAAGATCAGAGGAGAGAGAATTGGAGAGAACTTGGTCGTTTACTGTCTTAGATGTGCTACCATAAATGGTAGTGTCGTCAGCATAAATGTCTACAAATGATGTAAGGATGTGATTTGGAAGATCATTAATGTAGATCAGGAAACGAGTTGGGCCCAGGATGGACCCCTGAGGGACACCGGCATTAATACTGTGAGCTTCTGATTTTTACCCCTCAACTACTACTCTTATGAACCTATCAGAAAGAAATGATTTAATAATTGAGAAGACTTTTCTAGCTATACCATAGCTCGCGATCTTATGAAGTAAACCTTTATGCCATACCCTATCAAAGGTCTTAGATATGTCAAGAGCAATTGCCCTAGAAAGATTGCCACCGTCGAGAGATTTGCTAATCCTATGTGATATAACTGTAAGCACATCTGCTGTAGATCTAGCAGACCGGAAACCATATTGAGTGTCACTAAGAAGGTTATTTTTGTTGAGATGGTTGATTACTTCTGTATTTAACACAGATTCTAGCAACTTACTCATGACGCACAGGAGACTTATTGGCCTGTACTGAGAGGGGGATGAGCGATCACCTGAATTCTTAAATACAGGGCATACTGATGAGATTTTCCAGGGAGATGGGAAACTATTCTCCTTAAGACAACGTTTAAACAGTTTTGTAAGTATGGGCGCTAGTTCAGGTTGAAGTTTTTTGAGTACTATAATTGGAATACCGTCAGGGCCAGTTGCTTTACTGGAATCAAGGTTTTTGATAAGCTTGGCAACATCACGTACAGATATACGTATATCACATAGCGTGTTTTCTGATACAGGAGGAAATATTGGGGGTTGGCGGCCTTGGTCGCAAAGGGTAGAATTAGCTGCAAAGTTCTTGACAAAGAGTTTAGCTTTGTCTGATGCTGACGAGATTACCTCAGGTCCATTGATAATAGTTGGGATAGAGCACACGCTTCTGTTCCGGATTCTGTTTGCTATTTGCCAAAACTGGTGGGAACCAAGCCGCTGCTCAGCTACTTTGGACTTAACAGATTGAGCATACAACTCTCTTGCGTTCCTTATTACTTTCTTACAATGGTTGCTGGCAGTCCTGAAAACGGCTTTAGTTTCCATACATCTATTACGTTTGAAGCAGTGGAAAAAGTGATTTCTGTGCGCAATGGCAGCGGCACATTCTGGAGAGAACCATGGCTGACTGTTAGGTTTTTGCTGAAACTTTTTCGAGGGTATGAAATGGTCAATACCTACAATTAACCATTCCGTCAGGTCTAATACTATAGAGGACACATCCTTTTTAAACATTGATTGCAGAGGTAGATCAGATATAAATGTACGGAAGCTATCCCAGTCAGCCTTAGTGTATCGATATACTGTACGATGGAGAGGTACGTCTGGGGACTTATTACATTTCATTTTTATCTTAATTGATACAACAGAGTGGTCGGAAGATCCAAGAGGCGACAGAACAGAAACTGAACATAGTTCAGGGCAAGTTGTGAGAAAAAGGTCTAGTAGGCTCGCATACTGGCCGTCATTGTCGGGCACACGGGTGGGTTCCTGAACAATCTGAGTGAGGTCATAGGCAATGGAGAAATCATGACAGAACCTCCCCTCATCATTTTAATTATTTAATCCCTTAAAGCATTTTTATATTCATGAGATGTGTTTAAATTACAGGATTTAAGTTTCAAAATTAAATATTTCGTCATTATAGACAACTAGATATAAAAGTAATTCAGGGTGAATAAACATTAGAATACTTCCAAAATCACATTTAAATGGTTTGATATTTCAAATTAATTTTTCTCTTATGTAATTTAGATTTCTTATTGCAATACTTATAATCATAAATTTCATCTTTAAACGATTGGGTATATTCGTTAGTTGTGAATATGTTCACAAGTTAATAGTAAAAATGCTAATTGTGGAAATTCCCAGATTGAGTAAAAATAATTCTCTGGGTAAATCTATCAAGCGCTTTTTTTACAATCAACCGGTATGAAAAAGTCTTGTATTTTTCTTTAACAAACAAATAGTTTAAAAACGTGTTTGTTACTTGCTACGTGATAACAATATAAGTTTCATCTGTGTCGTTTACATTAACCTTTATCCTCGAGTAGCCTTTGAGTGGTAAATCATTAAAATGAAAAAGACAACACCAGCACACTTAAAAACTTTGTTATTAAACTGCATCATATCCATCGGCTAGCTATTTTTATCCTTAACCCCCAAAATCAAGATATTAGACCAGTTCCTGTAATAATTCAGTCCCTTTGATTTTGCAGTGTTAGTTTAGTTCTGTGCAGTTCTAGGAGGTCCACCCTCCCAGGTCTTGCCCTCTTTCTTTGAGGAGGGGTTAGTTTATTGCCAATCATCTGAGGCACCCTTACTGGAGAATGCAGACGGGGCTGCCCAGGCACTTTTTGCAGGTCAGTGTACCCCTTCTGTAGGGCACTGATTTATCAATCCTATTTTCTGACCCTAGTGTTCTACCCCCTTCCCCATCCATTCTAAAGATTTAATTATTTAAAAATGCAACATTTTTTGTCAGTGTGATTGTAATGAAGCAGCAGATGTTATCCTCTTTGCCATACTAATGCATATTGCGAATTGGATTCTTGTAAACGTCTGGAAAGGCTGGACAAGAAATTTATGCAAACCACCAGAATATTCTGAATGTTAGTCAATCAGAATGCAACAACAAACATGATTAGCCTATAAGAAGCCAAGCAGACGGCTTTTAATAAATTGGGAGTAAAGGAAAAAAAAACAAAAAAAAACTCTAGTTATTAATTTTAAATCATGGAACAGCACATGGTAATTAATCTAACTATGCTGGACAAGTTAGTACAGACGGCAGAACAAGTTGTACTGTCAACAGAACAAACTGATAACGTGAAATGACGTGCCGGACATAGCCACAAAAAAAAAATCTGAAGAGAATGTGGGGTGGGCTTGGAACATACTGTTACTAATTGGAGTAAAAAGAAAATGAATTTTTAATTGTGTGAGAAAAGTTTCTACATTTTTCCACAAAAAAATAAAAATATTAATTCAGAAAAATTATTGTAAGTTATATTTTATTTTATTGCTCTTCCATTTTTTTGTAATTCGTATCCGATAAATGTTATTTTCTGTTTCCTAGTGTTTTTACAATTTTTCTACATTGGAGTCACCACTTATCAAGGCTTGGAGGCCACTTGAAGATAAGGGTTAATTGAGTGTACAGTAGTCAAAGAAACAATATAGTACTCGTTAGTAGTGGTAAATTGGATTACTTAAGGGGACGGCTCATCAAGAGCTTGTTTACATTAGATTGAAGACTGAGCTGGAAAGCAGGCAAATGGAAGAGTTCCACAGGTGTGCAGTTCTAAGAAAAGAGCTTTGTTCATAGAATCTACGTTTAGGTTTAGGCACACATAAAGAGTAGGGGGAAATTATTGATAGTAGTTTCAGTTAGATTAGTAGTTTTCGTGCAAGTTTGGCAAAGGACTATAGATTGGAGCTCAGATGAGCACTTGCCATGAAATTAACGATAAAGCAGTGGCAGGCTCGCAATGTCTCTTCTCTAGAAAAGAGGTTGCAGAGAAGAGAAAAGCCCCCCCCCCTCCCCCACTAGGCTACAAAGTCTATTTTGAACTCTGTCAAAGCAGGATATGATCTTTCTAGCAGCTCCTTCCCAGATGTTGCAGCAGTACTCCACCCTTGGATGTATGTGGCTTTTATACAGGTAGAGATGCATCACCAGTGAAATATCTACTGAAGCGGTAGAAGGATCCCTCCATTTTTCCAGCGAGCTTGGCAACAAATTTGATGTACGTGTCCCATTTCTAATCAGGAGTAAAGGTCAGACTCAGAAGCTTGTCAAAACAGGGAGCCTCAAGATGAGTCATTCATTTCAATTAGTGTCAGATGGGGATATGTTGATGATGTAAAGATAAAAGCTTGGTTTTAGATGCATTAAAATTAATCAACCACTTCTTCCCCATTGTACCACGTGCTCAAGATCAGAAAAGAGAATCCGAGAATTTAGTCATTTATGGCCTTTGATGTGTTACCATAGATGGTAGTGTTGTCAGCATAAATGTCTATGAATGATCTTAGGATGTGATTTGGGAGATCATTGATGTAGATTTGGTCAGCATATTCTGGCGGTTTATATCAGGTGCCGGACAAACCTGAGCGGGCATTTACAGAAATCCGGTTTGTAATATGCACTAGGACATTCTTTGCAAATATTAATTATTTAAAAAAAAAAATTTTTTTTTAATGATGATCTTTGTCTTCATTTTAAATAGCAAAAAGAAACAAAACAAAGTTATTTTCTTAGCTTGAAGCATTAGAGTGGCAATGCTTAACTCTAGTTTTACAGTATGGAGTGGATTATCCCCACCCCTTCCCCACTGTAGGTATAGGACACTAGTCTGTCACTGGTTATAATATCTCAGTAAAACTCTAAACCCACTTTTACGCTGGAGTGTATTTGTCATGATGAGTAACAATTTAGCAATACTAAATTCTAACCAGTCTCGACGTTGGGTAATTATTCATCTAAGGAGAACCTGTGTCCAGTTTTAAACTGTAAAGAACATTGAAACTTAAATCAGACCTTGAATTATTTGTTAAATGAAAGTTATTGTATCAAGTCTTGATATTTTATATAAATTATTTTTATTTGGATTAAGTCATATAGTGATAAATGAAATTTAATTTTGTATTGTTCTTAAATTGATCATGTTTTAAATTATTTCATATTCAAATTTCTCCATAATTGTTAACATATTTTCCTTTTCCAGAAATGTTATGAACAAAAGCAGTATAAAAATGGGTTGAAGTTTGCTAAGCAAATTCTTTCAAATCAAAAGTTCTCCGAACATGGAGGTAAGTGACTTTGACTTGCATTAAATTATATAGCATTGTAAATTAGAAGTAAATAGATTAAAAAGAATTTTTTTTTTTTTTTTTTAAATTGCTGATAACCGCGTCTTGTTTATAATCTCTGTAAGAATGATATTGTACACTTATGCTTTTTTTTTTTTTTCTTTTTGTCTTTAATATTTTTCTCTCTGCTTGTTTGTGCTATCAATTTATCTGTATTTCTTAGTATCTATAAACTAAATTACCAAAAGTTTAAGGTAATACATGAGTTATTTTTTCCTCTACCCATGATGTGTTGGCATCCTTTACATGAGCATAATTTATCCAGTTGCAACTCTTTACCAGTTTCCCCATGATAACAATATCTTGTACAAATGATTTGCAGAAACTAATGTTTCAATAATGATACTTTTATTGATTAGGATGAGCTTCAATGTTTTAACACAAGTTGAGTTGTATTAACAACAATTACCTTGGACATAGGTCTAGAAGTGTAAGCCATTTTGAGTTTCAGAACAGTTTCAGATGGTTCGCTGTTACACACAAGTGGGAGGTGACTTGTTTGTAGTAGACAGTTCCACAGAACAAAATATTCTTACCGTGTCGAAACCCGGGAAAAGAACATGTGAAATTGCTCCAGAAAGGGTTTAATATTTATGAAGCAATTCTGGTTTCTGATTGGTTGGTAGCAGAACGTGAATTAATTTGATTCGTCAGTTCTTAGCAGCATCATTTATAAATAGAATCATCCAACTGTGTGGCATCATACCCCATTAATCCCAAAATATTGCAATATCCTCCCTATTTTTTATAATGGGGAAGTCCCTTGTGTTTGTTCTGCTCAAAAATAAATATATATTTTTATAATCACTTAGACATAACAAAAATTAGAAATCATTTGGATCTTAGAATTTTAGCATTTAAAAAGACGCCATTTTTAATTGTGTTCAAATGTCAAAAAGGAAAATTACAAAGATTTTTTTTTTTTTTTTTTTTTTTTTTTTTAGCAAAAGTATTAATTACGCATTAGTAGGTTAAAGTGTTAATACAAATAAAATGGATACAGTTTAACATCTTGTCCAGGACTACTTTTTTTTTTTTTTTTTTTTTTTTTGATATATAGAAATCTATATACTCTGAGCATTACCCCTAGGGTTTTCTGCTGATATTCATGCAAAAAAGTAAGAGCCTTCCCATAAGTGGAACTTCGCTGGTCTGTATTTTTAATATATAGAAATCTATATACATACAGGGCAGTGAAAGAAAAAAAAAAAAAAAAATTATTCAGTCGAATTCACCAACAAGTTTTGAGAAAAAACGTAGCTTTATCCTTGTCGCCGGTTTCGTAAATACATCAGCGATATTTTGTTCTGATAATTAATTCAAAATAATGGATTCCTTTTTTATCTCGTTTTTTATGAAATGGTATTTTATATCTATATGCTTAGATCTTTGGTTGATTATTGTGTTCTGTGCTAAGACTATACTGGCTTGATTATCACAATTACTACAGGGCTTGTAATCAATTCTGGCTCCAAAATAGTCTTCAGGATATTTTTAAGGTAGAGTGCTTCCTGGGTCGTGTGTGTGATCGCGATAAATTCTGCTTCACACGTATAGAGAGATACAATCTGTTGCTTTTTAGATTTCCATGAAATAATAGGCCCATTTTCTGAGAGTCTGAAACAATATCCAGATATACTCTTGCGATCTTTGTCGTTTGCCCAGTCTGAATCCGAAAAACCTAATTTTAGGGGATTTCTTGATTTTCTAAATACTAACTTCTGTTCTTTAGTTTCTTTTAAATAACGTAGGACTTGTTTAGCTCTGTTTAAATCCTTCATTGTCGGTCGTGATAATTTTTGTGACAGTTTTGTTACTGTATAGCATATGTTGGGCCTGGTTGCAGTCATTAAATATATAAGACTACCTATAATTTCGCGATATTGTGTGTCATTTATTATTTCAGATTCTGTGTGCATATTTTTATTAATATCATTTTCGACCGGTGTAGAGCATTTCTTGCACTCTCCCATTCCAAATTTTAATAGTATTTTGTCGATGTATCTCGATTGAGTCATCGTAACAAGTCCTTTGCTTTGAGTAAATTCTATCCCCAGAAACTAGGATATTTTGCCAAGATCGGTCATTTTGAATCTTTTACTTAATTTGTTCTTAACATCAGTTAACATTATGTCACAATTTGATGCGATTAAGATATCGACCCATAAAACCAAAATCAGTAGTTTATCATCTTTGTGTTCGGTATATAAACAGGGGTCTACAGCGCATTGTCTAAATTGTTGTTTAATAATATAATCATGAAATACTGTGTTCCAACACTGAGCACTCTGCTTTAGACCATATAATGACTTGTTAAGTCGCTACACGCTATTATTATTTTTCATTATAAATCCCTCTGGAGGGGTAATATAAATTTCACAGTCTATTGGGACATTCAAATGAGCATTTTTTACGTCAATTTGATGGATGTTTAGGTCATATTGTGATGCGACTTGCAGTAAAATTCTGATTGTCGTTAGGTTTGTGGTCGGTGAAAACGTAGAAAAGTATTTAAATCTGAGAGCACCCCTTAGCAACAAATCTTGCTTTGTACTGTTCTACGCCTGATGCTGCACTCTTTTTTGTAAAGACCCATCTGGTAGAAATAACATGTTTATCTCTTGAGAGAGGCACTACCGTATAGGTATCATTTTCGGTTAAGGCATCTATTTCTTTTTTCATGGCAATTTTCCATTCATCACAATGTTTTGAATTAATTGCTTCGTTGAAGCTTTTTGGTGCATTTTCCATTGAATAGCAATAGTCGATTTGATAATCTTTTATATTGTCGACCACAAAAAAAATCGGGTTGTCTTCTATTTCTTTTGGGATATCCTTCGACTTTATCATCATCATCATCATCATCATGGACACTCGTCTCCGTCATTTTTATTGTTTTCGTTTGTTCTAATTATTTGAGGTAATATAATTTCATCCTCTTCATATGACGGGTTTTTGTCTATAAAATTAAACGTGTCTGTGAATTTTACACACCGGATTCTTTTTATTTTATTTTTTTCGGGTAAAAATATTAAATTGGCTGGACTGTTTTTATCGTATCCAAGAAATATACCTCGGTCGGCTTTAATATTCAATTGACTCTTGTTCTCTATATATGCGAAGCAAGTTGAACCAAATATATGCATTAAATATTAAAGCTCAATTTGTTTTTTAGCAATTTCTTTTGTGCTCACATCTTTAAAATATGTGAATGGGAAAAAATATGCAATAATTTGTGAGGTGCTGAATTTCTTGTATACATGCACAGTGAGAATTGTTCCTAACTCAGTTGAAACTCCTGAAGTTTTTTCTTTTTTTTTTATAGGGGTAGGAACAAAAAAAAGGAGATTGACTTTCGAAAGTACTTCCGTGACCTCACAAACCTGTAGTGTGGTCAGAAGAGTTGATATCAGGTGTAGAAAAGGAAGATCATGTCTCAAATTTTTTTTCTCTGTATAAATAAACAAACCAACTGTGCTTATTTTACCTCTCCTGTGTCCTGCAACTTAAAATAAGCCTAAAATATCTAAAGATTTTTCTAATAATTTCATAGCGAGAAACTTGAACAGTTAATCTCTACTGGTGATGGTAATGTTCAATGTTGTATCTGATTTTATAAAAAAAACACTTGTGACCACTTAATATGCACATTAGACCAACTGATGAACAAATCTTTTCATAGAGGTGTGAGGATGCATCTAAATATGTTGACAAAAAAATAACCAATTTTGAAACTTTTATAATCTTTGAATGTGCAAAGGTATTTGCATGATTCTAGTATGGTCTGATGCTGCAAAATCTACATGCATGTCAACTAGTTGATTTATCGATTATTCTGCATCCATACTGTTGGATTTTATATAACTCAGACAATTGGTTAAATGGTCAGTTGGCAATTTCTCTGAGAAAGCATTGTCTTGATTTATGGGTAGTTTTTTTTTTTTTTTTTTTGTGATACTGTATTTGACTTGTTGATGTTGCCTTTTCTTTTTGGGAAATGGGGGCATTTCAGGATGCAGATCATTTGGGGCCTTAAAAACCCCTTTAATTCATCATTGATGTCAGGGCATGATGTGTTTTGCTTACTTCTCTTATCCATTCGCTTCCAGCCATATGATGTTACATCTGTTTCCAGCATATGGCAGGGTCGAGATGATATTAAAGGCATTTGCTGACCCTGGTGTACCCCTCCCCCTTCCGTATGTGTCGATGTTTATCCATGAATCAAGATCATGAAATGAATATTAGCGAATGTGTTCCTGACTATTTAACAATTCTTCTTAGCTACTGGTTTTCTGCCTGGGAAATATTTCTGTCATCATCCCCCTCATCTCAATCCCCTCCCCCAATCATCTGATTAATCCCACAAACTACAGATATGCTGAAATTTACACTTGTTCATTATTAAAAATGATCCTTCAATATTTTGCTTTGATAATTAAACCCAGATTGCCTTTCACTGCAGATGCAAAGATATGACACCTGAAAATAATTTTAAACAAAATTAATATTAATAGTCACCATTTAACATCAATTACGATTTCATACCAACATTGTTTTAAATATCAATCATAAAGAAAAAAAAAACAAAAACATCAGTACGATTGTTCAATCATTACCATATTTATCAGTGGTCTTGCAGTTTCTCGTATGCTACTGACAATGTCTGTCTGGAATTCAAATATTCCTAGAATACTATTGCAACCGCTTTGTTTAGTTTATCATTGAAATGGAAATTTCTATTAGTCTCATTGTTCTGAACCCCCAGAAACGGTTCTACTGTTAAATGATTTACTTGTGGTTAGATAATTGAAGTCTTCTCTTTCTAATTGAAACTCATTAATTATAACTTAAAAAAGTGATTACAGTGTAACCCGGATATAAGAGACTTTAAGGGCCACACAGCTATCTTATATTCGGGTTATACTTACATCTAGGTTTCTTATATTAGGGTTACACTGTACATTAACACAGGCTCTAATTTGGGACCAGAGAAAATCTCTTATATCCGTTTTCGTATATTCTGTCTCTTATATCCGGGTTAACACGGTATTTCAAAACAAAGACAAGTTGGCATTTTAGCTTGAAATATAAACTTTCATATTGGGAAACATTTACCTATGCTCACATCATGACTGTGATACCAGGCATCGGTGAATATCGACCAAGCCCCTACAATCCTTTAGTTGAATTGCTCTGAGTGACAAGTTAGTTTGCAAAGTTGGGGTTCAAAGGATTTTTAAAAAAAAGTTAAACATTTTCTTTTTTTTTAATAAATTTTTCACATTTTTTTCTTGTTTTTGTTGTGCAAAGAAGTTCCAAAAGAAATGTTTAATTGCTTCATTTGCAGAATATTTTAATGAAATGTAAATTTCTAAAAGAAAAAAAATTAAATTCACTTACCATATTTATTTAACAGATAACAAAATGATTGTCTTCTGTAGTTTTCAAAAGACCTTAAGTGGAACCGTCAGTCAGCATAATATATGGTTCTAACGTTTTTGCTTTTGGATACTTCAAAAAAGTCGACCGACAGATAACTAATCATGGGCCTCGAGTTTCCAAACAGACAGCGCTTATGTATGTAACGGGATAAGAAAATTCATTAAGATAAATAAAGATTACCTTTTAAAGTAGTTATTAAAATTCTTGTATATCATATTAAATATGTTATGAAAAGTTCTATGACGTTTTTATCATAAGTTTTTGACAGAATTAATCTCACTTCAAACAAACATTTCAACTTAAAAAGAGAATCATAATGAAAGAATCATAGATCTTAGGTATTTTTTAACGATCCGATTCCTTCCAAAATACACGATTCTTATGATTTCCGATTCCGATTAATTGTCCCACCACTATCCATTATACATGACTAAAAATTAAACCCGATTTTATGTACGGAGACAATTATTTGGCACACTGTATTGGAAAAAATATCTCAGTCTTTAAGGGTTTGGTTGGTTGTTTTTGTTTTACGGCATATCAACCCTTTTCAGGTTATTTAATGCCGAATCCAAAGATTTTGAAGAAAAAATTTTTTAATAGAATATTTTTGTCGTTTTCAAGTCGGTTTCTATTTAACCCATAGTTGGGACCCTAACAGGTACTACCATTCCGGGTCAGAGTGAGCCTGGGAGCAATGGCAATTAAAGAGTAGCTCCACACTCCCCAAAGCCCACAAGCTGGGGTCTCACCACTGGATATAGTTAAAGGTCATATCCAGGACCCTTAAGGGTTTAAATAGTCAAAGCAACTTGGACAGTTTCAAGTTTAAATTTTCAAGAAAATATAGCTTTAAGTATGGGTCAATTAATTGCATTTATCTGCGAAAGATCTAGCTAATTTGCATATTCTTTTAAACATTCATTTTAATTAATTCCATATTAGTTTTTTTTTTTTATGGGATGATCATCTTTAGTTAACTATTATGTGTAATTATATTCATGCAGATATTCTACATAATTTATACTTGTGTAACATTTGCATAAAAAGGTTATAGCAAACACAAACCCCTTTCTATTTATGTATGCACATATATATCTATTTGTTTAAAAAAAATGTTGCTTACCAAACTCCTAGAGTTTTTGGTCTACAGACATGAAACTTCATATATAGGATATTCGAACCCATGCAAAACTTTATATTTGGGTTTTAGCCAAGGAAAATCTGTGCAAAAGTGAAAATTAAAAAAAAAAAAAAATCAATTTGCCAGGTGAAAGTCAAACAACAGCATTATGAATATGCATACATAACGTAATAACTATTGGTTCATGCTTTAACTTTTAGCCTTGCAGCAAACATGTTTTCATAGGTCAGTCATTAACGTCAAAGGAAAAAATAAATCGTAAGCTAAACGTTTTGGTTTCAATTTTCAGTAGTAGCGCATGAGTCATTTTCTTTAACTTTTTAAATCATTACTATATATTGGGTCCATATTATATAATAAATACAAAATCTGCATTAATCAAAATATCTTATTTAAGAGTATATTTTACGATCAGGCAATGCTGGACAGCCTGCTAGTTATTTAAAAAAAAAAAAAAAAAAAAACCCTCAGAAAATAATTTTTAAAATAGTTACTTACTTGCTTCGCCACAAGAGCAGTTAGACATCAGTTTTTTTAAATGTGAAGAAAACTAGAGACACACAGGATTGCTTCAGTCTTTAAATATTCCTTCTACTTTTTACAAAAATTTTCTAGTGTTACATTGTGTTACAAAATTCAAATTTTAAAGAAAAAGGTCGCTTGTAAAATTTAATTTGCCAAAAAAAAACTCTCGGCTGATAGTTGTGACTGACTAAATTCATTTTGTCTTTTATTTTAATAACAAATAAATAAACTTATGTATTTTTTAAAATTTTTACAAAGATTAAAAAGTAAATTGGCCCACTGGGTTGAAAAAAGTCTTGGTTATTTGCCAAAAATAATCATGACTGAGTAAAGTTGTTTTATTTATTTTAATAACATTTTTTGCACTAACAGACTCAGTAGATTGCCCGTGTAAGAGGGAATATTTAATAAAAGATCAGGTGTTTTTTTTTTTTTGTTTTTTTTTAGTAAATATCTTTTTAGATATCGACTTAAAAAGATATTTGCCAAAAATAACCTTTCTAAGTAAATTTGTTTTATTGTTTATATCACAAGATTGTTTTATGATATTTTACACTGACGAAACCAGTCGATTGCCTGTGTCGAAGTTGCTTTAATCAGCAGCAGCGGCAAATAGTCGTACATTGATCGTACATCATTTTTAGTTGTACATTTTTAGTAAAACCGACAATTCAAAGTATTTTTAAACAAAGCTAATATTGCTAGTCACTTTCAATCACAAATCATGGTGTCATACAAATAATTTTAATCATTTTGTTTTTATAGTCCTTTTATTTTGCTTTTAATACTGATTGGTAATTGCCATATTTAAACTATGCACATCTAGATTGTCAATATGTGTTATCCACTTCACCACAACCACCTCAATTCTATAAACTAATTTGGTGAGATTGATTTAAAGTTTCGTTTTGGACTACTTACTCTGCTAAAGGGTTAATGGCCTTTATGATTGTTGGTAGGCTAATTTTCCATTAGAAAGTTGGTACTTGTAGAGTTTAATCAAGACATTAAAAAATAAAAATATCGAAAAAAGGTTATATTGCACGTATCCGTTATGAACGAAGTTCTCCGAAAAAAAATTTCACTTAATTTCACCAAGTAGTTTTTTTTTTTTAATTTTTTACAGCGAAAAAACAATTTGTTACCAAACAAAAGGTTCAATTTTTAGGAAGAAAAGCTAGTATTAAAGATGGGGAGGGAGTATCGGCGCTTTACAGAGAGTTATCTCCCCATGGCGTGTTTAACAAATTCCATAATGGCTGACTTTAACGCGCTCTCATAAGAACATGTTTTTCCGCTGTAAAAAAAACAAAAACAAAACTACTCGATCAAATTAAATGAAATTTTTTTCCGGAGATCTTCAGTCCATACATACAATATAACTTTTTTTTTTTTCTTTTTTTTTTTTTTTTAATATTTTCATTTTTTAATGTCTTGATTAAACTGTGCAAGTACCGAAGTTAAAATCTTTTA
Organism: Euprymna scolopes; assembly: GCF_053919585.1. Taxonomy (NCBI): domain Eukaryota; kingdom Metazoa; phylum Mollusca; class Cephalopoda; order Sepiida; family Sepiolidae; genus Euprymna; species Euprymna scolopes. The sequence goes on from NC_136484.1 coordinate 49,124,652, forward strand.
AAAAGATAATGAACAGACTTAAATAAAAACGGTAAAATGTATGTAGATAATAAATATATATATATGTGTGTGTGTGTATGTATTTGAAAATTTGGAATTAAATTTGGTAAATTAAAAGGTTTACAACTTTTATTCATCAAATAATAAATTTGTTGTATTTTTTAATTTACGGAATTTAATTCCAAATTTTCATTTATACTATTACTCTATCTGGCATATTGAGCTTCTTTATCTTGTTGGTGTTGTCTTATAAATATTGATACTAATATTTATACGGACTTAAGTTTACATTATTATACAATCTGTAATCTAAAAGTATTTCAAAATTTTAGTTATATATTTCCTCAAAATCTTTGGCTGCTATGATTTCAAATGATCTAAAATAACAGCAAGGGGAGACTTGATTCCAAATATTTCTCACATGTTATATATTCCCTCTTTTGTAGATGGAGTACGATTATGAATATCTCCAATATCAAATAATCCTTATACACTGTGAAATTTACTTTATGTATGAAAACCAAAGAGGCAAGATATAACATGAGAAATATTTGGAATCAAGTCTCCCGTTGCTGTTATTTCGGATCATTTGGAACTAAAGCAAGTTTTAGTCTCCCCCTCCAAGGCCAGAGGTTTTGGGGAAATATCAGATATTTTGTAATTCATATGCAAAACTAGGAAAACAAATGACTGATTAAAACATTTTATGGCTGTAAAAAAAACATGCCAAAAATATGCTCTGGGTGATCCCCTTAATATGTGACTTTAAGGGCAAATATCATATAGTCCACTACACAATTCAGAACATTACCTTTCCAACGAGCCTTCATTTGTTAAATTCTGATCAATAGTCGTTGATATTTGAAACTTATAATATTGCCAAAAAAAGATGGTGTGTGTGTGTGTATATATATATATATATATATATATATATATATATATACTGGTAGCCAAACTGAATATTGAAATGCTCATATCTTTGGTTCTATGGGATGAAACTACATGAAAATTTGCAGGCTTTTTGAGGATTATAATACTATTATATGGTTAAAATTTTATGACGATTGTTAAAAATAACCTATATTTTCACACCAATAAGATATGTCCAAATTTGTCTACATTTGTAGTGTCCTGGCAGGCCAGCTTCAGTTTTGCTGCTTTGGGATGAATTTTGCTTAGGGTCTTTTTTTTTTTTTTTTTTTTTTGCTTGGTTGTCTCCCCTGTGGTCTTGCCAGCCCACTAATATATAATTAATTTTAAAAATAAAATTTTTTTTTTATGTTAAGTACTTGATCATAATGTTTTCATTGTGTATGGATATATATGTACATTTTTTTTCTGATTTTATTTTAGAAACTTTGGCAATGAAAGGGTTGACACTCAACTGTTTAGGAAGGAAAGAAGAAGCCTATGAACATGTCCGTCGTGGATTACTTAATGATCTCAAAAGTCATGTCTGTATCCTTTACATAAAAATGTCTTCACTCTGCTTATGTGGCATTTTGATGAATGAGGGAAGTGAAATGAAAGTATGTATTTTGCATTGGATAAAAGTATTTAAATAGAAGACAAATGTCAAGTACTGCAATATATTATAAGTATTTTTATAATATGCTTGTAAATAAGATTTGATACCATTCTTCACAGTAATCATGATTTGTTTTTTATCATGAAACATGGATTTTTTTGTGAATTAAGTTTTTCTTTTTCTGTTTTGAGTTATTTCGTATAATCTTAATTTTAAATATAATCTCAAACTAGCTTTAACATTCAGAAACTTTTCAACTTGCTATAAATTACTCTTTCACAAATGTGCAAGATGAATATGCATCGTTGACTGTTACCAATTTTTGACGGGTAATTTTTCGTTGTCATTTTGTTTGATGTTTTTATCATCACAACTCGTAATAATTTATAAACAATGTTTTTAATTTTGAATAAAGACTCATAATCCAAACAAAAATATTTTGTTCAGAATTTTTGGTTTCTGTTCATAATCGATTCTAATTTGAACAAGCTGCAAAAGATCTTGCAACTGAAAATATAATTAAAGAAACACTAATACAAATTATTGAATCTAAGAAATTAAACATTATTTCGTATAGTTAAAATATTAATGGAATTCATATATTTAATATGGAAACAATTTAAGTTGCTGACTTATTTTATCATTAAATTATATGCAAAAGTTTCTTCCAACTTAACCAAATTATACCAGGTATTTGATTTAAAAATTAAACTTTTTAATACCCTTAATACATATGAAGCTCTGTCATAAGATGCTCTATTATCCTGTATTTGGAATTTTATACCAATGGAACTGTTATTGCCTTGTGACTATAAATGCTGACTTCAGAGTTATTGAGAAAAGTAATATGGTGAATTTGACTAGTTAATTAATAAAGATTAATATTTCACGTGAAAATATTTATTTCAAAAACATATTTTAAATAACCCAATCAAAATATACATCTTATATATACACACACACACACACATACATACATACACTTGCAAATTTAAATGTATTTTTCTTTTGTCCAGTTAATAAACATAATGTTGAAATGTCAATTAGTTTTTATAAAACTGAAATCATTGATATTTTGATGTGATCGTTTTAATTTTTTATAATTTATTTACTGATGAAATGAAAATGGTTTTCAAATTAATGTCCCCCTTATTGCTGGTAAAATTGTTTGGTCTTCCGATTTTGTTATGTCTTTAACGCATCTTCAGGTTGGCATGTATACGGTCTCTTACAGAGATCTGACCGAAAATATGATGAAGCCATAAAATGTTATAGAAATGCCCTAAAATGGGACAAGGTAGGTAAAATATGGGCACACTTTTTTTTTTTTTTTATTAACATTGTACCAGTTTCTAGGACCTTAGAACTAAATTTTAAGTGGTCAAATAAAAAAATCTTAATTTTCCTCATTGCTATAACAGTCTTTTCTTAGTAATACATATTATGCAAGCATTTATCTGCTCATGTTTTTGGTAAACCAACTCGATACAGCTTTATAAAAAATTTGTCATGTATCTTTTATAATTCCGTAATCAGATGTCTCAAGTTTAAAGTTGGATAAAGAAAGTGAGGAAAAGTTTGTCAGAAACTAAGCTGATGTTTTTTTTTGTTTTTTATTTGTTATATATATATATTACAACTTAGAAGAATACAAAATTGATGACATAATCAGTATTATGTAAGTATATTCGATAAATTCAACATCCAAGAATTTTGTGGAAATGTTTCTGAAATCTTTGTTAAAGAAAATATCTTCATCAACACATTAACAGAAGGTAAATTTGATATCATTTCATTATAGGTTCATGTAGATTGTGAAATTGTTTTTATTACAAACTCATTAAACCAAAATTTCCATCAATATTCAATAACGGTATGATCTTAAATTTTTCTTCATTTTATTTTATATGGCTAGATATGAAAATTGAATTGAATTCAAAATCTACACAAACTGGATTAGTATTCTATGCAATTTATTTAGTTTAGTCTATCACATGCCTTATTGTACATTACAGATGTAATTAAGGTGTTTGTAGTTATTTAACAATTCCACTGTCTACCTGAACTTATAAAGAAATTCTCTTCGATTACTATGTGCTGGTAAAGAGATTTTTTTTATTTTATTTTTTTTTTTAATAAAGATTTCAGAAACATATTTACACAAAAATATTTTGATGTTGAATTTTATGAAACATGTTTACATAATAATGATTTTCATAACTTTTGTGTTCTTGAATCAACTCTGTAACATCTAAACTACCATCCATTGAGCTAATGTTACATCTGCGGTATTCACTCAAATCCTAGTGATTTGAATTGCTCCCCTTTTTTTTGTAGAATTGAGGTAGGACCTTATCTTGTTTCATTAAAATGCAACTAAAGTTAAACATTTGACTTTATTTAATGTGTATGTGTATCACACACTTGTGTAATGCGTAATTCTGTATCTCCTGAAAGTTGATCAATTTTAGAATCAGCTGTTATTCCTGCAACAAACTAGACTTCCAGTCGATCCAGTTAGTCATTCAATATTTTATATATAAAAACATGATTTAATAAGCCAAAAAACCATCACATAGTAAATATAATAAAAAAAAAAAAAAAAAAGTGTACAAATGAAAAAACAAAATTACTTCAAATAAAAACTGCCATTTTTATTTGGGAGGGGGATTAAGGAATTTATTCTTAATAGAGCTAAGAATTAAATTATACACTTTATTAATCCAGGAAATGACATTATCAGTATTATGATTATAATGATATATATTATTGATGTATCTTAATTTTAATGCTGATTAGACTAATCCATTATAGTGTCTTTGATGGATTATATTTTTTTGATAAGTAAAAAATTCTGGGCATAAAACTAAGTTTAGTTTTTGTAAATTATTGATATTGTTTTTATTGTTTGCAATATCAATATAACTTATTTCTTAATTCATTAACATTAATGAATTTTTTCATATGTAAAGAATGATTAAAAATTTTTTAATTTTTTATTTTAAGCAATTTGATATTTGCCTGATATCGCTATTAGTCATTTTTAGTAAATAAATCTAAAGAAATGAAGAATTAAGACTTGATATTTATAGTTATTGATTAAAAAAAGTTGTTGGCTGATATTTTATCGAATATGAAAGCCTTTTAACATTTTCACAATGTCAATAATAATACTGTGTATTTTGTGCAGGGTCATCAAGTATCTGTATATTAATACCATAGTACCTTTAACATACATATGTGTGTCACGATTTCCAGATTATTAATTATTCAATCGGGGAAATCCTATTAAAAAGCAGGATAGAAGGTGGTAACCTACTATGAACATGAAATTAGTATATAGATATGTTAATTTAACACCTTGTACTCTCCCTTTTTAATAAATAGAATTTCCCAAGCACCAAAGCCACAATGTAAAAAAGTGAAACTAAAATATACCTTTGTGGTCTTCTGACTGGGATCTAAGAGTAGTATCTGTTCTGTCTAAAGATGGTATAATGATATTGTAGGATGTCCGTTCCTGCCAAGCATCCATACAATGTAAATATGTCACAGACTCCTATAAGGATATTTGAGGTAAACCGTAATAACTTGATATATTCTAACACTATATTAACCAAATTAGATAAATACTTTTACAGTTTTAACAAAAAGGGCTACAATAATATTGCGGGTGGGGGTCTCCATTCATGCTGAGAATTCACAGAATGCCCACCAGTAATATATTACATATAAAAGATGCTGTTGTGGTATTTTCACAGGTCCCACTAGTAATCATAATAAGTCTTATTGTTGTTGACCTTGATGTTTCATGTGTTTAATATCAAAGTAAATCAAGATTATTCAATGATTGCTAAATAGTCACAGGTTTAATGAAATGGTGGATGTTTTCCAACAAAGGGAGAAACTTGACTCTGGAATTCTTTGTCATGTAAAATAACAACACTTAAAATAACTTAATGGATCGAATTTGTCATTGTCATGTGTTTATTTATAGACCAATTACTGTACCACCTACTTGTTAATTGCTACTCTATTTTCTATCAATCTCACAAATATGTACTGTTGGTGCCTTCAAGAAAAACCCATCTTTCTATTAAACTTACTGTAGCATAATTAATAAAAATAATTGTTACATGTTAGCAGCAAATTCAAATACCCCCTCTCTCTCATCTCTAGAATTTGGCATGTCTATTAAAAGTACTATTGCCACATATCAGTAACAGTATTTAATGTATTTCTTAAACATTTTAGTTTTTAAGTAAAAAAAAAAAACTCTTACAAGCGTATTTGTTTTCAATCTACTTAGTAATCTTTTTCTCAACCTATATACTCAACAAATTTCTGATCTACAGACTTGAAATGTGGTATATAGCATATTTAGACATGTGGAAAACTTTTTAATTGGTTTTCAACCAGAAAAAAACTGGTTGCCATGGGGTCAAAATTGTAAAATTGGTATTGGGAGAGGGGTCAAATTTTTATCCGTTTGCTAACTGTTTCATGAATGCATATGTGTGAATAGTTCACATGACTGATTCATTATGTTAAAAATAAGTAAATTTGAAAACACTTTATGAAGGCTTTATAAAGGTTATTAAGCTGACCTAATGGTTATCATACTTAACTCCTATTTTTTTGGTTTTGATCTCAGCCGGTTTTTTTTTTTTTTTTTACTTACCAGAAGTGAACTGTTGGGGGGGGGGCAATACTCGCATACACATGTCTCAGTTTCTGTATGAATTGAAATATAATATTTATGCATATTTTATGCCAACGCTGGGCAGCCTGCTAATTACTAATAAAGTAAATCAACTAAAGTTTTTATTTTGGACAAATATCAATTTTGTAGAAGTGGACTTAAAAAAAAATGGTTTTTAAACATTTGAAGTTCTTTATATACTTTCATCTATCATCTGTATAGCTGATGTCACTAATTTGCAGGGTATTTATTTTTTCTTTAGTAAATAAACCTATAGAAAAATTAATTCAAAGATTTAATATTGATTTAGAAAAATTATGATTTGACATTTTAGATTTAAATAAAAAATTACTATGCACTTTGAATAAACATATTTAATTTATTTAAAGTAACTTTTCTTTAATTTTTATCAATTATATATAATTATATGATGCTATATTTTAGTTTATATTTGTATGTTAGTTTTGTGTATTATAATAAATATCTATACTTGTGAAATTAGAAAACCCAATTTTAATTTTTATTGTAAGGATATCACCAATTTATATCTTTAATTTTCCAAATATTATATTTGATGTTTGTAATGAAAACCACCTTACATTTTTCATATATATTACATCATTTTCTCAAAGATTTAATTTTTTTTTTTTTTTTTTTTTTTTTTAAGTAAATTGCTCTGAATTGATTTCTAATTGTTTTATTTATATATGTCTGGAAGAAAAAAAAAGACAAAGCAAACTTTTATTTTAATAGTTCTATATAATTGATAAGATTTATGTGGAGAGGTGAGTGTAACAAAATTCTCTTATTAATTAAAAATAAAATTTAATTTCAGGACAATATCCAGATTTTGAGAGATTTGTCTCTCTTACAAATACAAATGAGGGATTTAGAAGGTTACCGGGTATGTATAATCACTTTTAAGAGTTCAATGTTTTTAAGTTGAAGGTCACTTAATTGTAGCTTTGTCTAGAAACTTCTGGTGTTGAAAGCTTTTTACTTGTATAGTTATATAACTTGATAGTGTATGGCTAAGTTATGATCTGGTTAGCATGCTTTTTAAAATTTGAGTTGTGGTGATTGATTTTTAACTTATTCTGCCCTTTTTTTTTTTTTTTTTTAAAGAAGAGAAATACTGTATGCTATATTTTATAAATTCAAGAATACAATTTAAAAATGCTTTTTTTTTTTTTTTTTTTTAGTTGCCACATCAAGTTTTAAAAAGTACCACAAAGAAAAGTTAGTGAAGTGAATCAATTGCTAATTGAATGATAAAGAATATGAGAGGATTGAAAAAAATCATTCAGTAGAATGAACAAAATTTAATTAGTTATGAAGATGGTTTATGGAAAGTATTTATTGATATTAGATTTGAAGATGATTCTTGTAGTTTTATGGAAACGTGTTCCATAAATAGGAGTTTCATGAAAAAGATGATCTGTTTATGGAAATTGGTCACCCGATTTATTAGTAGCGTTCGTTAGTTTGGACAATTGTCCATTAGTTTTTCTTGAAATTTTGCCAAAAATTGTATTTCATTAAATAGATGTGCACAGTAAAAAAAATTTTTTGCGAAAATTCCCGTAGCGTCACCTAGGGCTCAAGAGGTAAAAAATGACACGTTTTGCCCTATAACTTTTGATCCATCCATTAGATTTTCTTGAAACTTGACCAAAATGTGGAGGCCATTGTTCTTAATATAAATTCAGTATGTGTGACCCTGGTGAAATTCTGGTTTGCATCCCTCTGGGACCTTTAGAGCTAAAAAAACAAAACAAAAAAAAACATGCTTTTTTGGAGCTCTTTTTTCATATTACTCAAAAAAACTTGATATGTATGTCTATATAGTGGTTTTCCATGGTGCTGAATTTAAATATACATGTCTTAAGGCGTGAAACTGCACCATTTGTCCATTTTTTAGATTCGGCGTTCCCAGGAGCTCAAAAGGGGTCAAAATTGCAAAAAATGACACTTTTTGCCCCATCCATTAGATTTTTCTGAAACTTGGCGAAAATGTGAAGGCGATGTTGGCCCTTCACACTTCTCACATTCATCATTTCTTCACTATTTTTTTGTGGCGTCATCTCATATGCAGCATTAGAATGCAATTCACTTTTTAAGAGGGTAAAGAAATAATATGCTTGAAACACACTGGGATTTGCTTGGGATTTTTTTAAGGTGTTGGCAGCTTGTATATTTCTCACAGCATATCAAAAGGACAATGAGATTCTATTTCCATTGAATAATAAAGGTTAAACGACTTTAATCGATAAAATAAGTATGCTCATTATTAAACTTTTCTTTTTAGATAATCTCTGTTTTTTTCTTTGTAGGATACGCGGTACCAACTGTTAGTCCTTCGGCCTGGTCAGAGGGCTTCTTGGATTGGTTACGCAATGGCCTATCATCTTCTCAAGGATTATGATATGGCTCTGAAAATCTTGGAAGAATTTCGCAAGACGCAAGTGGTATGTATTGTAGCATTTCATTTTGTATGAAAACAATACTATTAAAACATTTTTCTCAATCAAATGTTTTTTAAATGATAATACAAAATGTTTTTTGAAATGTTCAAATGAGACTGGAGGCACAAGTTGTTTAATCGACACCAAAGTGAACTTATGGAATCGGCAAAACGATCCATTGAATTGTAATACAATTGAGTAAACTATGAACCCACACCTTTCTAGCTTTTGCTAATTTAATGAATCATTTCTTGTTGGTATTATTTCAGCATTAAATAGTTGCAAAACAATTTTATACTGCAGTTTAATATTAATGTCTAGTTTATAAAGAAACTTAAAATATATGATCTATTTAGCTTGGGTTAAATTGTTTGAATCTGGAAAAAGTGTTTGCAAAGCCAGTTAAACATTAAAAAAAAAAAGAAGACAATTCCAAATTAATTTACTTGCTATCTCGTTCTATAATTACAGATTAAATAGTATTAATACCTGTGGTGATATTCCTTTTTATTTGTAATCGATTATTCTAATCTTTTTATTACCATAAGTTCTTTATAAACGTAATAGCAGAAACAAACGTAATATACGATGTAAACGAACTAAGATGGCAGGTCAAACAAGATAAATAAAGTGAAAGTAATAAATAGAAGCCATAGAAGCCTAGTAAGTGATGTTATTTGGTGAGTTATCTTACTCGATCATAGAATACTTAATTACATTATAAGTAACTGTAACACAAACAACTGGTTGATTCGTAACTATTTATCTTCATTTTAACATATGCTAAAACTTTTCTATAAACTGCTACATCTTAAAACTATCATTATATAATATTTTTGATTATAATTTTTGTTTGTCCCCGGACAAAAAGAGGGTGGACCTGTAAATTCACCCTTGTCCATTCGTCTACCCGCACTTTTCTCAATAATTACACCTTGGAATTTTTTGAAATTTTGCACAAACATTAAACATGAGTAAAAAAAAAAAAAAAAAAAAAAAAAAAAAAGTAAAACAGATTTTCTGGGAAAACTGGTTACCCCACTAGGGGTGCCTTTCAAGTTAAAATGGCTAAAATTGACTTGTGCTTATTAAAAAAAAAATTTATGCTTTGGATTTTTATGAAACTTTCTGAAAAGTTGTAACTAACTGATTTACTTCACGATAGCTCATATGTGTGCCTCAGGGGCTCTTTTAGGGCTAATAAAAACACTCCATTTTTGGGACTATTTTACCATATTTGTCCAAAATTTTCTGTGTATGTCTATTTAGCAGTTTTTCATGGTGCTGAACTCAAATTTAAATATGTAAAGGCCTTGGACTTTTGGGGCTAAATGGGGAGGGGGGAGGCAAATAGTCAGTTCTTTTTTTTTTTTTTTTTTTTTCTGCATGGTGCAGAACTCAAATTTACACATGTTAAGGCCTAAAATGGCACGGTTTGTTCATTTTCACCAGGATTTGACATCCCCTGGGGACTTTTGAGACTAATTTGTGCTGTCAAAAATGACATACTCCGTTAATTGCTTTGTAACTTTAATAAAGTTACATGAGGAGGGTGTCTTGTTTGCAAACAATACTGACATTACAGCTGTTGATTGATGCTAGCAGTTGCTTAAAATATACGCTGACCTACCTCCCTTTGTTTATATTACTTGTATTGATCAAATTGTTCTCATTTTGAATGTTTTTTGTGCAGTGTTTCGGTCGGACTATTCTTCGACCATCTTCAGGCATGTTGGTTGTTTGCAAGCGAAAAAAAGTTACTGACTCTGTAGATATTTTTGTATTCTGTGAGTTGGTTTCTATTTTATGGTTATAGTATCTATGCAGCCATTTTTCTCATTCTTTTGCAAACAACAACCAACATACCTGAAAACGGTCAAAAGAAAATCCTGGTGCACAAATAACACGCAAGATGAGAACAATAGTTCGATCAATACGAGTAATATAAACAATCAGTCCTTATGTAAAAAAAAATTCAAAACTTTAATATCGTCCTTTGTGTTACAGCCAAAAGAAAAGCTCAATATATGTAGATTTATAGAAACTGGGATACAACACCTCATCTAAAAGTACCTGTGAACCATTAGATCACAACCAATACCACTATTTTATTTTGATTTTAATTCTAAAATTCATAAAATTTCTTGCATAACTGAAAATAATAAATCTCTTTACTTTTATATTACATTAGAAAGTAAAACTCTTATTTTACTTTCTAATGTACATAGATGTTTGTAGTATGTACAGATATTATGTAAATTAGCAATACTGAAAAAAAAAAAATTCACTCTTTCTGTAAATATCCAGAGACTAAGTGGTTAAATGAACATAGTGGAGAGGGAATTACATATATAATTTAGAGATGCAGAATTATGGCTGATTAAAACAAATAAAAGAATTTCTTACATAACTTAATCCCAAAACTGAGGAATATTTTAGTATGTATTTTGTGTGATTAAAATATATAGAAGAAAAAAAGTACATAGTGAAACATTGATTGACTTTGCTTTCAAATAATAGATTACTCATTTTTATTCTGCATACTCTTGAATTCGGCAAAATCTCTTGCAGCCATGTGCATGTATATAATTGTTTTTTGTCAATTACGTATAATAATATACATTTTTTTTATTTGTAGCCAAAACCAATGGATTATGAACATAGTGAGATGTTACTCTACCAGAATCTTGTAATGCAGGAGGCTGACATGGTTGATGAATCTTTACATCATTTGAATTCAAATGAAAATCAAATTGTTGACCGTCTCTATTTGCTTGAAACAAAAGGTGAATATTTATTTTTAAGGTGGCTTTTAAACATTTTAATGCAATCTTTTCAATTTCTTTTCTTGGAGGCGGCATTCACCCTAGATCGATTAAGCCGGCTCCTTCCAATAAATTCATCACAACGCATCTAGCCTGGCCCAGCAATCCTTCATCATCGCTAACACTATCAACAGCCAGTTACAGTTCCAACGCTGAACATCGTAGATTGTCGGACCCAGAATCGATTTGGTATCTTGCTTAGCTGCTCTGAGCCACTTTTGAAGCTGATCACTGCATCGTTTCTTCCAGTCCCACAGAGGAACAGGATCGATGGCTTCTGATGAGATTGCTTCGTTGAGAGCAGAGGGTGTGACTAGCCCAACGAAGGCGTCTCGTAAGACGATTCCGCTAAAGGGAGGTAATGTGAAACCATACTTTTATCACCGCATTCAGCAAGAGGTGTTGCCAGGGCACATGCAAGATGCAATGCAAACAGAAATGATCCAAAACTTCATCTGCGAAGATCAGCAGCTCTCATTGGCCAGTCCTCACATCCGTAGCAGAGAATGGTCCGGACGAATGCTTTGTGGACAGCTTTAGTTCCTATCTGGATCACAAACTCTAACTTAATCCTTTTAACATTACCCTACAAACAGTCATAAAAATCAGACATACATACATGCTTTCCTGAAAACTATTAAACAATAAACCAGCAACAATATTATATAATATATATTTCTCAATGCCCTGTCCTAGGCTTTTACACTAGTTTCACTTTTTCTTTTTTCTGTCTAATATATTTATCGGAGTCTGTCTTAGCCTTATTTAAATATTTTATATTCTAGTGTCACTGCTGGTTGTCTATTAAGACTGAGATGATGTTTATAAAAAAAACTAGCGGGGGAAGCTTTACCCAGGTGTAAAATACGCTTGCTTAAATATGTTTTATTTTGTCTAGATTTCGTATATAGTCGTGATTTCAAAAGTAAAAAAAAAAAACGTATTTGGGTGCCGTCAGTTAGAACCGAAACTGTTGCATTCAAAGCTGGTGATGTTACCACTGTACCAACGTGACATGCATATAAACCGATTAAAAATAAACTAAGATGAAGGAACAAAATGTATAACGATTAACAAAAATTTTTTTTTGACCCCCATAAAAACAATTTTAACCGGCTAAAGGCCCATAAAAGAACGGCCTGTAAAAAATCTAATCATTTGAGGCCCCTAGCACTGCTTTTAGTTTTGGAGGAGATAGTTTGAAAATATGGAGACAGACCGGCAGACAGAGATATATAGCCATTTATATATTATATTACAGGTTACTTTGGCCATCCATAGTTATAATTAAATTGTTTAATATTTGTGAAAGTGTATTGTCTTTAACGAATTAAATTATTGATCTCAATTTTACTTATTTTAAAATCCAAAATAATATTTAGATAAAGTAGTGTTCTTTTATTTATAATAATGTTGCATACTGAGTGTTTAAAGATAATGTGGTTATAATTTTATTTATTTTTTTATGACATTGTTAAATCCAGTTATTTACTATTTAAATTCCAAATCTATATTTGTAAGCAAACTAATTTCCTTTCATGTTTATTTTTTTTTTTTCAGCAAATTTGTTATTAAAATTGAACAGGAAAGAGGAAGCTAGTGCTATTTTTAAGATTCTTGTAGAAAGGAATCCTGAAAACATGGCTTACTATCGAGGCATGGAACAGACCATGACCACAGGTAAGTGTTTTGCTCTTTTCATTCCCAAAAGTTTTGACTTTATGAATATCGGAAAGCTTCAAAGATTTTGTCCTTTTTATTTATTTTTTTTTTTATAACTCTTACTTACGTTAGATATAATGGGCTACTACTTGGATACGTGGCATAGTGAATAAGGTACTTGGTAAGATTCAGTTGTAAGTTCTGGAGGTTGAAGGTTCAAGCCTCGGTGTGGGTGACACTAAAAATACAATTGCGAATTAGTTAAGACTTCTAACCAGTCATAGCTGATAGAACAAGAGCATGCTACCCTCAGGGTTCTGTCTGAAATTCTGTGCAGATTCTAGAGTTTGACAAGATACACCTGAAGAAAGTTGGAGGTTACATCTGAAACATTAAAAATAACATTTAATATGAGAACAGTGAGAAGAATCCAAATAAGCAAAAAAAGAAATTTTTTTTCATTTTAGATATTTTCAAATTTTATTTTATTTCTTTTTTTTCTTCCTCAGCTACTCTTGTGGAACGGTTGAAATATTATACAGATGTATCAGCTAAATTTCCAAAAGCATCTTTACCGAAGAGAGTGCCTTTATCATTCACCACAGGTCAGTTTTCTTTCAGTCCTTTTTAGAAGTGTTGAATTTTTTCTTTAATTACATATTTTTAAGTTAAAAAATTACATTTGATATAACGAACATTTTTTTGTGTGGTAAGTATTAAATAAGATGTTTTTAATAGCACAATTCCAAGTAAATATTTATACAACTTGAAATAATTGTCAATCAGAAATGTTTAATCTTTAAAAATCTATTTGAGAATGTGTTTGGTATTTCATTTTAAAAAAAATTTTATTTTTTTTTTAAATTTTTTAAAATTTTTTAAGATAATTTTATGAATTAATATTATATCATGCCTTAGTGTGTGTGTCTGTGTGTTCTAATGGCCTCTATGAAAGTCTCTTCAAGCTTGTCCGCATACATCTTTTCCCATTTCATTATATACAAGTCATATATACAGTTTATATACATTTATACAGTCGGGTGTGTATACACATGGTCGAACTCCTTTAAGGGCCCTTATGTTGTGTATCTGTTGGATGTGTTATTCATTAGTATTTCTTAATTGTGTGTGCATACATGTTAAGAGTTCACCATACTTTTTTTTTTTAATTTATTATCCTTTGTTTGAGGTGCGTTTCTTCCTCGTCAGTAATGGATGATCTGTAAAGAAGCATTCAAGATGAAAACAAGATACTGATTTTTTGGCAAGGATTTCTTAATTCGTCTATGAGTGAAGCTGGGGAGCCCTTGTATTGCTCACTTAAGCTTTCTTGCGTTTTTATTGACACATCTTTTCTTTGACCCTCCTGGTCTCAAAACTAACTCTATCTCCAATCAAATCTGACTGACTACCAAGCTTCAACTCCAATTCGAATGTCTACTCCAAAATATCCTATGTGCATTTCTATTAATATCGATGTATGTGTTAACCGGTCTGCACCCAAAACGCACTGACCCACTTTCTAGCAATGCAGGTGCACGTTTTGTCAATTGAAGTCACCGAGTTTGATAGGTGTCACTGGCAACCCCTTTGACCCCTCTGACTTCTCTGCACTTGCTCGACACACGTAAGTTGGGTTCAAATCAGTACCGCGTTTATTGCGTTACTGATACGCAACATTAAATGTTAATGTAAAGATAATACATTTGATGATGGAAAATGTACAAAGAAAATTCTATCCCAGCTATAGCCATTTTACTTTTTTTTCTTTGCTTTTCATTAGTTGCAGTTTACAGTTAGGTGCTTATTCAAATTGGCACTTATAGTGATAAACAAAAATGCAAGAAAAACTTTTATATTGTACGTTTTGCTATGAAATGAAGATTTTATATTCCAAAAATCACAAAAATTGATCAAGTAATTTTTTTTTTTTTTTTTTTTTTATACAAATTTGCTTTTTTGCCGATAAGTGACTGACAAAGCCATATTTTTCCAGAGAACATAAGGGGAGGTAATTGGTGATAATTTTGATAGGTTCTACATGCATTAAGGTTTATCTGCCTTTGTCCACTGATTTGTTGGACATTTTTCTTTTTTTTTTTCCACCCTTATCAAGACATTAAAATTTGCTTTTCTTGAATAAAAAAAAAAAAAGTCATTTTTCATCTTCATTTCGTGACTGGTACATATATCATAAAGACATTTCTGTATTTTCTTTAATTTTAAATGCCACCATAAATGCCAATCTGGATAAGCACTGTTGGTTGAAATAAGATTAGTACAACATAGTAACTTGATTTTATGGTAGAGAAAATCTTGTTGATAAAGATACAAACTTTGTAACCAGCTAATGCAGGATATATCCTAAGGTTTTTTTTTTTTTTTTTTTGTTTTTTTTTTACTAACTTGTGATGTCATTTGACTAGAAGATGATGGAATTTAGCATCTTTTGTCATCTACAAGTAGGTCATTAAAAATATCATTGCTGTCATTTTTGCCCAATTCAGCTTCCAGGTCGGCCACCCATGCAGTTTCATTTTTCACTACCAGTGGACAATATTCAAAGATGGCAATCTTTTTCAGTTTGACAGGAAAGATGTTTTTGATGACATGTATGAACAATTTAAAGATGAGCACCTCTTTTAGGCACTTTTTGTTTGTATAGACCACCAAGTTTGTGTCTCATTTTTAACAAGTCTCCCCTTCATCCACAGGCATCCAACTGAGTTGACCTCTTTTGTCTTTTAAACATTTAGTATTTAAATAATCCAACCATACTGTCCACAAAGTGGAATGCTCCATGATGGTTCATTATTTCTTTTCCCTCCTATTTAGTAAAAAGTTTTCATATTACAATTTGTAATTATTAGATGACTTTAAGGTGAAATTAAAATAATAATGTATTGTTGATATGATTGCTGTAGGTGAGATGTTCAGGACTCAAGTTGATCAATATTTACGAGCAGCTTTGCACAAAGGGGTGCCTCCATTGTTTATCCGTTTAAAAGAACTCTATAAATTTCCAGAGAAGGTAAGTAAATTTTCTTGTTTAATAAATATAATTTTGACTAACTTATTTTATTTTTTTTAACTATTTTAAAAAAAAAATTCTTTTTAATCCTATAAAGTACTAATTTTTTAGATTCTAAAAAGGTTTTTATTTTTTTAAATCTCCTGTCCCATTTTTAACTGGGTGAGGGGTACAGTTTTCTATCTAACTTTACTGTAAAATAATTACTCCTACTTTTTTTGCTTAATAGAATTTTTAGCAGACCTCTCTCCAATCTTAAAATAAACATTTAAGATTTTTCTATTAAACTTTGCAAACTGAATGCTTTCTAAAATTGAACACTAAATTTTTAAAATCTGAACATTTTAGTAGCGTTATAATAATCTGAAAACTTTTTTCTAAAAGTTAAAAAAAAAAAAAAAAAAAGACAAACTTTTTTTTTAGACAAAGAAAAAAATCCTTGAAATATTAACATCAGATTGTTTTATGTTGAACGTGCATAACAAATAATTTATTAAAAACACAACCCTTTTTTATGTATAATGTGAAAAATTTGATGCTTAATCAATTGTATTTTTGCAGAATTAATAATACTTAAACTTAAAGTCTGTTTGGAATAAAATTTGTAGAAATTCTTAAACTTTTCTTTTATGATATTAAATAGCTTCAAATCATTTTATGGTGAACTTTTATTTAGAGTTAAAATTTGATATAAAAAAGTAAATTGATCTTAAATTTATATTCAGTATTGGAAGAATTTTATTTTATTTAAAACAAATTTTTTTTTTGTTTTTTAGCACAGTGTCATATGATAAAAAATTAGTTTTTGATTTAGGACCCCAAAAATAAGACAATGCTCGACTTCTACCTTTTTAAGCTAGAGATTTCTTTTTTAAATAAAGTGTCACGACAGAATTGACTGAAGTGTAGTGAGATTAGACTAGTTGTTAAGCCAGAGGCAGATTATGTACCCGTTCATTCTGCAAGTTATCCACCAATGTAGCAGGATGAACAATCAGAACTTGCCAGTTATCAATGGCGGCATTCCTTGGATTTTCATATGCTTGCACTTGCTGTAAAGTTTCTGCAGATACAGAAGTGCAAGCAACCAAAAACCATTGATTCCTAAACAGGTTACGTGGATTTCTGTCATCAACCAGTTGTAAGTGGTGAGCTTGTCCTTTGCTGTTCCACAAAAACAGTACCTACAAGTACTTTCATGAGGTTTAGCTCACTAGATGAGATGAATTACCAGAATATGATGCTTGTTATATTTGAAGTACACATGAGGGCCAGGTATGACTTTCTATCCTGGTATTCTTAGGATACATCTGGTGAGTCTTGCGAGATGCGCTACTCCTATAGCTTATGAACTTTATGCATTCAAGGACTTTGACATGTTTGGATGCACTTTATGCATTCATTCTTCTGACTAAATCATAAACTGCACCGTCTGTGCAAGATGCAACACTGCTATTATCACAGATACTTTTCTTAAAGGAGATGTCACTGGTTTGATCATATTATTTAATTCTCTGAGAAAGAATCCATCTGCAAATTGGTAGCCTTAATTGCATCCATCGACTAAAAGAAGCACAAAGGTAGTCAATGGAAGACTTGGATAAGAAGAGTGAGGACATACACGGAGCTGAAATAAGTTATATACTCGGCTGGTGGAGGTGGACTCCCTTGTTACGAGATGTGAACTCATTCGGAGTAGGCTCAATACTGTTACAATTTCTCATAATGTTAAATTTTTTATTTAAAGACATGGTATGCTTCTTTTGTGATCGGAAAAAAAAAAACTTTTCTCACTGATTCTTGAACAATATGCTTTTAAAAATTTGAAAATCTGTTAATTCTATCATTTTTATCGACCTTAATAGATCTATCATCACTCGTCATTTCTTAAATTTTTACAGGTAAAAATTATTGAGGAACTTATGCTTGGTTATCTTGATTGTTTGAAAACTGAGGAGCGTTTCCATCCTTGTAAGTTTTAAACAGTTTATATTTTATTGCTAAAAGAAATATGTGATCCTTTGGGTCAACCATTGAACTCGAGTTAAATGTTTTTGAATCTGGAAAAAGTGAGTTTGCAAAATCAATTAAATGTAAATTTTAGTTGCTTTTTGCTTCCTACACCATTTTAATATAACTCTTTCTAGAATATTTCCATTCCCATATTCACTTGGTTATTATATGCTCTATTATAACCAAACATGTAAATAATGATGTACCATCTTGTAAATCTATTTCAGAGTGAGTTGAATAATTTTAACATTGAAATGCTATTTACTTTAATGACTAGTTGTTTACAAAAAAAAATACAGTATGAATAACTTTAGAAATACTATTGACAACCTTCACTTAATTATGGACCATGTATACAATAAATACCCTCAGAATGTAGCTGCTTTTACTTATGCATTTTCTTTTTGTTTTATTTATAAACAAGGTCATATTTGTTTTATAGAAATTTGTCATTTACATTTTTTTTTATTTTTTATTTTTTACTAAAAAAAGCATTTTTAATTAATCCCAGTAGTTAATGGATTAACATTTGAGTTGGATAAATGCCGATAAAAAGATGCAAAAGTAACCTTGTAATTTTTTAGTATTTTCATCCTGGGATGCTTATTGTATATACATGGTTCTTGATTACTTTGTAATTAATAATAGGAAAATAGTTATTTTAATTCAGAATTTGTTGATAAATCTTTGAAACGTCTGTAAACATCCTTGAAGTTATCTTCTCTTCAACTTTTTTTTTTCTTTCTCATCTTTTTCACTGTATCAAAATACAGCTCAAGTAGAAAAAGAGCCTCCTACTGCCCTTCTTTGGACCTATTATTTCCTTGCTCAGCATTTTGATTTTATGAACCAGTCAGACCAAGCCCTGAAGTATGTTGATGCTGCCTTGGAACATACTCCCCTCCTTATAGAGCTGCATGCTCTCAAAGCTAAAATTTATAAGGTAATGAAAGGAATGGAATTTTTCATTCTTTGATGTATCACAACAAAAATTTTATAATCTTAAATGTTATCAAAAATTATTTTCAAAAGACGTGTTTTAATTTACAAAAGATGGGATAGTTTCTTTAAAAAAATATACAAATATAACGTGTAAACATTTTTTCTATTAACCTATTACAAATTGTTTAAACATAATCAAAATTACTGATTTCTTTTTTTAATTGATTTATAGCAAGTTAGATATTGATTCTTGAATATTTTTATATTCTAAACTGTCCTTTGAAACATTTCATGCATGTAGTTAAAGTTCTGTAAAAAATTGTAGTTCAATTATATCAATTGGTATTCTATTAAAACATAATCTATCAGTCATTTACAAGTTGATTGATATAGATGTAATTAGGTCTTCAAACCAATCTTTTGTCACTCACAAGTGTTGACTTGCTTTTCCAGGAGTGATTTTAAAAAAAAAAAAAAAAAAAAAAAAGTCTAAGCAATGCCTCTCTTAGATCAAATAAAAAGGAAGTCTCCATGGGGGTATTTCTTGGTAGAGTGTTTTCTCCAATGCAACTTGAAACATCCTCGCGTATATTCTGCCAAGTGATGCTTCTTGTTTTATCAGTATCCACTCTGTAGAGTCGTACAGCAAAACACGTTCAACCATGGCCCTTAAAAATGTTTCTCTAAAGATTGTCAGTGGGAGGACATCCAGATTCAAAAACACAGCAAGACTTATTTTTAAAGATTTTGATATCTTTTTCCACTGACTGTATACTGCTGCTGAGGGTTACAAATACCTGGTTAGATTTCATGTTGGCATTTTTCAGCTTAGTCTCTTTGTTATGGCTGATAAATTCTGTTTTGTCAGCATTAATAAATTACATGAACTATTGAGAGTTCTCAGATGAGTTTTATATATATATTCAAAGGAGTCATCACTTATCAAGGCTTGGAGGCCACTCAAGGATAAGGGTTAATGAGTGTGCAGTAGTCAATGGGAAAATGTAGTAATCGTTAGTAGTACAAATTTGGTAGATTGGATTACTTACAGGGATGACTCATCAAAAACTTGTTCACGCTTAAAGATGACCATATTGTAGTCAGTTAGAAAGCAGGAAAACGGAACAGTTCCACAAGTGTGCAGTTCTTAGAAGTTTTGTTTGTAGAATCTACATTAAGGTTTAGAAACAGATAAAGAGTGGGGAAATTATTGATGGTGTTTTCAGCTAGACAAGTTTTTTTTTGTGACAGTCAGGACGGGGGGGGGGGTGGATAGATTGGAGCTCAGATGAGCACTTGCCATGAAAATAACGATAAAGCTGAGACAGGCTCGCAACGTCGCTTCTGTGGGAAAGAGGTTGCAGGGAAGAGAAAAGGGCATCCCGCACTAAGCTACAAAGTATATTTTGAACTCTGTCAAGGCAAGATAAGCTGCTTCTAGCAGCTCCTGTCTGGACGTGGCAACAGTACTCCATCCTTGGACGTACTTAGCTCTTATACAGGTAGAGAATTGCATCAACAGTGATATATCTACTGAAGTGGTAGAACGATTCCACCATTTTTCCAGCAGCCTTGGCAACGGATTTGATGTAAGTGTTCCATCTCAAACAGGAGTAAAGGTCAGATCCAGAAGCTTGTCAAAACAGTCTCCTCAAGACAAGAGCTATTCATTTCAATTGATGCCAGATGGGGATCAAAGCATTGATGATGTAATGATAGAATCTTGGTTTTAGATGCATTAAAATTAACCAGCCACCTCTTTCCCTATTGTACTACGTGCTTCAGATCAGAGGAGAGAGAATCAGAGAGAACTTGGTCGTTTATGGTGTTTGAAGTGTTGCCATAGATGGTAGTGTCATCAACATCAATGTCTACGAATGGTCTTAGGATGTGATTTGGGAAATCATTGATGTAGATTAGAGAGTGAGTTGGGCCTAGGATCTACCTCTGAGGGACTCCAACATAATTACTGTGAGCTTCAACCACTACTCTTATGAACCTATCAAAGAGAAATGATTAATAAATGAATATGTATTTATTGGAACTTATATGAATAAAAGAACAAAAGCATTATGCAAAAGATTTTATAAATATTTAATTTTTATCAATGTTGAAATGAGTTTGTAAATCCATGAATAATGTCAAAGTAAGTCTTTTTTAATAAAATATTTTTCAGCATGCGGGTGATATGGAGGAAGCTGTTCGGTGTATGGATGAAGCCCAATCGTTGGATACTGCTGATCGCTACATCAACTCTAAATGTGCCAAGTACATGTTAAGAGGCAACCTGATTCAAGAGGCAGCTGATATGTGTGCTAAATTCACTAGGGTGAGTTGTGTACGTGCCCAAAATTCTCACTCTTAAATCGGTTTTCATGGCTGTTTGTTTTTTTTGTTTGGGTTTTTTTTGTTTGCATTTGATGTTTGTAAAAAAAAAAAAAAAAAAAATCTGTAAATCAGAATCTGTTTATCCGTTACAGGAATAGCTTCAAAATAAGCTTAAACCAAAAATCGAACTTATCAAATTCTCATGATAGTTTTTTCTTTTTATTTATTCATATGGCTTTTTTAAAGAAAAATTATTTTCCCCTCCAAAAATGGAGCAAAAAAAGGCCAGATTGTAAAGGCTACTCATAGAGTTGACTAAAGCACATTTTTTTATATACAATACTCATTGTTACACTTTAAATCTCTTTATCCAAAAAGCAATGTTTGTGTATAAGTTTAATGTGACAACTGGTTACACTATAGAAACTTTCCTGTTCTGATCTAAATCAAAAAAGTTTCTTTTTAATATATTTATTTATAAAGTATAATGAAGATTGTCCCATAGGGTTTGAACCATCAATCTTTGGGCTTACATTCAAATACTAGCCAATTGCACCACAGTAACATTTGTTTCTTTTTTGAAGTTTGCATTCAAACTATTTTATTAATTTATATTTATTTTTTTTGCTTATGACTTGCCATTTGAATATCATTCAAGATATTGCAAGTTTTTTTTTTTTTTATATCTGAACATATTTCCTTTTCACTGAACATTCAACAAACTTGTTTTTTTTTTTTTTTTTTTTTTTTTTTTTTTTTGCAAGGTTCCAAAGTGGAAAATTGCTAATTTTTTATCTCAAGAATTCACCCATATAAAATTGCTCATTGCACAAAAATGAGATTCTATCTCGTAAGTAGAATTCTCCGAGTTCAATCTCTGATGGATGACACACGGCGTGACGTTCAATCTTTTTCCTCATGGACTAGCATGATGACTGCTATAGAGATGAATATGTTATCAGTTGAATGATTCAGAATATTATGAGAAGATCGCAAATGAGGAATGTTATAAACGACATTTGATTACTATTGAGGATGGATTGTGACATTTGTTGACAATAATAAGTTGGGCTATGACAACAGAATATTTTTATCGTTTTGACTCTCGAGTATATATCCGATACCGACAACCAAGAACCATATCACTCATATAAAAGCTTGTAAGATATCAACAGATACACACTCGAGAGTAAAAACAATGAAAAGAATATGCTGTTGTCCTAGTCCTAATAAGTTAAACAGATTTTAAGAGTAAGCAAATCTCCATCTAGATGTAACTTTTATCATCAGAATGAAACATAAAACCTAGAATATTTACAGAAATTAATAGATTAGTAAAAAAAATAAACCAATCTCCTAGGCAGATATTTATCTAGCTTAAAGTTTGATATAATTTTAGAAATATATATTTTCAATTTTAACATAAATAGGACTTTTTTTGACTATTCTGTGGCACACTCAACATCTCACGAGTGCTTCATGCATTTAAAATATAGTAAATGTTATCATAAGCAAATAAAATTTATTTGTAGAATTGCTTTAAATCTATAATATCTGATAAAATATCAAGAATTTCAGTGGATGATTATTTGCAGAATTCCCTTTTCCTTGTGGTTTGCATGAATTTATTTGTTGATTGGTCATAATTTTGTTGTTGTTATGTTTGTAGCTTGCATTTCAGTGAATTCTGATGATTGATTTTGTTTATTAAATAAAGAAATCCTTTTACAACCCAGAATTCCAGTCATATCTGATCCATTATTCAATTACACATTCATACTATTGGGGGGGGGGTATGAACCCTTCACCGTCTAATAAATTTGTGTTAAATCATTTAGAATTGGGATTGGTTTCAATAACTAAAAATGTTGATCATGGCATGAAAATAGACAAATCAAACTTTTGCTGTATAATATTTTGCAATCCAGAATATTTTGGATTTTACTTAAAAGTTAAATAATAAAGAAATCCATTAACATATTCAAAGATGTATTAATATAAAAAGAGAATTTTTTTTTTTCCCCCAGTCATTTTCAAATGATTTTTTTACAATCAAGTGGCTTTTATAGTAGTGATGGAACTGCTCCATTATCCCCCTCCCCCATTTACTATACAATTACCAATTCTAATTCTAAAATGGTTAACCTCCCCCCCTTGTTGTTCAGGGTGTTCACACATAATTGCCTAAGAAAAGTATAATCTTTTGTTTGGGGGGCGGGGGTGAATTTAGCTGAGGATATTAATCTGTAATAATAAGTTTTAGTTAAATCATTTGCTACAAAGAACGCAATCTAAACTTTTGCATTACATTAAAATAGAAGTTTAAATATGAAAAGTTAGTAATATTTTAATTGATAAAAGGTTTTGTGTGTGTGTGTATATATATATATATATATATATATATATATATATATATATATATACACACACACACACACACACACACACATGTACTCAGTTTTATGTTGGTAAATTTTCACTTGTTTTGAAATTGTCTGAACAACTAAACTGCCAAATAGTTTCATTAACTAAGAATCAATATTATGATTAATCTTTGATTTTATTGCCTTCTGTCTCCCTACCAATCAACCTTTTAAAATCTTTAGAAATTTTGTTTTCCGATCAGTTCAAACATGGCAACTTAAAATCAAAGGACTCACACCAAAGTTAAAATTTTTAAATTCACTGATTAAACTTGACCCCAAGCTTTTTAAATGCTCAAAGTCCCCCCCCCCACTTTTTCGCTCATCATATAAAAAAAAACCACATTTTTTTATATTTGACCTTTAATTATCAAGTGTTAATATTTTTCTTGACAAAAATATTTTCTTTTTAAACATTTTTCAAAACCTCGTAAATCTACTGCATTATTTATGCAAAATTTTATTTTTACATAAGTGAAATAAATTTACATTGTATTTTGATAGGATTTATAAATTTTAGTTTACTAGAAGTTTAAAAATAAATATTTATCATTTCATCAGTAGTATTAGCAGTGAAAAATTAAGTTAAAAAAATTTGTGTCAAGAATTGTTTTGGAAATTAGGCTCAAATTTGTCAGATTCCGATACTCCAAAAAGTTCTTATTTAACCCCCCCCCCCCCCGGGATTTTTTAATTTGTGATACAGACTACTTGTTCCAACACAATTTTCCAATCTAATTAAATTTTGGAGCCTACATATGTTTTAGCCTCAATTTCATGTCCTTTTAATAAGATTTTATCTTGTAAGCAGTAGAGTGAATGTAATAAAAAAATTAAAGATTTGAGGAAAAGCATGTTTTATTTTTCCTGTGTTAACAAAAAATGTTACTTTATTATGGGGAAGTTTTGGAGTGACTTGATCATTGTAATATTTTTGTTTCTTTTTGTATTTCATTTATTTTCCTTTTTCTTTAACAGGAAGGTGTATCGGCAATGGAAAATTTGAATGAGATGCAATGCATGTGGTTTCAAACTGAATGTGCTGCTGCCTATCAGAGATTAGGGAAATGGGGAGAAGCATTGAAGAAATGCCACGAAATTGATCGGGTAAGTACAACTCCATTGTTTAATAAACAATTTTTTTTTTTTTTTTTTTCAGAAGAAAATTATTAAGCAAGAACATTGGTTTCAGAAGCAAACAAAACATGTTCATTGAATTTGCACATCAAACTTGATCATGACTCGGTATATAGACATTTATTAAAATGCTATTTTGAAGTTGAGCATGATTGACCAAACACTATGCTATTTCAAACGTAAACTAAACAACATATCCTCTTATAAAAAGGGGGGGGGGAATGTAGAATTTATTGAAATTGTTTGAATATTTATATGGTTAGGTTTTGTTTACAATATTTTCTAAAGTGAACAATTTTTTTTTCTTTTTGCAGCATTTCACAGAAATCATAGAAGATCAATTTGACTTTCATACTTATTGTATGAGGAAGATGACTTTGAGAGCATATGTGGGTCTATTACGATTAGAAGATATCCTTAGGAATCATCCATTTTATTTTAAAACAGCTCATATAGCCATCGAGGTAAGTAAATATTTCTTCAATTTTTTTTTTTTTTTTTTATATAAAAATGTTTTGTGTGCATTTTAGCAAGTGAATCTTTTTTAATAGATTCTATTGTGTTTATAATCATATTCTTTTAGAATGGAAGCTTTTTTTTTTCTAGAAAAAAGATTGAAAAAAAGAACATTTTAGGTAATTCAGCATACTAACAGATTATAATCAGCAGAAAGTTTGGATTCGGCAAAATTAGACGGTGATAGACTAATTCTCGTTCCAGTTCATAGCAGTTCTGAGCTCGTCTTTAAGTAATTATAACCTTCTTTCATTAATTTTTTCACATAAATACATTTAGATCTTATTAAAAATAGATAAAACAAGCTTAGTGTTTAAATTAAAATTCTGTCTCTTGACATTTGATCTTGGTCAGAGAAGGAGAAATCCTTCTAGTAATGTTTATTTTTGTTACAATCCTGAATACCCCCTCCTTTTTTGCTGTTAGAGCATGATTTTTTTCCCCACATAAAAAAGTGGATCTTATGCAGAGGTGCAAGTCTCGACATTATTTAATTTTACTTTTGTGTATTTTTTTTTTTTTTTTCTATTTTAAGATGTGAATTTTTTTTTTGTTTGTATCTTTTTTGATGCTCCTGCCGTTTATGAACTATGCTGAAATAATGTTATCATTTAGATACCTATTAACATCGGGAGTGCTTGGTTAAGTAACTATTTAATAAACAAAAGATACTGTAAAGATTGAACTTGAAAATCCTATCAAATAATAGAATGACTGTATCTTTTTTTTTTTTTTTTTTTCTATAGTTAAAAGCTACTGAATAAAATAATTCTTTTGACAATAATATCTATATTATATATTTTGTAGTTTAAATTTGAAATATTCGTATTTTTTAGAACTGTTAAACATTCATTTCTGTGAAAAAATGTAAATAAATATTTAAAGAAACATCTAAATAACCAAACAAAAAAAAAACATGTAATACATCCATAACAGTACATAAACATTTATAAAGTTTATGGATATTCTTTATTATATTTAAAGATAATATATCTTAAATGTGCGAAAATAAACATTTATTTAAAAAAAAAAATATACACTTTTTTTATAAGGGGGACGAAAAATTAGGTTGTCATCGTTTACTTTTGTGTAATCTTGATTACAATCAGTTAATATGCTGAATTATCAAATTTTAATTTAGCAAAGGGTTCTCCATGAAAAGATGTATTTTAAAATATCTACTTCAAATTTCATTTGATAATTCCATTTCTTTGTTGATAAAAACTCATTATCCTGAGGAAATGATAATACGCTAGTAAACATTACAGAAGGGTGAAAATTATGAACAGATACGGTGAGGAGTAATAGTAAATTGTGAAAGAGAAATGATGTTAATAAAATTTTGTGACTATGTAACTTGTAACGATATAACTTGCGCATTATTTTTATTTAATCAATTGAAAAAAAAAATACAATTTTTTAATATATAAAAGGCTGTATGTGTGTCTGTCTCCATATTTTCAAAATCTATTTCTTCCGAAACTAAAAACTAGGGGCCTCTAATGATTGGATTTATTAATGGGTCGTCCTTTTACGAGTCCTTTAGCCAGTTAAAATAGTTTTTAAGGGGTCAAAAATGGTCAAAATTGAAAAAAATCGTGCATTTTGTACATTTATCTTTGTTTATTTTTATTTTTTAATCATATGCGTGTCGTTGGTACATATTCACCAGTTTTGAATGCTAGTTTTGCTTTCGGTTTCAATTCTAACTGATGGCACCCAAATACTTTTTTTTTTTTTTTTGAAATCACGACTATAATAATATAAACAAAATTTGGATGAATTAAAATATATTTAAACATAGTTTACGACCACTAGTGTAAACTAAAATGAAATTTTGTAAATTCTATTTCAATAAAAATTTTGTAAAATTCACTAAAAATGCATATTTTTCCAAATTTCGAAAACCCATTAATTTGACATCCGTAGACAGTAAAAAACATGCACATACATATTGAAAGTGTTTTTTTTTTTTTTTTTTTTTTTTTTAAGCCAATATTGAAATAAGTTTAAGTTATATCCAGATCCTGAAATAACAGTAAAATTTTCATAATTAAAAAAAAAAAAAAAAAAAAAAAATTATTAATGTTAGTTTTAATTATAAGATTTCTGTTTAATTAAAAACTATAGAATCGATTTTAATGTTTTTATTGAAGCTAAAATAAATTTAAGCATTATTTCAATTTCATTAAAATAAAATATTTTTTAATATCTAAAATTATTCATCCCAATTTGTAACTAAAAAAAAATTCCTAAAATTCTACCCAAGTAATACTAAATAAATTACCGGTGCATTTCATATATATTTATATATTGAAGAGTTTAACTTCCAACTAATCGAGTCTATTTTCTAATGATTTGTTCCGATATAAAAAAAATAACCGGATTAAAAAAAAAAAAAAATTTTTTTTTTTATACATATATATATATATACATATATATGTGTGTGTGTGTATATATATGTAGCGTGAATAAAATTGTTGTCAAAAAATAAGTTTGTCTTATTTTTTTCAATAAACTTCCATATTTTTCTTTCGGCATTAAAAAAAAAAAAATGCAAATATTTTGAAGCTAAACCTCTTCAATTTAGTTAGGACAAAGGTCCACTTTTTTTAAATATTTTTATGTAAAATCTTAATATAAAAGTCGCAAGTATTTTGGAACTAAACTCTTCGATTTATAAATACATATGAAATGCGTTGTTTTGAAACATTCCAGTGGGCCAAGATCACAGTGTAGTAGCTGTTCTGATGCTGCACTTCACCGTTTCTGATCTCAGTCAGTGGCTGAGAAAATTTTCATGTATGTTTCTTTTTCTTTTTTTTTTTTTTTTTTTTTGAGAGCTGGAATTCTACATTAAAAACTGACGTTGTGTCTAACTTTTCTCTTGTCGAGAGGCAAGTAAATAGGAACATCACCAGTGTACACGCAGGGTATTTAATGGTATAAGAACTCCGTTTTGTTGATATTTTGACGTAGAGGAAGTCATTGGTGTTGTTTTTTTTATGTTTTTAGGAAAAATCTTAATACAAAAGTCGCAAGTTAAACAACTAAATATATATAAGTACATAAGAAATGCATAGTTTTGAAACATCACCAGTGTACACGCAGTGTGTTTTATGATAAAAGAACTCAACATTTGTTGATGTTTTGACAAAGGTATGGTCGTCGTCATTGAAGTTGTCTGCGTTGTTTGTGTTTTGGAAAAATCTCAATATAAAAGTTGAATATATTTGGGAGGTAAACTGTTCAATATATAAATTCATATGAAATGCGTAGTTTTGAAACATCACTAATGTACACTCTGTGTGTCTCATGGTAAAAGAACTCTGATTTGTTATTTTGATGAAGGTGTTGTCGAAGAAGTCAGTGTTGGTTTTTCTTTCTGTGTTTAGGCAAAGATAAATGAGAGTCTAATAGTGGAAATCCTGTTTAAAGCTTAGTAATAGAAAACAACTAAATGGATTATTTCAAGTTTGCTTAATGATTTTCTCTCTTGTCTTGTTCCATCTTACCTATGCATTAAATGAACTTGAATCCGGGCCCCAAAATATGTCTATTAGTGATGCCATATTTAGTAGTGTTTGTTTATAAAGTGAATAACTGGATTCTGGAATGTGAGAATTATCAGAGGTCAGCCAATCAGAATGGATGGAATTTGAAGAGGGAGACTTTATTATTTATGAATCTAATATTGGAAAGATTGTTATGTCTATATATCTATGAGCCAGTTACGATAGGTGTAATCATGATAATATGTAGAATTAGTCCCGTTGACAGCTGGTAGTGGTGGTAGGACTAAATATTTAGAGAGAAAAATAGGGACTCTTTCCTCTCAAGATGTTGCGATGATGATGTTGCTTGTCGGATGAAATATAGCATTTTATCACAACTGAACTTGTCTAAAATGGGGTTTGAAAGCTACATAAGATAGTGTCTATTAGTTTAGATGTATTGAATTTGTATGTGGCATCTGTTGTTGTAAACCTATGATACTTTGGTCCAGAGAATTTCTGCAATCATTTTATTATAGATTTTTTTGTTTAGTGCAGGATGTATTTGATTTATTATTTCTGTTTTTATGTTTGATTAATTTAAAAAAAATGTTTTTCTCTTTTTTTTTCTTTTTTTTCTAGATTTATTTGTATCTATATGATCATCCACAATCTGAAATTGAAAAAGATAAATCTCTTGACACAGGTAAGTGGCAATTGAACATTTTATTTAACATAGACCAAGTAAAAAGTTAACAAATTTTCCACCTTTGGTATATAATTTAAATTGAATTGCTACCCCCCCCCCCCAATCTTCAATTAGTTGAATCTATTCTATCCTTTAGTTTTCCAGTTTCCCAAATATTTCATTCTTAAATAATGAAATATTTGGAGGAGACTGGGATAATTCAAACAGTTTTAGTCAACATATTGTTTAGATGATATAAATCTATTGAAAATAATTTTTAAAAATTCAAAAATACTTTTTTTTTTTTTTTTTTTTTTTATGAAACATGCATTGTGTAAAACTTGTTACTGTTAATCTTTAGAAAATCTCACGCCCAGTGAACTGAAGAAACTGCGCAATAAACGTCGTAAAGCCCAAAAGAAAGCAGAGATGGAGAAGGAAAAACAACGAGCAGAATTGGAGAAGAAAGAACATCAAAATAAAAATAAAGGAACGGATGGGGAAATGGATGGCCCAAAAGAAGAGGAGTTAATCCCAGAAAAATTGGTCAAGGTAAGCCGTTTTTTAATAGTAATTATTTGTTCAAAGCAAAATTAACATTATACTCTTATTTAAAAAAACAAAAAAAAAAACTTCTACTTACTGATTTACCTGGTAGTATTTTTTAATTGCACAAGTAAGTAACTCTGCATTGATTAATAAAAGTACTCAACTGCCCTCTTAAAAAGAAAATGGCATCCACATAAAAATGATTTTAATCTAGACAATGTGTTTTCTGGAAGGAATCTAATTAAATTTTAAATTTTCTTAACATTCTGCAACAATCCACCAAAATAACTAACCAGAATCAAATATTGATTTTGTAGAAATAAAACTATCCATGGAATAAAATTTTTTTTTAAAAAGTTAGACTAACTTTGCTTTATATATTCGGTTAAGGTTGTAAAAATATGTTCATATGCTGCAAGCCTGGGATCATTAGGCATTTTGGATTTTGCTACATCGAATACATGTTGAGGTGAAAAGATTTTGTTTAAACCTGTACAGATCTTCAGTCACATTTATTATTATACTGATTATATCCCATCTTGTGATTCAGATAATTGCCTTTGCTAATCATTTTGGAAAAGTTTTTCAAATATTTGATAGCAAGCTGAGAATAAAACTTGAAATCTTTTAGTACATTCTGTGTCTTCAAATTAGATATCTTCCTCAATTGTTGGTTTTGCAATAGTTTCTTGTACCAAAACTGATTGTAATGTGTGATTATTTTATTAAATAAAAATGGTTTTAAAAATAACTTTCTTTTCAGACAAAAGATCAATTAGATCAGGCTGTGAAATTTTTGAAGCCCTTACAACAATTAGCACATGATAGAATAGAGACACATTTATTAGCATATGAAATTTATTCCCGGAAAGGTAAGTTACAAGTTTTTAAATTTCTTTTTTTAAATATAAGAATTATAATTAATGCAAGTTGATGTTTCTTTGTTTTTATTTAAAATACTAACAGGGAGACCTGACATTGCTTGAGATTGAATGATGATCAAATCTATTGATTGCCTGTTCTAGTTGGGGACCCATTGAGGTGCACTGAGAGGAGCTCCTGGCAGTGATTTAGTTCACAATACATTGTAATCTACATTGCACTGTTGATTTTATAAAATCATTTTTATACCTAATGGCTCGCATTAAAATTTAACGTAAAGTATGGTTCACCTGTGCTCTAAACTAACGTTTATTTTGTCATATCAAAGAACCTACTGTTGATTTTATGTCGGGCCTTTTGGCTTGTGTGGTAATAAAACTTCTCAAATGTACTTGTCGGTGTTAACTTTGGTCAAAATCGCCTGTTCCTTCTTTCATCAGATTTTTTCAATTATCAATACTTCTCAGACATTTCAATACAAAGCCTATCCAAAAACACTGCCAGGCACATAAACTACCTTTGTTTAAATTTCATAAAAATCAGCCTAACCGTTTTCGAGTTCATAGGGAACACACACGGTTCCTTTTATATAATAGTAGATTTATACTTTGTTTTACCTGGAAGTGTGGTATCTGTTATGATACTACAGTTTAGTTTTCCTCTCTTGATGAGACAGCTTTCTAGACCGAGGTAATTTTAATTTTCATACCCATCTAGATTACCGTTTTTGGAGGGGAAACTGAATTTTCTCTACATTAAAAAAACCAACCTTATGTTCAACCAGTGAGAAAGACGAGTGTTTTTTTTTTTTTTTAAATAAAAAATGTATTTTATACATTTCTAGGATCGGTTTTTAATGTAGGGGAAATCCGGTTCCTCCCCAAATGGGGGATTCTGGATTGAAACAAAAATTAAAATAGCCTCAGTCTGATGTAAATAAAACTATGTATTTATAGATGTGATTTTATTATGCATAAAGATTTCCTTGGTCTAGAAAAATTTCTGCTTCAGCATCCTAAAATTCTCAATTCTAGGGTCAGTTTAAATGTATAGAAAATCTTTTGTGTGCCCCCTACCCCGGGTTTATACATAATATTAAAGAAATAAAGATTTATTCCCCCTCTCAGCTTAAAATAAAACTTCATCCCTCGATTGTTAAAGTTTTGCTCAAAAGATAAACTTTGTTGACAAAACCAAACAATTCAGGTTTGTTATGTTTTGTGCCTCTAATCTCCTGGGGTCTTTATACCCTATATGCTCCAAAAAATTATTAGAAAAATTTAATAAAACAAAACCTAACAGCCAGCCATGGTTCTCTCCAGAATGTGCTGCTGCCATTACACATAGAAATCACTCTTTCCACTGCTTCCAACATAATAGATGTATGGAAACTAAAGCCGTATTCAGGACTGGTAGCAACTATTGTAAGAAAGTAATAAAGAACGCAAGAGAGTTGTATGCTCAGTCCGTCAAGTCCAAAGTAGCTGAGCAGCGGCTTGATTCCCACCAGTTTTGGCAAATAGCAAACAGAATCCGGAACAGAAGCGTGTGCTCTATCCCAACTATCATCAATGGACCTGAGTTAATCTTGTTAGCATCAGACAAAGCCAAACTCTTTGCCAAGAACTTTGGAGCTAATTCTACCCTTTGCGACCAAGGCCGCCAACCCCCAATATTTCCTCCTGTATCAGAAAACACACTATGTGATATACATATATTTGTATGTGATGTTGTCAAGCTAATCAAAAACCTTGATTCCAGTAAAGCAACCGGTCCTAACGGTATTCCAATTATAGTACTCAAAAAACTTCAACCAGAACTAGCGCCCATACTTACAAAACTGTTTAAATGTTGTCTTAAGGAGAATTGCTTCCCATCACCCTGGAAAATCTCATCAGTATGCCCTTTATTTAAGAATTCAGGTGATCGCTCATCCCCCTCTCAGTACAGGCCAATAAGTCTCCTGTGCATCATGAGTAAGTTGCTGGAATCTGTGTTAAATAGAGAAGTAATCAACCATCTCAGCAAAAATAACCTTCTTTGTGACACTCAATATGGTTTCCGTTCTGCTAGATCTACAGCAGATGTGCTTACAGTTATCTCAGGATTAGCGAATCTCTCGACGGAGGCTACCTTTCTAGGGCAATTGCTCTTGACATATCTAAGACCTTTGATAGAGTATGGCATAAAGGTTTACTTCACAAGATTTCTAGCTATGGTATAGCTGGAAATGTCTTCTCAATTATTAAATCATTTCTTTCTGATAGGTTCATAAGAGTAGTAGTTGATGGGTAAAAATCAGAAGCTCACAGTATTAATGCTGGAGTCCCTCAGGGGTCCATCCTGTGCCCAACTCTTTTCCTGATCTACATTAATGATCTTCCAAATCACATGCTTACATCATTTGTAGACATTTATGCCGATGACACTACCATTTATGGTAGCACATCTAAGTCAGTAAACGACCAAGTTCTCTCCGATTCTCTTTCCTCTGATCTTGAGCAAGTGGTACAATGGGGAAAGGAGTGGCTGATTACTTTTAATGCATCTAAAACCAAGCTTCTCTCTTTACATCAGCGTTCTGATCCCCATCTGGCATCAGTTGAAATGAATGGCTCTTGTCTTGAGACCTCAAGTTTTGACAAGCTTCTGGGCTTGACCTTTACTCCTGATCTTAAATGGAACAGGTACATCAAATCTGTTGCCAAGGCCGCTGGAAAAATGGTGGGATCCTTCTATCGATCCAGTAGATATCTCACTGCTGATGCAATTCTCTATCTATATAAGAGCCAGATACGTCCAAGGATGGAATACTGTTGCCACATCTGGGCAGGAGCTGCTAAAAAGGATTTGTCCTGCCTTGATAGAGTTCAAAATAGACTTCGTAGCCTTGTAGGAGATATCCTTTTCTCTTCCCTGCAACCTCTCACAGAAGAGATGTTGCGAGTTTGTCTCTACTGTATCGTTATTTTCATGGAAAGTGTTCGACTGAGCTTCAGTCTATGGTTCCCCCATCACCAAACTTTCACAAGAAACACTCGTCTAGCTGAAAACACTATCAATAATTCCCCCCACTCGTTATCTGTGCCTAAACCTAAACATAGATTCCATGATCAAAGCTTCTTTCTTAGAACTGCACGCCTGTGGAATTGTCTTCCGTTTTCCTACTTTCCAGCTGATTACAATATGGTTGTCTTCAAGTCTAACTTAAACAAGTTCCTGATGAGCCGCTCCACTTGTTAACAAATTTACCGAATTTCCATTACTAACGATTACTATATTGTTCAATTTCTACTGTACACTCTTTAACCCTTATCCCTGAGTGGCCTCTTGGCCTTGATAAGTGATGATGCCTATGTAAAAAAAAAAAAAAAAAAAAAGTATAATTCTGTTATATTTAACACTATTTGCTTAAATGAAAGAATTCTGCCTAAATACACACATGCATATTTATAACAAATTCTGTTTGTCTTTCTGACAATTTAACTTTCACAAGGTTACAGTTATCACCATGTTTTTGTTTGCACCGCAGACATTTTACTGTTTTTGATCAGAATAAAGCTAAACTTGGATATTGCAACAATTGTTGTAAAATGGTAAATTTACTTTCATATTTTGATATTCATTTTCTTTTTTTCTCAGGAAAGTTGTTATTAATGTTGCAGTCTATAAAACGTGGACATAAATTAGATCCGAACCATTATCTTTTACACGTGTGCAAGATGAAATTTCTTCAAATAGGTAAGCAATATATTTGTTTTTGGGTCACGTTAATTGATTATTCATATTGTAATAATTATTTGTAAAATTTCATAGAATAACTGAGATTTTTTTTTGTTTATAATTATTTCATTTTATTTTTTGAAGAAATACACTTTTTGATGCTTATCCAGAATTACCTCTGTATTAAAAAATATATAAAAATCTGTATGATGTACATACTCATGACAAAACGTAAATATTATATTCCAAAAATAACGTGAATTGATCAATTAAGTTTTATTTATAAATAAGAAAGTCATATTTTTGGAGTAACAGAAGACTGGTTGTTTTTTGAAAACGATCTAAAAAAAAAAAAAATTGCAAAGGGATATAACTTAATGAGGTTTACTTTGTAATGCCTACAAATTCCCATTAATCGCCTAAAAACTTTTTTTTTTTATAATAAAAATAAAACTTGAGGTTTATGTAATTTTAAAAAATATATTTTGGTTTCATCCCAGGTTTGTGCATTACAGATTTTTTATTTTTGTTTTTTAATACAGTAGAACTGGATATGGTGGTCCTAGGATACATTTTTTTTTTTTTTTTTTTTTAGATTACAATGTGGAATACCATGTTTTTCCAGCTCCTGGTTATATTTGCCCCACCTTACATGTTATAATGTTATTTGATTATATACATATGTATCATATACTGTACTGTATTTTGTTATTAATTTTTAATGCCGTATCCCGGGGTTCTTCTGAATTCTGAACGAGGACTTTTTTTCTCTTTTCTGTCTCTCGCTATTAGCTTTGCTTGCCCTGTTTTAGGAAGTTCAAATCTGTTGACTGCAACCCCGTGTAGAGCCCCTCCTCCCTTTCTCGAAAATGAGACCACCTATAAGCTGTGGATTATGACTCATGATGCCTAAAGATGAGGTCCTCCATTTCAGCCCTTTGGCTAGACGATAGATTGGAATAGCCCAATCCAATCAATTGGCTGGTCACATCATGCTCTAGTATCTATAAATTTATCCCCCAACCATTTTCAATCTGATTCTTATAAAAAAAAAAAATTAAGAAAAAAAAAAATCCTTTTTTTCTTCCCAAATAGATACTGGAAGGCAGATAACAAAGATTACTAATGCCAAGTAGTAATATCTTCAAAAAGTAGTGTTTTCTGAGAATAATGTTGGAGCATTCTATGTAAAATTTCTAGGTTTAATTCTTTCTAAGAGCATTGTTTTCTGAAAGCAGTGTTTATATTAGAGCAATGATGGGTCTGCTGTGTACAGTTATACACTCATACTCTTTGGATAGGTATGAACTTTAAATTTATTTTTTTTGTGCCGTTTGAATAGAGGTTAGTGGTAGGGTAAGGAAATTTTTTATTTTATTTTTGAGGGTGTAGCTTGCCACTTTGAGTTCACGTTAGTGGTACAATTAAGAAGAAAGCTGTTCTGGGAGCTTAGACATAACCATTCAGATCCAAACTTGATAATTATTTGCTTTACTAACCTTTCATTATATTCTCTCACGCAAAAATTCTTCCATAGCATAAAATTCTTTGGTTGACTGTTCTAAAAAAAAAATTAGAATGGTCCAGAAATGAAGGAAAATTATTCATCTTTATTTCAGCCTTTATCTCCCCCATCAACCACTCGCATTCCTCAGTTAAAGTTTATTATTGCGATTTTGTTGAAAAGCAAGTAAATGTTATAATGCGTAACCCATCTTACCACTACTGGTCAGCCCCTCTGACACTTACTGATGTATTTATTTACATAGTGGGCCCTCCCCCCCTCAACTCTCTTATCAAATTCTTTGATAGAAATTTGGATTCTATGTAACTTAAATTTGTTCTTTATAATTAAGAACTTGTTTTTTGTGGATTAAATGATGAAGCATTTTGACAAATTAACTGTTTATTCGTTTTTAAATTAAAATTTTTTTTTTTTTTCCCCCAAACTTCAGTCAAGCACAAAACCAAATTGCCCGAATGTATACAGACAGTTCTTACCCGCGAGATGGAACCTATTTATGGTAACAAAGATGCAAAAACATTAAACGAAGAATTTTTGAGCAAAAACAGTAAATCATTGCCTCATTTAGCCGCAGGTATGTTTTTGAGATTTCCTTTGAGCATTTTTTTTTTTTTTTTTTTTTTTTTCCAGATTTTAATTTAAAATGGAATCAAAATAATTTATGGCTCAATAAAAGGTAGAACTAATACTATATTTAAAATTGGTGAGAAAAGTAGAAACAACACCTTTTTGTCAACAAAGTTTCCAGAAAATACTTAAAAACTGCTAAAATATATTTGCAATGGATTCTGCTATAAGAATATATTTAGATGATACATCAATTATGAATTGATTAATAAATGTAACTATAAAAATTAAAAATAAACATTTTCATAGCTGAACAGGCAATCAATTTTCATTGTAACTTTTTCTTCTGGTCATTTTGACATAGGAAATAGAACCTCCTTGATTTTGGTTTTTATGACAATTCGTATTCACTTTCAAATAATTAATATAAATGAAGTGGCATCTTAAATTTATTTTGGTACCGTTTCCTGTCTAGAACAACTTATGTTATTACATAGTTTCTTTGTAATCAATCTTATTTTTCTTTTGAAATGAGAAATATCAGAAATCCTTCATGTGAAAATGTTTAATTTTTTATTATTTGTGTATTTATTTTTTTTCCAAAGTTTGTATTTTAAAAATGTCTTATCTCTTGCTTTTATTCTAGGTGGTAGAATTATGTATGAACTTGATCCGTCGACTAAAGAAAAGGCAATTGCTTTGGCAACCTCACTGTCAAATGATCTGGAAGGAGTTACTTTGCAGGTAAATAAATTTTTAAATTCACATTTTAAATTTTTACTAAAATGGAAGTACCGTATTAGGCTTGTTTTTATTCGCACTTCAGAAATAGTATTACTGCTTGTGCTGATATTTCCTTTTAATTTTTTATTTCCTTTTTTTATTACCTTTGACTGATAGTGATGATGCGAAAGTGATAGATTACACATAGAAACAGGCTATTAAGATGGCTCTTGAACTGGTTCAGGAGTCTAGTGAAAACAAATTCCTTATCTTCAGTGACTCCATGTCCAGCTTAATTGCATTGAAAGGAGGGAAAATAAACCACCCGTACATCCTGGAAATTATAGAAACATACCAACACCAAATAAAGAATGATAAAACAATAGTACTAGCATGGATACCGAGTCATGTCGGCATAAGAGGAAATACAGAAGCTGACAAACTAGCTAAAGAAGCAACAAAGCTGATGCCTTCAAACAGAAAAATCCCATACACAGATAGGAAAAATAAAATAAACTACTACATAAAAACGAAATGGCAAAAACTATGGGACGAACAACTAAACAACAAACTTAAAGAAATACACCCAAATGTTGGGCAAGAGAAAACCATAATACCAATACGAAAAGTAGACACTATATTCACCAGAATCCGAATTGGTCATTCAAGACTAACACATGAATACCTTCTGAAAGCAGAAAGTATTCATCAATGCAGAATCTGCCAACAACCACTAACCATTAAACACATATTAATGAAATGTAAAAAATATGAAAATATTCGTACAAAATATTTCAAAGAACAAAACCTTAAAACAATATTTGAAAAAGAAACACCTTACAAAATATTAGATTTCCTGAGAAAAATTCAACTTTGGAACTTATTTGAAAATAAAGCAAACCATTACCCAAAGTCTCAAATGAAGAATATTCTCTTCACCTTTTATGGCATGAAATGACCTATAGGGTTGATGTGACGTTAAACGAAATCTTACCTACCTACACATAGAATAATAGTGTTCAGTTGATTAATTAAATTATTCAGTTGATAAGCATAGATGAAGTGCACTTTAGTTTTCTGCCTGGGCATAATATCACTGATGCTGCATTCAAGACAAATGCAAGAAACTTTCCTTAGTAAAAAGAACCTGTATTTTGTTTTTTGTGGATCTGAATAAAGTTTGTGACAGTGTACCAAGAGATGTTGTCTGGTGAGCATTATGTAAACTAGTGGCAAACAAGTTGTTGAACGTTGTTTAAGCAATCTACAGAAATGTTCAGTTGTATTAGAAATAACAGCACATTTAGTGAAAGCTTACATATTAAAGTGGAAGGGTGTCAGGCCTCTTTACTGAGTCTATTACTTTTCATTTGTGTCTTAAAGACATTTTCCAGGGAGTTTTGCATGAATTGTCTAGAAGAGATGCTGTATGCTGACGACTTGATGTTTACCTGTGAAACAATGGGAGGTTTACTTGATAAGTTCAAAACTTGGATGCTATTGAAAGTTAAGACTTGAAAGTGAATGTCATCAAGATAAAAATGTTGATCAGTGCCTTTGGAGTTGTAAATCCTTCGCAAAGTGGTAAAGGAGTATGGTGCAACTTAATTTTTTGTAAGCATTATTGGTTACACGAATGCAAATCAATTAAAGATAAACTGGTTGTGCCCTCTCAGATTATGTGCAAGAAGTGTGAGACAACGATGAGTGAGAACTGAGATACGGAGAAAATGTGTGTTAATGGCAAAATTATTAAGGCTGTTAAGAAATTTTGTTACTTTGATGGTACAATTAGAGCACAGTGGAGGAGTAGGTGCTAATATGATACGTACAATTAGGAATAGATGAAATAAGTTCAGATAATCTTTGCCATTTACTTACCAGCAGATTATTAACACTGTCAAACAAAAGAAGTCTATCAAGCATATGTATGCAGTGTGATGAAAAGTGAAACCTAACTAGTGAGGGTTGAGGACATGCATTGCATGGAGAGAAAAGATATGGGAATGATATGATGGATATGTAACAGGTCTTAAAGATAGGCTCTGATCTAATGAGCTCATAGGAAGATTAAATCTGCACAGTATAGGGATATTGTTGCAGAACAGGAAACTGATGGTATGACCACGTTAAAAAAAATGGATGAGTGTTCTTGGGTTAGTAGATTTAAGAACTGAGGTAGCAAGATCAGTCTATAGGGGAAATCCAATTCAATTTATAAAAGCCGGAAGTCAATTTATAAAAGCTGTCCAACACATGCCAGCATGTAAAGTGGGCATTTTGTAAATTTTCAGATTATTTGCTTCAATTTATTCCCCAACCATTTTCAATCTGATTCTTATAAAAAAAAATTTGGACATTTAAAGGTTAGAAAGTACAATACCTTGAAATATTCAAAACATTTAAAGAATAAAACTGTTAAACACATAAGAAATATAGGAATTTAATAGGGGGAAAGAATTGACCCATTGTATCATCTGGTCAACTTATGTTGGTGTTTAAATCAGGAAAAAAATTATTTTTCATAAATTAAAAAAAAAAAAAAATCCAAAACTGATTTTTCTCTTTGCTATACCCCTCTCCTCCTACTCTTTATTTCTCCAGTTGTTGATTAAATAGTACTAATATTATGATGATATTGCCTAGTCTTAAAAATGTACTATTTTAATGTTTTCTAGCTTAGTTTTATTACCTTGTTAATGAATAGAAGAAAGGCAGAAACGAGAGTAATAGACAAATGCTTAGTAAACAGATTTGTGAATTATGCTTTGTAAAAAAAAAAAAAAAAAAAATAATAATGAAATAGATTTGTTTTTTAATATAACTATGCCAAAACAGATACATTTTAACAATTTTTGGAATTAAAATATATAGGGAAAACTTAATTCTGCTTTAGTAGAATAGTTTAAAATAGTTAAAATAAGTTAGTTTTTTTAAATGCCCCATTTTGTTTAATTACTACATTCTCAATGGTTTCTTAAAACAATTTTTTTTTCTCTTTTATTCAGCACTGTTGTGATGTACTAAAGGCAATGTGCCATGGTGAATTTGGCAAATTGGACCATGAAATACAAGACTACCAACGCCGATGTCACTCTAAATTTAGAGTTGCTTCAGCTTTTATTGTGCCAGTGTGCTCCCCGTCACAGACCACTAGCGAACAGATTGTCACCAATGGAGCCCCGTCATAAGGCAGCTCCGTGTGTCCTGTCCCTGCTGTCATTGCCGTCGTCAAAACAACTGCCGCTGCCGCTGCTGCCCAATCAAAGCGCCAACAAGCCCCTAACTTCTTAAACCTGCTCACATCCCCAGATCCCCCACCCACCTGCCAGTGTCAGTCAGCCAGCCAACCCGGAATTCTTTGTCTTGGGGTGATTCTTTAATGACCACCAATCAGCCGTCTATCGTCTATTGACCTTTCATGACTGTCTCACTTCTACTTGGAGATATCAAAGAAAAAGAAGAAATTTGAAGGGGATGTATTCAACAATTAGAGCCAGCCAACTTGTCGGCTATTCTCTTGTTGTGTCCGTTTCTCTTGCGTGGATGGCTCTTGGGAGAAGAATAAAACATGGAAGAAGAGAAGGGGAAAAATCAAAAGGGAAAAACCAGAAAATTAAAAAAATGGACCAAGTTGACTTTGACAAAAGGCAGGGATACGAGGACTGACTTTTAATTTATCCAGACACCACTCTTTTGTGATAAAATCTAGAGCAGAAATTTTTTTTTTTTCTTTAAAATTTTTTTTTAACCCCCCCTTTTCCTCACCTCTTTTGCTGATCGTCCCTTCCCCACCTTTTTTTTGTTTTTTGTTTTTTTTGCCCACTAATTTAGTTGTGTGCTGGTAGCTAGTCCCCACCCTCTCCTCTTTTTTCTACATTGCTTTCAATCCTTCTTTACCATGAAACAAAGAAGAAACAAACTAAACCCCCCTCCCCCAAGTTTTTTCTCCAAAAATAGAAACTTAAAAAATCTAAAAATTGTCAAAAAAATATTTAAAAAAAAAAAAAAAAATTGAAAATGAAAAAAATCTAGGAAAAAGTCAATTCTCCTTTTCCTTCCAAAAAAATCCCCACCCTGTAGAAATTATCTTTCCCCACTTGTTGTTTTTCTTGTTTTTGTTTTAAATTTTTAAATAGATTTTTTTTTTTTTTTTTTTGAGAACTGACACAAAGCAAACTCCTTTCCTTTTTGAAAAAGGAAAAATGAACAAATTCTGTTTGTTCTAAATTATATATAATTATATATATATATCTTTTTTTTTTTTTTCTTTTTTTCTTTTTTTTTTAAGACACTAAAAAGTTTGTTGGTTGAGTCTTTTTTCGAATAGCAGCTCTCAGTACAGTATTTTACTGTTCTCCCATGATGCCTCGGTCACTTTAAAAAAATACACCAAAAAACAAACAAGAGAGGAGTAACAAAAAAAAACAAAAAACAAACAAACCCAACGTGGATTCATACATTTGCTTTTCACCTAAGTTAAGGAAGAATAAAATTAACCTGTAAAATTCAGGCAGTCTTTTTTTTTTTTTTTTTTTTTCTGTTTTCCCATGTTTTTCATCATCTTTATATGATCTGCCTATGAGGGAGAAAGAAGTAATCTTCTACAGCCATGCCATATTGATTTCCTATCCTCCCCACCCTTAGAACAAAATTTTATAACAAATTAAGCAAAAATAACTAAAAAAATACTAAACATGACAAGAATTTCGACTTTGTTTTATGAAAAGAAAGGACTCCCCCTCCCATTCTCTCATTTATGGCTCTTGCTACAATTTTTTTTTTCTTTGAATTTTTGTTTTGACATTATGGTGATACTTAGAGGAGACCGCTACATTGCCACATTCACCTAATATATTAGCACAATGTTAAAATCTTTGTCCATGAAAAGAAAAAGAAAAACGATTTTTGTGTGCGTGTGGTGTTGAGGAGAAAAACTAATTAAAAAAAAAAAAAGAAAGAAAATGGACTAAAAAAAAAGCAGAAAGAAAAAAAAACTATCCAATGAAAGTTTGTCAAACTTTTTTACAATGCACATTCAAATCAGTCTAGAATTATTCTCACTTTGGAACTGGAGGAAACCTTCAGTTTTAGAGAAAACATTTTCAATTGCATATTTTCCTCTTGTAAAGATATAAAAAGAACAAACCCAAGTTCACAAAAAACACTTTTTTCTTTCCTCTCTCGTTTGTGAACACTTTATTATGAAATGGATGCATGATAATAAAAAAAAACATCCGACATTTAGATATGGAATTATCCTGCTTATCCTTCGCCAATGCTTTTTTTTTATATGGTGACAGGACATAATTTGAACACTTCTTGCATCACCTCTCCAGTTTCTGTGATGAGAGGGGCCAGGTGATCAACACTTTTTATAGAAAATACTTTGGGGTAAACACAAAACAATCCAAATATAAAGTTGAATCTCTAGATCATCAATTAAATTAAATCCCTCCTTAAGAAAACAAAGAAAAGCCAACAAATATTCTTGTGATTGGTTTACAAGCATAAAAAAAAAAAAAAAAAAAAATCAATGATGCACAAGAATGAAATGGGCTTGCTCTGTATATAATTTTTTTTTTTTTTTTTTTTTTTTTTAAGATGTGTTGGTAGATATGTGAACAGTCATGAGAAGAGACACGGGATAGAGCCCTCCCTCCCCTTACTTTTACTAAATATCTGGATTTTCATCCACTTTATATTACTGCAAGTTCACGGACAAATCTTTTTGCTTTTAATTACAATTTTTAATTGGGAGAAAAAAAAAAAAAAAATTGAAAGACACAAATTTGCTTTTTTAGATTTTAATATCCCACCATCACCAAAATGGCCGCCCTCCTTTAAAACAAGCCACTGTTGGTTAGCAAGAAACATTAAGCATTCAATTATTAAATCATCTAAAGGGGAGAGAGAGAGAGAGAGAAAGAAAATGGATTGAAAACCTAAGAAAGACACTTGTATACTGTAAAAAAAAAAAAAAAAAAGTGTGGACTGTCCATGAAAGCTGAACTTTTCAAATATCTTTTTGAGGTGTACCAACTGTTTTGCTATAAACACTGACTGAAATAGCATTTGCTTTATGTTTGCCTTTTTTTCCCCCTCTTTCTCTCCTTTTGTCTTTAACTGAAAAATATTTGAATATATTCGGTCAGAATGACTATATTCTTTCCAGTTCTATATTTTCTTATTCCAGGGACTACTCATGGGTGATATTTAATTGTTCAAAATACTTTTGTTATCAGCCTCCTAGTTATTTCCCTTTATTTTTTTTCAGCTGTCCAACAATATTTCTGAGATGAGTTATTTACACATATTTGACATTTTTCCCCTCTTAG
Source organism: Euprymna scolopes (assembly GCF_053919585.1). NCBI lineage: Eukaryota > Metazoa > Mollusca > Cephalopoda > Sepiida > Sepiolidae > Euprymna > Euprymna scolopes. Next base: position 49,168,713 of record NC_136484.1, read on the forward strand.
CTGAAACATAAAAAGAACAACCAAGATATGTAAAGCAGTTTGAAACATGCAAATATCTTAGATATGTATTTTTTTTTTTTTTTAAATAGAAAGCTATTTTATATATTTTTTTATTGGAATCCTTTGAGATGAGTAATTTTTATATTTATTTGTGAACTGTTATCCTTATCTTCATAGTTGTTGTTTTACCATGTTTCGGCCAACTATTCCTCTGGTATTCTCCAGGTTGTTAATCACAATGGGATAGAAATGCTGAATCTCTTAACTGTATCCTCAGTAATAGTTGGCTGAAATGTGATAACAACTATAAACTGCAAATAAGGAGAGAAAGCTGTTTGCTTTTATATTTGTTGACTTTGTGTTTTGACAAATTGTTGAAAAGGCTTACATGTAAATTGGATATAGGTTACAAAGAAAACCTTTTGAGTTAAAACTATAAAGTTCCTCTTTTTTTTTTTTTTTTTTAAATAGGAACTAACACAAAATTAGAATAAGACAACTTTGTCTTCTAAATAAGAACAAAATTCATTAATTATAAACTTTTACAAATCATTATCATTTGCTGTTAACTTTTACCCCTTTTTTTTTTTATCAAATTCAAAACCTTAAAGTTTTAGTTTGGATTATATATATATATATATATATATATATATATATATATATATTTTCATTACAAACATCTTTCCTTATCTGCATTTAAAGTTGAAGTTTTTGATAAAACTTTGAAACAGGTTTTGAATTAAAATATTTTCTTTATCTGCATATAGACAATAAGAATTTTTTTTTTTTACACTATAATAAATGTTATATCTCCTATTATATTTATATGTACCAAATTTACTCCAAAACTAATTCGATTATGATTTTTGTAACAGATGTAAAGGGTTGTAATGCAAGCTATATTTAGTTTCATACAAAGGAGTGGAAACCCTTCATAAAAATTCAAATACTTTTTTTTTTTTTTTTCTAAAAAATTTTTTAATGAAATTTTGATGGGTATTATTCATCAAATAATGATTATTTCCCCAATTTATTTATTTATTTATTTATTTTTTTTCAAATATTTAAAAGGTATTTTTGGAGACATATTATGGACACAACCTCTCATTTGAAAATTCAAATATATCAGATTTACATCGAATTTAATCCATAGTTATTCAACACCAATTAATCAAGAATTGCAGAGTATCCATTTTTTTAAGACCCCCAAAAAAAAAAGCTTAAATTTTAGACGTTTTCAAGAATCAAAATTATGTAATGGATTTTAATCAAAATTAGAATAAGGATTCTAGACAATGTTTAAGATCAGTATATTTTGTTTATGAAGCATGAAAGTTCTGCAAAACTTTTATTCAGGAAATTGATTTTACTTATCCTTGCTTTTAGTTATATACACATATACACACTCTTATAAATTTCTTTTTTGTGTGTGTATTGATATGTTAAAAGCCCTTTTCCTATTTATTTAAACAGAAACTACAACTTTATTATATACAGATTGTGGAATTGCATTCATCTGCAAAAGATCTAGCTAATTTACATATTCTTTTAAACATTCATTTTAATTAACTCCCTATTAGTTTTTTGGGTTTTCTTATGGGATGATCATCTTTAGTTAACTACTATGTGTAATTATGTTCATGCAGATATTCTACATGATTTATACTTGCGTAATAAGGTTATAGTAAACGCAAACTTTTGTATATATATATATATATATATATATATATATATATTAAAATTTTGCCCACCAAACTCCTGCCAGTTTTTGATCTACAGACCTGAAGCTTAATATATAGGGTTAGGGAAAAATCGGTGCAAAAAGTGTGAGAATTTAAATAAAAAAAACAAAAAAAACATGGAATTTGCCAGGTGATGGTCAAACGACGGCATTACAAATGTGCTTGCCTAACGTAACAGCTATTGGTTCATGTTTTAAATTTTAGCCTTGCAGAAAACATGTCTTCATGGTTCTGGCATTAAAGTCAAAGGAAAAAGTAAATCGTAAGCTAAACGTTTTGGTTTTGATTCTATGGTGACACAGGAGTCATTTTTTAAAAAAACTTTTTAAATCATTACTAGATATTGGGTCCAATGTATTATAGTATGAAATCTGCATTAATCAAAATATCATATTTAAGTGTATTTTATGACCAGACAATGCTGGTCAGCTTGCTAGTGTGTGCGCGCACACACACACATATATATATAATTAAATACTGAAATGCCATAAGAATACAGGTTTTATAATACTGTAAACACAAGGTTCAAATAAATGTTAGTATCAATATTTATAAGACGATCACTGGCAGATAAAAAAAGCACAATATGCGAGATAGAGTAAATGGAAATTTTCAGTTAAATTATGTATAATTACAACAAAATTTACTGTTTGACAAAGGAGTAACCTGTATTTCATTTGACAACTTTTCAACGTAATATGTTTAATAAGTAATAAAATTATTAAAAAAAAAATTAATATTTAAGTTAGCTTAAACAACCTAAATTTTCTGTTGATTATGGCATTTACGGGAGAAACAATCATGTAAATCAACCAGCAGCAAAGATTGTTTTCCAATCTTGTTATCTTGATATTTTTGCATGAAAAAAACAAACAAAAAAAACTGAAGTTGACCATATTTAAGAATTTGTTGGTTTTCCTAGAGCGGAACTTTTAATATCTCTTGAAAAATTCTTTTTTCTTTCAAATTTTTCTGATCTATTTCTTAGAAAAATTGGCAGGTAGGAATAATTATACAGGAATTTTTTACTTTTCGAAGAAAATCGTCTTCCATTTTATAACTCGTGTATTGGCATTTAAAGGCAATTTGTATCACTAAAACAAATGGTTTAATGAATTGTTTTAAGAAAAATATTTTTCTCTGTTAGATAAGAAAATTTATTTTTATTATATAAATTTTGCAATGTTGGTGTGCGTTTGTATGCATGCATATATATATATATATATATATATATATATATGTACTTTCAATAAGTTCTGTCCAAATTTTAATTCTCTCAAATTTGATAGTGAAAATGTCTATTGAAGCTAAATAATTATTAGCTGTGACTGTTTTTATGCTTGATTTTTGTTTCACTTCATTTCCCCCTCCCCTTCTTTTCTCTTAAATTCTTGTAAGAAATTTTGGAAAAGATCGGACATCTTAAGTGTCGGCATTTAGTCCCATGCTTTTTTTTAAAATGATCATAACTGACTTTTCTTCATGGCTGAACGAAATTTGAAACTCATTTTGAATTCTTTAAACTGTTTGTTAGAAAGATTTTTTTTTTTTTTTTTTAATATAAATCTCTCTTATATAAAAGTCACTTTGTGTGTATGAGTTCCTTCCTCATAGGCTCAGCCATTTCGGAACCTATCTTTTGCAAATTTCACACAAAGCTAATTTATGTCTGGCAGTCTTCTTAGATATGTTTTGTATAGAAATTCATCTGATAAGTACGGAAAATTTTAAAAATCCGATCTTAAAAATAGTTTTTCTTTCCTATAGATAAAAAAGAATTTTACAGGGAAATATTTTACATTACACCGGCCAAAGTAGATAAAAAAATTTCAGTAAATCATTTCTTAAAAAAACATTCATCATAATCTGGAAATATAGCTTAGTGGTAGCGCATTCAACTACAGATCAAATGATCTCTTCTTCAAACCTAGGTGTACCTCACCACTTGTTTTTAATTTTTTCTTATTAATAAGTTCAATTTATGAGAAAAGGGGTACCATTTAAAATTGCTGCAAATCATTTCTTCATTTGCATATTTCAGAAGTGACTTTTTCATGGCATTCATCGTCCAGCCCAAATATCAGCTGACATGATATAAACAAACACACAGAATTTGAATCGAATAAAATAATGAATAACCAAGCTTTACTTTATTCTATGTATTTTAAGCATTTAACTATTTATTTTACAGGAAAAAAAAAAAAAATTTAATTGAACCCCCTACAAAAATTGGTAGGATACGTGTGGAGCATTTGTGGTTCTATTACGCTTAATAAGCTTGAAAAATTTGAAGTGACTTAAAATATTAACACAATTCATGGAGAAGAATACCTGAATTAATGAACAAACTGGAAATTGTTTTCAAAGTTCAGAAATAAAAGTTTTGTCCTTGCAAATGGAGTGATCAATCAGGACATTTAGTTGGTTTTGATAAAGAGCTGTTTGTGGCATAAACCCCTGCAGTATCAGTTGAAGAATTGGCAATGAAGCTTTCTCCAAACCATACAACTTGCAACTTGGAAAGGTTTCTGAGCTTGGAAAATGAGTGCCGTGTGAATTGCCTACACATCTCGATTCACAAAGTATTATTGCTTTCACATTTTTCCCTATAAAATAGAATTTAAAGATGTGTACAAATCTATATAAATAAATGTGTGTCTGTCTGTGTGTAAATATGTAACTAATAAACTCTTAAACCACTAATCACATAACATTGAAATTACCAGGAAAAAATAATCATACATCAAGGATGGTTTATAACAAATAAAATCTTTGGAGAGATGAATAAACGCATAAACATATCGACAAGTTTAAATTCAAGCTGTTTATTTCAACTTACTGATACGTTTTTTTTACTTTCTGTGTATGTCCAAATTGGATTCATTTCTTCAAATCATCTAATATCTTATCTATCTCTTGATAGCTACGTTGGTAGAAGATGCGGCTGGAGCATTAAATGTTTTGGTTTAAATTCCAGCTGATGGCACCCACATCATTTTATTTTTAATTTTGAAATCGCTACTATATACTACAAAAAATGTAATATTTAAGAGAGAATTGGCTCTATAAAAATAATAAATATGAGATCTGCATAAATTTTAGTGTATTTTACAACTTAGCAAGTGATATATAAACATTTAATTGCATTAGCTAATCCCATTTAATATAAATTTCAGAATTGAAAAATCTGAGCAGAACTTATGTGATGTTATATATTTATTTCAATATTTGTTTCACCGTTTCTTTTTTTTTTTTTTAAATTTTTTTTTTTTTATATACTGGTTGGTCTTTCTTTTCATTTATCATTATTATAGTGTTAAATTTTCTAATCATTTGTAGGTAAACAATTTCCTCATTTTGACACTAAACCATCATTGGTTGACTTGTTCCAGTTTGTTGGCTGTCTTTTCGTTAATTGTTAATCCGTTACCAGTTAACATTACCGGGGCTTCTTATTAAAGTGAATTTCGTAAATCGAAATATTCAATTTCAAGTAAAACAATATCGACTTGTCATGCCGTAATAATGAACATATCCAAAAATTTCAAAAACAAAAAAAAAAAACAAAAAGGTAGAAAATTAACTAACAAAAACAGTTTTCAAAGATTTACTAAATTGGCTTAAGATTTTCAGTTTTCAGAAGATAATTACCCCCTCCCCCTGTTACAATTTGAACTGTCCATTTTATTTTTTAGTGAAAATAAAGTTTGCTCTTTTCTTTGAAAACTATTTTTTTATTAATAATTTCGAAACTTTTGGATATGTTACTTATTGCGACATGACAATTAAGTCGATACCATTGGTTTTTTTCTTGAAATTCAATATTTCGATTTTCGCTCTAATAACAAAGAAGCACCAGATTACCCCTTGTTTGACTTGCACATGCTCTTCTATGGGAAATACTTTTATACATGGGTATATGTTGTGTAAATTTTTTTCTCAATGTTTTAAAGAAAAAAAAAATGGATACCATTTTTTTTTTTTTTTTTTTCAGGTTACATTTCTCTATGTAATGACCTTACCTTTGCAAATTTCAGAAACTGATGTCAGTAGTAGTGGTAATGATGTAGGAATGGCTGAAAGATACAAAAATACAGTTTATATCCTTTCCAATCACATGATCTGCTCCTTCCTATCTGCGCTCTCTCTCTCTCTCTCTTCATCATTCTTATCAAATCTTTTTAATTTATCAAATTTGTATTTAATAAATCACTTCCGCTTGGCACTTTTGCTGAGGCCTTGAAAAATATTGCTGTATTAAAAGGCCAAGCAATTTATTTATTTTTTATTTTACAATATTAGTTTCATCCCCACATTTTACAGATTAAAACAAAAAGAAAAATGATGTATTAAAATTCCATAAAAAGATCAACTTCCAACTTATATTGAGCTCTTTTGTTTTCATTCTCCCCCCTCTCTCTCTCTCCTTCTTTTTTTATTTTTTTATTTTTTTTTTTAATATATAAAATACTATTTGAATATTTTATAAACTAAACATTTTAATAACATTTTTTTTTACCTATTTTATTTGCAATCAAATTCAATTGTAAGCCACGTTCATCCTGGTCAGTACTAAAATGGGTGACCATCTGGGAATTCCAGATGCTGTATGTGCTCTCGGCATTGTTTCTAGTTGTCTAGCACTTCTTGCCACCGGACTCAAACAGTGCCAATTCAGAAGTGTAGTTAGGGATTGTGTAACCCTTGCCTCACAATTACATTGTGTGCTGAGACTGAACGGAGGCATCAATTTGCAATGCAATATTAATATTAATGTTCCATGGCATGTTTTCAGGGATGTCTTTCAACTGATATTAATGGGTTTGTCTTTCAACATGATACTCCTTCGTTGAGATTACCTATCCAGAGCTAAATCTACATTCGCATGTTCCTGTATTTTGATTTATTCTGAAATATTTTTGTTCCAGCTGTTGGCTTTCAGTACATCATTGAAAATATTTTTTTACATTTTTAATGCCAATTTTTATTTTTTATTTTTTTCTATGTCTTTTGCTTTTATTTTGAAATTTATTTTCATAGGTAAATCTTATTAATTATAATAACATAAATCCCAATTCTTTTCATTCTCAATCCAGAGAATTAAAATTTTCATCTCCAACTTGTCTCTTTCTCACTGTGTCTCTATTAATACTGGTCTCATTACATACGTACACACATCTGCTGTAAACAGATCCAAGTAAAATAAGAAAAATTCCTTAACTAATAAATGTTTTAATTTTATTGCTCCTTGCAAAATTTGGACCTGGCACTTAACACAGAACTCAATTAGTCCCGGACCTGCTATATAGACAGTGCTACTAAAAAGTTGTTTTTTGTTTTAATTTCAAATGAAATCTATCAATTTAAGCACACTCAGGTTATTAGCTTACAAATTACAATTATTTAAAGAAAGCTACTCTTGCAAATTTTCAAAACAATGGAGAAAATTAATTTTGTTTATTTATAAAAATATTGGTTTCTGATGGGGAGGTTGCTTTATAAGTGTTATTTGGATTGTACTCCTTCGGAAACAATGGTTAAGAGGTAATATATTGACTTTATACGTAGTTGTACAGACAAAAATGACGGTTACCCAAATTCAGCAGTTATCCTTAAAAAAAAAAAAAAAAAAAAAGTCCACACTTGTTTTGTCTGTTTGTCAATTGAAGTACGAGATAATAGGAGTCGAAGATATCAAAACGCAGTGTACACCATTTTGTATGAACGTTTGCCAATGAGAAAACTGTTAAAAGTAGGATGCTGCGTCTTATGATTCAAAGCATTATTTGCAACTTTCAAAGCAACAAAAAGGACTATTTTGCATGTGACAATGGATGAAACACGGCTTCACTACTTTATTTTGGAGTTAAATTGGCAGCTGAGTGAATCGCAGCAGATAAAACTGTTCAAAGATGCAAACATCAGCAAGTAAGGGATTCTCTTTACTTTTGGATGTATAAGATATTTTGTTGAGTACCCTTTTCAAAAGGAAGAATTATCAATAGGGAATATATTACATAACATTGGTGCGTTTTGCAAAAGTAAATTGCCATAAAACGATCACAAAGAAAAGATTGTGCTGTTTCATTAAGACAATGGCATAAGTCGATTAAAATGATGGATTGCATTTAAGATTGCTTCTGTCTTATCCTGACTTAATGTGTTGCAAACTTCCAAAAACGCTGTAGAGTTAAAATGTGACATTGATAATGGCGGTCTGGTACGTTTTGGTGTTGGTGTTTCAACTTGACTGATCCAGTATAGCCGATTCGGTGTCAATGCTTCTTCATTATAATCAAAATTGAGGGTTGTATTACTGTACACATAGATTCGAAAAAGTTGTCAAAAAACAAATATAGAACAAATAAAAGGCAAAATAATTTACTTTTCTACCAAACTGGATATAATTTTCGTGTTTTTATTCAATGTAACATGTTTATTCAGCTCGAAAAGCATACAGTGTTTACCAATGTATTGGAAAATTCAAAATGGCGCCCGACTCTCTCTTTAACACGATAAGTTCGGGATAAGGTGTTATAAATAATAAACTAGACAAAATACTGTTAGAAATTTGCTCAATATGTTACCATGACATAGGTTGACATATATTCGGTGTTTTTTTAACGGTATGTTGTCTAGTTTATTATTTATAGCACCTTTTCCCAAACTTACCGTGTTAAAGAGAGAGTCGGGTGCCATTTTGAATTTTCCAATACATCGGTAAACACTGCATGTTTTTCGAGCTAAATAAACATGTTACATTGAATAAAAACACAAAAAATATATTCAGTTTGGTAGAAAAATAACTTATCTTGCCTTTGATAACATTTATTTGTTATATATTGTGTTTTTCACAACTTTTTCGAATCTGTGTACAGTAATACAAACCCCAAAATTGTTTATATTTTTAAAATTAATTCACTAAACAATTTTTTTTTTTTTTTTTTTTTTTTTGAATAAAGTGAAAGAAAATTTCTGAATTAAAAAATGAAATTTAAATACTTCAAGTTTCAAAATGTTTTAAAATTTAACTCCAGGTAAATTGTTTGAAGTAAAAAGGTCAATATATTTTCTAAAAATAATTAACCAAAAAGTGTCTTTTAAAAACAGTGGAAGTAATAGTTTTCATAATTTTTTTTTTTTTTTTTTTTTTTCTTAAATAAATTATAAAATCTTTATAAAAATGCTGATTAGCATGGTTGACGCCAAATTTTTCCTCCACCAAATTAGCCAAGCCGAAACCTCCCATTCCCTGGTAATGGAGATAGTTTGAGGCCAGAAATAAATCTTTTTATGCAAAAAAAAAAAAAAAAATGGAATTGTTAGAATATCGTTGAACTTTATAAATTTAGAAAAAGAAATACAATTGTCTGATAATGCGTAAAACGTGTAAAAAAAAAAAAAAAAAAAAAAAAAAAAAAAAATCAAGATATTGAAATAGGTTCACAACATGCATTATTATATTAAAAACTAAATGTAAGTTTGTTCAGGAGTATTTGATTATATTTTGTTTTGCAGTTTTTTTTTTTTTTTCTTTTTGAAAATAGGGTTTTGAAAGATTAATTTTTAATTCTATCGTTTTGTCATTAAATTGTAAAAAATATGCATGAGCGTAATAGTTAAATGAAACCAATTATCCAATAAGAAACCATAAAAAATGGATAATTAATGCACGTTCATTTTATAAAGGAATATGCAAATTAGTTAACTTTTTTATATCCATGACCGAGTATATTAAGAAGTTTGTTTTAATATTCTTTAAATAGAAAAAGTAGACTTTTAATATAAATGTCAGTGTGACAATAAAAACAAAAAAACCTTAACTTTATAGGTTATAGTTCTTCATTTATGTTTAAAAACAAAGTAGCAATAATACTTATACAACGAGAAAGTCACCTAAAGGGCGAAGTTAAAGAAAAAAGTGTTTGAAATTTATATATTTTAATTTAGTTTTACTAGGGACAAATAAAATTCTCTCTCTTATGTATATGTGGAGAATATCTCTGCTATTATTTTCGGAGCAAAGTGGACATGTTCTAATACTACATATCTGTTCTGTTATCGGTCAGTTACATATTTGTCCTTAATTGAGGCAATTTTTAAGTTTTTCGTTATTGTAGCGAAATCCGACAGCTGAAAAATTTAGTTTTCATTAAAAACAATAACTACTTACATTTCTTTTTGTCAATGTCAACAATAAGCAATGCTATCTACTGAATTGTCATGTCACAATTAGTTAAATATTTCTGAAATATTACATAAAACACATGTTTTCATGATTCAACAAAAAAATGATTTCGCCATGTTTGTTTTATCATGTTTGACCTAAACACAAGGGAAATGACTCATAATTTGAAATGGCCTAAGCTTTTGACGGTTTCAGAAATGAATTACCTCCCTTTGTAATATGCGCGCTCTTCAGTTACTATGTCAGCTAGAATTGCTCATTTCTTTGAAAACTATTTTCTTTAATAATTAATTTTCTATCGTATCAGTTTGCGTAATTTTTGGATATTTTCATTACTGCGACATAACAATTCAATTGGTTCCGCTTGAAATTCAATTTTTCAAATTTCGTGACAATAATGAAGAACCAATTTTTATTTATTTTTTTTTTTACTTAATCTAGAATGCCCCCCCCCCCCTTATTATTATTATTTTGTTTTTGGGAGGAGCTGGATTTTCTCCAACTGAACTTGTGGCTAACTCTGCCCTCGTTGGGAGGTAAGTAAATAGACAAGTATTTTCATATTTATTTATATTTTTTTTGTTTCATTCATATACACAATTTGCATACATATTTAATAAAGTGATTCTGAATGAGGGGGGGGGGGGATAACTAATACACTTAGATTTGTGAAAATTAAAAAAAAAAAAAAATCAAAATTAAACTTCAAAGTTTATGCATCCAGGTCGTTAATTTTATTTTGTAAAATTGATAATTGTCATACAGTTCTGTTTTGCATATTTAATCTCTATACGCAGTTGAGATTTTGTTGCGCTGACTTAACTTGGCAGGCATAGAAAGTTTTAAAGTTTTGATATCCATGATGGGTAATCTCCAAAAATACCGTTAGGGCTTACAACATGGCCGCCAGAAGAGTCACGTGATCCGGTTGATTCAAAACATGAATCGTGCAAATGGAAAACGCAGCCTTGAAGGCAAACTTTGACAAACAATCACAATTTGTTTGTATTTAATTTTTTGTTGATATAATGTTGTTATAAAAATAGGCAAACTTTGAGAAACAATCTTAGGTTGTTTTTAGTTAAAACAGTGTTTATAAAAAGTATTTTATTCAGAACAAACAAGTGGTCGTGGTTGACGGAACGCAATTGAACCATGACAAAAAATTAAATGACCGTTCTAAATAAATGATTTATTATTATGATATTGAAAAACTGTTTTTGTACTTAATTATTATGCTTGTTTGTCCAAGTTTGCTTTAAATTTGCGTTTTCCGGTTTTGTAATACGGCGATTCATGTTTTGGATCAACCGGATCACGTGACTCTTCTGGCGGCCATGTTGTAAGCCCTAACGGTATTTTTGGAGATTGCCCCATGATGAATACCACTGGAGAGCTAAATGTTTTAGTTTTGATTCTAGCTGATGACATCCAAGTCTTAAACTTTTTTTTAGCCTTTTGATATCATTACTATTTGTTACATTGTTTTCAAACAATGTAACAATCAATAGAGGATTGTCTCTATCTAATATGATAGCGTGTGTTATTTTGTGTGTCATGCTTACACCTTTTCTTCCGAGTGACTGTCGTTTAATTGTTATGACCTTTCATTTCTATTTCTTCTAATAAATAATTTTACCAAGAATTCTTCATAAGTTTTGATTGAAGGAACTCAAGTTATATATATATATATATATATATATATATATATATATATATTTTTTTTTTTTCTTCATAAGTTTTGGTTCCTATTTTCATTCAAACTGATGCACACAGGTCATATAGATATTTTTTTTCACTTTTGAAATGAAAATTTTCATAAGATCTATAGAACAATAACTCTATAATAATATATACGAAAGCAGCATAAAATAAAATATATTTAAAAATATTTTATGCCGGGCGACCTCGCTAGCTTAAATAAATACTTTTGCAGTTTTAACAAAAAGCTACAATAATATCAAGGCGTCTCCATTTATGCTGAATATCTACAGAATAGCAACATCAATATATTACATATGAAAGAGTCTGCTGTGGAATTTCCACAGGTCCCGCTAGTAATAATAAATATGAAATATGCCTAAATTAAATATTTTAAATGTATTTTGCAACTGAAAACGTCATGCATCATTAGTTAGTAAATATAATTGTTAGTATTAAATACATTGAATGTAAAATATTTTTGGAGTGCAAGTTAAGGAGTTATGTGATGGAAGTGACTAATCTTAAGCCTTTAAAAACCATTAACATTACTAAGAGAAAAAGTGTTTAGCAACAAAAATCGATGCATATAAAAACTGAAAGATAAACTTGTCTTGCCAACATTATCTCCCTTGCATGTAGGGGAGATGTGACACAAGATCGGGGAAAGTGGAATTTAAAAAGCGAGCACCCTTGAGAAATAGCACTCTGACCTACTAAAAATGTCATAGCAACCCCATCGGCATTCTTTGGTAGAGGCGCCTCAGACGATTTTTAATAAACCAACCCCTTCTCAAAGTGTGAGAAGGTAAAGTAGACTTTCTAGAACAGCACAGAACCATATTTCAGCAGGACAAAGAAACTCTATACAAACTTGGTACGGAATAATCTTAAACCTCAAGGGGGGATAATTGCAAATCACTATAGTTCAGTTATCTTCTCTTAGCTTTGGAAGCGCAGGTTCAAGTCAGCTTCTCAGTTTTTACAAACTTATAGAAATTTTATTTTTAAAATTCACTTTTATATAGTTTTCAAGATAATCATTTTGATTAATTTACAGAGTTATTTATAGACTTTAGAAAGTTTTACTGTAGTTTACTACGAATACAGGAATGTGCAAATAAAAAACCGTCCTTCATAGTTAGTGCATAATTGCCTAGAATTTAGGATGAAAATGTTCTAGCACATAAAAGTGCACGCCTGTGGAACTCTCTTCCGTTTGACTGTTTCCCACCTGACTACAACTTGGATGTCTTCAAATCCAACATAAACAAATTCCTGATAAACCGCCCCCTTAAGTAAGACGCTTCATCAAATCTCCATTACTAACGATTTCTACGATATTGTCCAATTGATTACTGTACATACAATAACCCTTATCCCCAAGTGGCCTCCGGGCCTTGATAAGTGGTGACTTTCATGTAAAAAAAACAACAAAAAAAAACATGCACATGTATCTCTATCTACCTATATAAAGTTACCTTGTCTATGTGTGCAGAACGGTCTCTTCCAAACTTCTGTCAATTATTGGTGTTGTGTAGCAGGGGGCTCATATTGGGGACATAACGGGACATGTATAACTGGGTATAATGATGATGATGACAATTCTGATGGGAAGACATATATATATATATATATATATATATATATTACATTATGACAACGACTGTGACAATTCTTGGCGATTTCATATTAATACGGACTGCAGATATGATACAACAGTTCTTATACACATATAGAGAGGAGGGGATACCTCACTTATGATGATGGTGGAGATGACAAATAATACTTGGGAGGGGTTTACACAAAGTTCGTTATAAGATGATAAAACACATTTACCTTTTTGGTTGTGATGAATGACGACACGAAAAAAACAGTTACAAATTATTAATGGTGATTGCTTTATTCACCTCATCAGCCGGTCGATGAAGTCAGGAATTCAAACTTGGTCTAATGTTCTACCCTTCGCTTCTAAGGGGCTTTCCTCCAACTGACTATCGCTGTGTGTGATCTGCTCTGAATATCTGATCCTCATCCTTCAACTGCCTCTAACTCCAAATCCTCAGATTCCTATATTGAGAAATCTCCTTTGTTTATGACATCAGAAGTGTGGTTTTTCAAACGCGACTAATTTTCATGTGGCTTTACATATGTTTGTCCAAACACACTTTTGGCAAACAAAGACACTTTAATTCTAATTGTTTAATATCTAACCTATTTTTAAACAATATATTTTTAATTTGCATCGTCCATTCTTTTAACTGACATATTTAATATTCAGATTTCTAAAAGAATGGGCAATCAACTCTTTTTCCAACATAAACAATATTTAACTATTTCTAATAGAATTAACAATAGACTGAATTTCTAACATTCTCTTCTCCATTATCTTTAACACTTGCCTACAGGGTTCGATTCCAATCTTATCCCAATATCATTTTGACTTATCTAGTATGTCTTCTTACTTACATGATAAGGGACAGTCCTTTCATGTAACATTGGTCTACAGACTTAAAACTGATGTTAAGGTTTAATAGTATGGATGGATTGTCAGTTGGATGACGACTATTACAGGGTGACTCCCCCAAAAACGAGTCCCAACTCTAATTAGGCCCCATTTCTTAGTGTTTTGTTTGAATGAAATGAAACTTTGGTCATAACTAGTTTATTAAATTCAAAACATCACATCAAAACACTAGGGTCTTTTGCCTTTTTTTCTCCGTTCTACAGCATATGTTCTAGATGGCCTCCATTTAGCTTCTTTTTTTTTGGGGGGGGGGTCAGCCTGTATGAGAGAAGTAAAAATTTTAGATGGAAGTGAGAAAATTTTATTACTTATGAGGACGGTTTATAACAAGGATTTGTTTATACTGGATTTGAAGATGCAGAAAAGAAGTCCCATAGTAATATGTAAAAAGAAAATGTAACGTACTTGGACATAAACCTTGTTCATAGAATCTCTATTTGATATTAGGCACATTGAGGAAGAAAAGGCTGTCTTTTGCAGTTATGGTAGAAAAATGAGTTATTCAAAGATTGAAGCTTAGTCAAGCACCTCCCATGTTCATTCATTTTTTTTCATCGTCAGCAAGTTTCACTGAATGTATAGATCTCATCATCACTGTTCGAAGAGCAGTCCCCCCCCCCACTCTCCATGGAATTTGAAAAGCTGGGCAGCTTTACAAAATTTTGATAAATATTCATAACACTCCCTCCACCTTCACGAGACTGCTAAGAGGATTTCCATGTTACATTTTAAAATTATCCTTGTCCCCTTGCCTTTTTAGTGTTATCTGTTCCAAAGACCCCTAGCGGTAATAAAATGCCATAGGTTGTTCTCCTTGACTGGGAGCAGCCATCTTGCCATCATAACACTGTACAAGAACCACAGCACATGTATTGTTTGTTAGTTAATAAAACCTACATCAACGGTTTACCAGTCTCTTCTCCCTTTTCAAACATCTTTTCACTTACTACACATATTGAATGTACCTTGGAGCCAAATCGCACTTTGACTCCACCTTTTTTTTTTTTTATATCTTTGTCATTGCCATGTTCACAATGTTTCAGCTATGGTATTCTCCAACCTCCTTTAGATGCTTTTTTTTATTTTCGTTATAATCTGTAACCTTCCAGGAATTTTGTCCGAAATTTATGTGTTCAGATAAATTCAACGTGAAACGCATAGCCTGCACAAAAAATAAAAGGTTAAAATAAAAAGGGAGGGGGGGGGCAGAAAATGAATAAAGTCAAAAGAGAGCTCGTTTTAAAATAAAGAAAAAGTTTTATTTACAAATAGTAGATTGCAAATTATTCCCTTTGCAGGCATAACAAAAATAGCACCCCCCCCTAAAAAAAAAACCCCAACAAATTGGCTCATAAACTGTAAATGTTGCTACAACGAACGGCCACCATAAAAATTGTGAACAAGTACTTCCAAAATAATGCACACAATAAATTCTATGGAACGTACTCACACGTTTGAAGATACACTGTACAGACGTGCCTTTTAAATATTTTTATTTTTATTTTTTTTTAAACTGTCAGTTTAAAGGTTTTGAAATTACTCTAAATTTCTTTCCTTCAAAATATGCACATATCGTCGCCATGTATATAAAAGTTATAAGGAAGTGTTCGCCTTGTTCCGACCTGTGTTTTTTTTTTTTTTTTTTACAGGGTTGTACTTCCAGAAAAAAAAAACTCGGAATCCTTGTCCATAGCAGACAATGAAGCACATATCCACTCTCCTTGCCGACAGGTTTCGAAAAAAAGATTTCCATGCTGGATTCCATGATGTCATTCCAAAGGAGCTAGCATTGCTTTTTTTTTTTAATTTTTTTTTTTTTATTTAAAATTAATGGTAGTTTCGTATGAATACCAAAATGTACAAAGCCAAGTTTAATAAAGATACAAAATACAGCAAATATGACTCGTGAACTAGAATAAAAATCTAACAACATGGGATTACACAATTATTGGTACAAAAAAAATTCCAACATTTTCGAAGTGACCCTTTTGAGGCTAATATATTAAGAGTTTGATCCTTTTGAATCATATTCAAGTTATCTCCCTTGAATTATACTAGTAACAAGTGAGAATGAATTCTTCAATTTTGAAATACAAAAAAAAAAGTCTTGCACAAGCATAATGTATCAAAATAGTTCCGAGATAATATTTAAAGTAGTATTTATTTTACATGACTCGATACATTCTCTATAAATTGTTTGCTCTGTCAATTCATGCTTATTTCGATTGTACTTGGAAATTGTTCATGCAGACACTTTCGTTAGGAATTGCATCTGTTATTTGCACTCCTTTTTGTGTTGTATTATGTCCATTCTATGGTTGCCTTTGACAAAACCACCTTTGTGAGAAATAAATACATGTAAGTGTATAAGCAGCTCGTAGCAATGTAGAATACCTGGTTATTAAAGTGATGTGATATATACCCCCCCCCCCTAAAATAACAGATAAATGAACAAAGGTTTTGTTGCTTTTATGAATCTTTGTATATCTATTTATTTTTCAAAATCAATTAAATATACATCAGTGGATCTGGATTTATTGCTTAATATAATCGGGATGCTCCATGTTTTTGCTATTATGAGAATAACGTATCTTTTTTCCAAAAGAAAACGAACCAAAAGAATGCCGTAAAAATGTATGTATACTAGCAAGCCTCTTGACGTTGCCCGGTCATAAAATAAGCTTTTTTTTTTTTTTTTTTTTTTAAAGAGTCACCACTTAGCCTCATGTTTCCTCTGGGTCTTGATAAGGGTTAATGAGTGTGCAGTAGTCAATAGGAATATATTGTAGCAATGGTTAGTAGTGGAGTTTGGTAAATTGGATTATTTAAGGGGACAGCTCATCAAGAGCTTGGATTGAAGACTACCAAATTGTAGTCAGTTGGAAAGCAGGAAAATGGAACAGAGTTCCACAGGCGTGCAGTTCTAAGAGATAGGTATAGATAAAGAGTGGAGGAAATTATTGATAGTGGTTTCAGCTAGACGAGTGTTTTTTGTGAATAGGATGATTTAATTCATGCATATTTCATATGCATGAATACAAAGCAAATTCTCTGTTGATTATTAAATTAGACGCAGTATATATTGTAATGATTTCAAAAGTTGAATAAAATTACTTTGGTGCCATCATCTGAAATCGAAAACAAAACAGTCAGTGCTCCAACGTAGCTGTTATTTAACACTTCAACCATAGTTGTAACCAAAAACAAACAAACAAAAAGCTTAAAATTAAGCAACTTTGAGCTAAAAATGTGTATGTACGCATGCTCTATAGTTAGTCGATTTACTCTCACCAATGCCAACAGTTTTTTTGTTTTTTTTCATTTTGATCCCTTAGATATTTTTACAGACTAAAAACCTAATCGAAATTGTTCTCAGGATTCAAATACACTATATATGCAATTTCACGCCTGTAGATCAAATATTCAGAGAATATGAAAAGTAATATGGTTAAGCTTAAACATGGAAAGTAAAGGATTAGTTCTTAAAACTGGAAAAGAAAAGGACAAGATATTCTAGTAAAAATTACAATAAATTTATAACTTAAAATATTGCAGCATTTAGAATTGATTATATAATGTTAAATTGAATTTTCAAAAAAATCTTAATGCTGCAATATTTTAAGTTATAAATTTATTATAGTTTTTACTAGAATATCTTTCCTTTCCTTTTCCATGTTAAAGCTTAACCATATTACTTTTCATGCTCGCATTTTTCTATTGTAATCCATGATTTTTCCAGACTTCCAATAAATTCACTTGTTCTTTGTTTAATTTCAATCTTATTTTTTGCCCCCATAAGCATAACATACACATATGTAAAACAATGTACGGCACTCGTCTGCTTTCATTCTCTCTGTTTCATTTGTTACACCACTCTCGCGAAAAGAGAAGTATTAGTAACAACACTAGTCACTGAAGCGACGTGGTTGCTATGGAAACCAGTCACAAAAAAACGTCGCTCACCTCTTTCGGAATTTTTATAATTTTGAACACCAGTAAATTCATAACTTTTATTTTACTGAACGGAAATTGAAAAAATTTTTTTTTCATAATATAGCTGAGAAGATGATCTATAAACTGTAATAATTGTTTGAAATTTGGTCGAAAAATGAGTGAGCAGTGAAGCTTTAAAGCGGTTCTAAATGACTAAAACTGTCACTTAAACAGTGTAGTGGCTGAATGATATATATAGAGAGAGATAGATATATATACATATAGATAGATATATATAAAAACATTTAATATCAATGTTAGAGCGAAAAAAACAAAGAAACTCCATTTTATATATAACTTAACTTCTCTTTATTATTGCCATTTCTTCATTGTTTTTAACTCTTTATTTTTATCCATAAACCTGTATTGTTCACAATAACCACAATGGCAGTGCTTATGTTGGAGAAGGAGCACCAACACATGCTTCGTTATATAAATGATAGAGAAAATCAAACATTCTAATTATATATATATATATAATACTCTGACGACAAACTACTCTTATTCCATGTTCTGTGGCTTTTTTTTTTTTTTTTTCAATATATGGTATCAGTTAATTTTTTTGAAGTTCCTTCAGAAATTGAACTTAAAATTTTCCTCTACAATATATTTTTAGTCGCATGCAAGTTACTCTATAAGTCACTCTGTCGGTCTGTCTGTAACACTTTTGTGCTTGATCTTTTTGGTTAAGATCAAAGGTCTGTTGTTAATAGATGCTGTTCTTAGCTTTTTAAGCTTTTCTTGGCCTTTTGGCCAAGATAAAAGTGTAATATCTGTTCTTACTACATGCTGTACTTATTGTGATATAAAGTGGGGGATCACTTTTCTGTATTAATTTAATGTAAAATGATCACCCACTTTATAACCAGTCGGTCTCAAAGTCATTCTCCAGATCAGTCAAGTTGTTTTTGAAGGATTTCAGTTATTTTTTAAGCATTCAAGTCATTCTTAAGGTCATTCAATTCATCCTTCAGTTCATTAAAGTCATTCTAAGTCATTTACTTTTTATTTAAGTCATTCCAACCCATTTTTCGGTCATTTTAATTTATCTTTAAGAATTTCATGTCAATTCTACATTCACGCATTCATTCATTACACGAGAGCACACAACTAATGGCTATCGGCCTTGTTTATTAACGTAGTTATTCATTAAGCTATTTATCTAGTAGTGTTTGGACAATTAATCGGAATTGGGAATTGAAAAAAATCAACAAATTTGGGGATATCGGAATGCGAAAAATTGGTGCCTATTTTCCAATGCCAAAACGATTCTTTTGTCTTTTTTTTTTAATTGGATTTTGGTTAAAGCAAAATCTTTCATTGCTGGCAATAAATGATAAAATAATAAATATTTATTGATTTTTAAATACCAATAAAGCTAAAATCTATAGATCATTCTCCACAAGTGTAATTTTATGTTTAGGAAAATGTCTGCATATTTAACGTGTGTTCTTTTATAGAAATCGGGGAAAAGGGCAACTCTATGATTAAATATTTAGAGATTTATAACGAATCGGAATCGGTAATTGTATTGGAATCGGAAAATATTGCAATCGTCCCATCACTAGTATCTAGTAGATGATTTTCTGTGATTTAGAAAACCTAATGTCTAGTAAGGTTATTAATCTGAAGGAGGCTGGAGAGTATGATGATGTTGTTAACATAACTGTAACAGTATCTTAGGAACAATTTCCATATGCACATCCTTAGTGAGGGAATACACTTCTGGGACACTAATTAATTGTATATAAGTAGCTGAACATAAGGCATTGTTTTATGGGGTTGTGGGTTTATACTTTTCTTAATGGTCTAAAGAACCATACTCAAACCCTTTCCCTGGAAATATAGAATAATCGGGTATATTTTACTGTCCACAGTCCTTTGAAAAAGTGGTAAAAAAATAAATATACAACAAATAAAAGTCGCCAAAGGCAGTTACTCTTCTACCTAATTGGATAGGTTTTTAATATTTTCACTTAATACAAAATTTTAATTGGCTCGAAAAAACAAGAAAGTTTAAAGAGTACGTGACTGCAAGAAAAAAATGGCTGCACAACAAATACATTATGGCCATTTTTTTTCTTGAGGTCACATACTCTTTGAACTTGCTTGTTTTTCGAGTTGATTAAAGATTTTACATTTTAGTAAAAACACTAAAAACCTACCCAGTTGGGTAGAAGAGTAACTTATATTGCCTTTGGTAACATTTATTTGTTATATATTTGTTGTTTTATTTTATTTTATTTTATTTTTTTTTTACCACTTTTTCGAAGGACTGTGGACAGTAAAACATACCCAAATAATCTAAAAAAACAAAAAAACTTTACTTTAAAGAAATTCACTACATTATTGTGCTGTAGAACCAACAGCTACAGAATGCACCTCTGCAGTCCAACAATTCAGATCCTCTGGCAAACATGCGTGAAACTCCATCCTCAAGAATTCGACTCCTACTCCTGCTGACTCAGGACTTTGATGATCTCCTCTATTGATCATCTAAGGACGATGAGGTGCTGAATCTTCAATGCTTTACTACAGTTTGTCAAAGCCCCTTCATATTTAGCTGAAAACTATCAGCTTTGAACTTTTGTTTCTTTTCTCTTTTTTTTTTTTTCAGTTTGAACAGAGACTCGTTCCTGAGATTCCATGTAGCTTTACATCTTAAGATAATCATATGGCCTTGAACTCCACTGAGCGGCGGAGAATATGCTGAAAAAAAAAACACTCTTTAACTTTTTCTTATGCTCTCTGGAAGTGAGTAACTTCCCTTGAATTTTCTTTCTTTCTTTCGTTAAATAAACGGCAATACTTGTAGTGGCTCATCCCTGCATAGTTCTTGGTAAAATAAAGCTTCTTTCAAGCATCCTCAGACTTGGGTTTTTTCATTGCAACTATAAGTTTTATTATTGAATTTCAAGGCAAACCAATGGTTTCTACTTAATTGTCACGTTACGGTTATGAATATATCCCGAAATTACGAAAAACGATCAGGTAGAAAAAATTATTAAAGAAAACATTGTTTTGATGAAAATTTGTGAAAATAAAAGCGGTAAATAGTATGTAACTATTGTAAATTTTTTAATAAATTGAGCTTTAACAATCATAAATATGAGTTACATGTTTGTAGTGTGGGGACAATGAATCTGGATCAGAAATCGAAAAAAATTGGAACTTTTGGAGGTATTGGAATTTTGTGCCTATTTTTCGATGCTAAAAAAACAAACTGTTTTTTAAATTGTTTTTATTTGTTTTTGGTTAAAACTTAATTTTCCATAACTTGTATTAATGATAAGTATTTGTTGACTATAAACTACTCGTAAAATTAAAAAATATAGATCATCACTATAACTATATTCATACGTTTAGGAAAGATTATGTATATATTTCATGATTTTTGCAGTAACTCTCCCCCAAAACAACAATTTAGAAATTTGAAAGAATCGAAATCGGCAATTGTATTGGAATCAGGGAAAAATATTGAAATTGTCCCATTATTACTTCTCTTGTAATTATGTCAAGTGTTCCCAAAGAAATATGGCAAGGGTTTTATATGATAAAGACTGAAAACTCATGTTTTTAAAAAATAATTCAGTAATATTTAAGTACTTCTGACATGCAAATTAAGTAGATATCGCTTTTAGTTGAAATCTTATTATAAATTTTCCTTGTGTGTGTGACGCAGGTTATCTCAGCCTACAGGCAACCGACCCAGGCAAGTTAGGTACCAAAATGAAGCTTATGACCCAGTGGATGTTTTAGTGATATTTATATCCATGTTTGGGGTTATGGAAATGCAAAAAAGAAAAATAAATAAGTAAATGCAAAAAAAAAAAAGACGATTTACTAAACAACGTTTTATTTACTGGATATTTTTCCGGTACAAGGACCCAAGTTTACCCAGCTGGGCAAACTTGGATTCTTGTTGACACAAAAAGTCTGTAGATACTATTGATTTTTTTTTTTTTTTTTTTTTTTCTTTTCTAAAGTCGATTTTTTCCAATTTTTGCTATTATAGTGTAGTTGCAGCAAGAAATCATTTAAAAATGTAATTTCCCAAAAATGGATGTGTCCCTTAACTTCCTGGAGTCGTGGGAGCGTTGCATTATTTCATGCAGCGTGTCTTGGTCAAGAATAGCCTAGCGGCACCAATCCCTCTCTAGGCTCCGAGCACATATAGCACCTGGTATTACCAAATGAGCAACCATTTTAGTATTGGCTAGGCTCAACATCACTTAACTTTGGTAATCTAACAGGAACCAGTGTGTCAACGTGATTATGTCGTATATAAAAAAAAAAAATAAAAAAAAAATAGAAATGACAGCCTTAAAAAGACATTCCTCTAAAAGTAAGAAATTCCCCCCAAAATAAATAATAAACTAAAATAAAGAAAAAAGAAAAGAAAAAAATCACAAAAAAAACATAAAAAAACTTTCACTCAAAATAAAGAACTTTTTGAAAAAAGAAAGATTCTTTTAAAATCCACCCCCACTCCAATAAATAAAAGTCTCTGAAAAAAGATATATAAAAATGAATTCAACAAAGACAGCAGAAATGGAGCTCATGGCTTTATTTATTTATTTTTTTCTAAACAACATAAAGGGGCATTTTTTTTTTTTTTTTTGAAGCCCAGTTTGTTCTTTGATCTTAATTTTTCTTTTTCCAGAAAATTCAAATGTTCAATAATTAATATTTTTTTATTCTGATATTGACTGAACTGATATTTAAATATCAGTTTCACAGGAAAAAAATCGCATCCTTTTGTCTTTATTATTTTTAAAGATTTTTTTAAAAAGTTTTTCTTTTCTTTTTTTTCTTTTAATTTTTTCTTCTTTTTTACTGTCGTTTTTTTTTATTTGATTTTCTTAGAATTAAGTCTCTCTTAAAAAAAAAAAAAGTAAAAGAATAATATTTACATTTCTTTAGTTTAAAGTCAAAATTAATTTTCATATTTCGAAATTAATTTTTAATATTTTCTTTATACAAAAACAAAAAAGATGACAGAAGATAAAGCTTAATTTTTTTTCTTTTTGCAATTTGCATTTATTTTTTATTTTCAACTGTCATTTTAGAAATTGAAATTCAGTCTTTTGGCATAAGATGGCCTGTGATAATTTAAAAGCATTTTTTTTTGTTCTTTTTTGGAAGAGGAAGATAATATTAATGAATTTTACTCTCCATATGAAGTAGAGACGACAAATTTATCTCCCCTTTGATGAAAAGTCTTTTTCAGATCAGAGTTATACCCCTTTCCCCAAAGGGCATAACCCCTTTCTCCAATGGGGATATCTTCTAACTACAAGAAAGTCGTAGTGATAAAACCGACCGAGTGATAGTTTCAATACTAATCACTTTTACGGCATTTTTTTTTTTTTTTTTTTTTTTTTTGCAGTTCATATTTTTTCAGCAACATTTAGATATTTGTATCATATTTTTTTTGTTTATCATGTATTTATTTATTATGCCTTTTTGAGCATCTATTGGGCATCAATAATTTCAACCTAAAAGAACTCATAGTATATATATATATATATATATATATATATATATATATATATATATATATATATATATATATATATACTGTGAGATTTATTTTTGGTTGAAACTATTATATTATAATATATATATATATCAAATTCTTCTAAATATTTCATCAGATAGACCCTAAAAATGTAAATTTATTTTTCACCATTGAATGGATCCAGTTTATTGTCAAAATAATTTTTACATTAGTTTTTTTTTCTTTCTTCATAATCTGATGAGGAAATTTGTTCAAAAATTATCTAACTACCTGCTACCTGTGATGCGATGCCTCCGTTTGATCTCAAGAGACAATGGATATTCCTGTAAGTGTAGCTGCATGAGTAATTGTGAGGCAAGCATTGTGGAAGCCCCAACCACACTTCTCATGAATTGGCATGAATGCGTCCAATGGCGAGGAGAAGTCCAGGACAACTGGAAATAATGCCGAGATAAGTGGAGAGCACATACAGCACCTGGAATTCCCAAATGGTCAGCCATTTTAGTACTGACCAGGCTCAACGTTGCTTAATTTCGATGATCTAACAGGAACAGGTGTGTCAACGTGAATTATGCCGTATTAACTAACTACCTAGTTGTGTGATATAATGCAATGTTTGTGGGAGAGGATCCCAGTAGAGTGCTCGATTATTAAGAAAATTTCAAAATAAGAACGTAATATATATTTCTATTTGCGTTGCAGAAAACTAGAACAACGTCGGTACCGTCGATTACAAATCAAAAGACAAAGTGGACCAATATCCAGTCGTTTATGTTGGACTTTCTTCAGTCTATATATGAAAAGAGTCTGATATTGGTCCTCTTTGTCTTTTGATTTGAAACCGACCGTTTTTCTGATATTCTGTTACACAAATATAAATGAATGTGTGATATATTTAGTTTTGAAATATTTCTTGGGTTGAGTTGTAGAGCACCTGAACAGAATGATTTTTGTTATTATTATTCTATTTTCTATGGAAAATCTGCTGACAAACATTTTTTTTATTGTTGGAGTAATAATGTAATTGAATCCAGCATGGATATTTATTATAAATATTTGCTCATTCTTTTGATATATGACAGCAGTTCTGTTTTTCAAGTTGGATAATATTTTTGCTGTATTATGATTAAGTTTATTAGATGCAGGTTTATGGTGATTGTATATTTTGATAAACAATATTTGTTTATTTATTTATTTTTTATTTTTTTTTAGATGAGTATTTGTCGTTTAAAAATGATGTGGATTGTTTGACCTACTCTTCTCATCTTGAGTGTCAATCGCACTACGTTTCAACCGATGTAACCTCCGAGCTTTTTTAGTCAAATTCAAAAATCTGCACGGAATTACATGGAAAATATTCTTGAAGAAGGTGGGAAGTTACATCGATCAAAACATTGTGTGAATAACACTCAAGTTGAGATAAATAATCAAATAATCCAAAACAATATCTACTTTTTATATTCACATTAGTAGAGTAACGAATAAACATTAAAAAAAAAAGAAGGAAATGATAGTTAACTTGGGATCGAGAAAGGGGGGTCGGGTACGAGAACTACTATAGCCATTTTTCTTTCTGTTTTGTCATTTTTAAGAAATTTGAATTAAAGACATTTTCTTAGAAGTACCACAGGATTTTTATTTCTTGGTTAGGAAGAAATATAATCATAATCTTTATTCAAGAAAAATGACCCAAGGAAGTGACATTCGCAATGAGAGATCAAGCCAATGAACTGTGACACATTACAATGTCATGCCTTGTGATATCCAGACCAAAAGAAATCAGTTATAACTGAGTCAATAATGAAACGTTTGACCATTTACAAAATTCCAGAATTATTATTATTATTATTATTATTATTTATTATCATTATTAATCATAATAATAATTTATTTATTATTGCCATTATTATTTATTTATTATTTATTATTACTTACTGTTATTATTATCATTATTTACAATAATTTATTTATTTTTTATCATTTGTTATTAATGCTATTTATTTATTTTTATTATTAGTATTATTTTTGTTATTATTATTATTATTTATTTATTAATATTATCGTTATTTATTATTTTCATCATTAATATATATTTATTAATATTATCATTATTATTTTTTATGATTTATTGTAATTATTATCATCATCATCATTATCACTATTATTATTATCGTTATTATTCATTATTATTTTTATTATTATTTAGTTATTGTTATGGTTATTACCAGTATTATTATCATTTATTTATTATTATTATTATTTATTTATTATAATTCCTAGAATGTATTCAGCTTTGTGAATGGCCAAACACTGATCACCATTATTTTATCGTTTATCATAGAACAAATTTATGCAAATATTTTTTTGAAGTGAAAAATGATTGAACGTAAATTGCGTCTGATTTTATTGTTCAATATTATTTCATATTTTGTTGATGCTAGATCCTTTGCTGGGAATGACGTTGCCTATTAAGAATCAAGCATTTTTGTTTGGATTATTATTAGATTAAAGTTAAGAAATCATTTTTTAATTAAGACAACATTTGTCTAATGGCGTTGGAATTTGTGTTATTTGTATTTGGGGATCCGCATCCAAAATCATAAAGTTACAAAAATCTCCATGATAATTATGCGCAAGGTCTTTGGTCAGTTTAGAGGTAATCCTTATCTCCTTGCAGATTCGTAAAATATTTATTGGGTCTGTTGTATTTCTTTCAGTAGATAAAATCTTCTTCCAAAACATAGAAATGCTAAGGTTGATATCTCAAAGTGCATTAAACCCAACAGGAGAAGAGATGTCCCCCTTTGGCTTTTGTTTAAGGCAGGAGTCTAGGAGAAGAAAAACTCTCAGAAAACATGTGCATGACTGTTGCTTCCAATGATGCAAGGATTTTGAGTCGGTGTTTATTGGATTGGTACTGTGCAAAACTTTTCCTTACTTCAAAAAAAATCATTCACATACGGTACTTGGAAACTTCAAGACTTTCTTGTGTTTTTATGACACAATGCAAACACTTCAGCAATAGCAACAGCTGAACAAATGTTTGCAGCCATTACACACACACACACACACACACACACACACATATATATATATATATATATATATATATATATATATAGTAAAATTGGTAATTAGTAAAAACCTGAAGAGAGTGCTCAATACTATTGCAGAGCAAATATGTATTTTATTTTTTTATTACCGTTTTATCTGTTCAGTTACATCCGATGCTGGACCATGTTTACGATCCAGCAGCCTCGTCAGACCTTACAGAAATGGTTGTTATTATTTGGAAGAAGGGTTTTAGAGGAAATACGAGAAAAAAAATAACAAACATTTCTGTAAGGTCTGACGAGGCTGCTGGATCGTAAACATGGTCCAACATCCGAAACATATGTAACTGAACAGATAAAACGGTAATAAAAAAAATAGAACATTTATATATTTTATTACCGTTTTATCTGTTTTAGTTACACATGTTTCGGTTACCAGATCGTATCAATGATCCAGCGACTTCGTCAGACTTGAACAGAAGTTCTGTTAAGTTGTTGGATCGTTGATACGATCTGGTAACAGAAACATGTGTAACTAAAACAGATAAAACGGTAATAAAAAAAATATATATTTGCTCTGCAATCATATTGTGCACCTTCTTTAGGTTTTTACTAATCACCAGTTTTGCTATATATATATATATATATATATATATATATATATATATATATATATATATATAATGGCTGCAAACATTTGTTCAACCGTTGCTATTGGAGCATTTGTCACTGTGTCATTATTATTATTATTTCTTTTTTTTTTTTTATATAGGCATCACCACTTATCGAGGATAAGGGTTAAAGAGTGTACAGTAGAAATTGGACAATATAGTAACCGTTAGCAATGGAGATTCGGTAAATTTGTTAACTTATATGGAACGGCTCATCAAAAACTTGTTTACGTTAGACTTGAAGACAACTATATTGTAGTCAGCTGGAAATCGTAAAAAACGGAAGACAATTCCATAGGCGTGCAGTTCTAAGAAAGAAGCTTTGCTCATGGAATCTACGTTTAGGTTTAGGCACAGATAACGAGTGGGGGAAACTAGCGATAGTGTTTTCTGCTAGACGGGTGTTTCTTGTGAAAGTTTGGTGAGGGGAGACTATAGAATGGAGCTCAGCCGAGCACCTGCCATGAAAATAACGATAAAGCAGAGACAAACTCGCAATATCTCTTCTGCGAGAAAGAGGTTGCAGGGAAGAGAAAAGGACATCCCCCACAAGGCTACAAAGTCTATTTTGAACTCTATCAAGGCAGGATAAGTCCTTTCTAGCAGTTCCTGCCCAAATGTGGCAACAGTACTCCATCCTTGGACGTACCATATAGATAGAGAATTGCATCAGCAGTGAGATATCTACTGGATCGATAGAAGGATCCTACCATTTTTCCAGCGGCCTTGGCAATGGATTTAATGTATGTGTTCCATTTAAGATCAGGAATAAAGGTCAAGCCCAGAAGCTTGTCAAAACTTGAGGCCTCCCCAAGACGAGAGCCATTCATTTCAATTGATTCCAGATGGGGATCAGAATGATGATGTAAAGAGAGAAGCTTGGTTTTAGATGCATTAAAAGTAACAAGCCACCTCTTTTCCCATTGTACCACTTGCTCAAGATCAGAGGAGAGAGAATCAGAGAGAACTTGGTCGTTTACGGTCTTAGATGTGCTACCATAGATAGTAGTGTCATTAGCATAGATGTCTACGAATGATATAAGGATGTGATTTGGAAGATTATTAATATAGATCAGGAAGAGAAGTTAGGCCCAGGATGAACCCCTGAGGGACACCAGCATTAATACTGTGAGCTTCTGGTTTCTGCCTATCAACCACTACTCTTATGAACCTATCATAGAGAAATGATTTAATAAGTGAGAAGACATCTCCAGCTATACCGTAGCTGGAGATCTTGTGAAGTAAACCTTTATGCCATACTCTATCAAAGGCCTTTGATATGTCAAGAGCAATTGCCCTAGAAAGGTAGCCTCCATCGAGAGATTCGCTAATCCTATGAGATATAACTGTAAGCACATCTGCTGTAGATCTAGCAGAATGGAAACCATATTGCGTGTCACTAAGAAGGTTATTTTTGCTAAGATGGTTGATTACTTCTGTATTTAACACAGATTCCAGCAACTTACTCATGACGCACAGGAGACTTATTGGCCTGTACTGTGAGGGAGATGAGCGATCACCTGAATTCTTAAATACAGGGCATACTGATGATATTTTCCAGGGTGACGGGAAGCAATTCTCCTTAAGACAACGTTTAAACTGTTTTGTAAGGATGGGCGCAAGTTCTGGTTGAAGTCTTTTGAGTACTATAATTGGAATATATATATATAAGATAAAGAATAAAACTTATTATCAACATAAAAATATATACCAATGCATATAAATTTAATCATTGATTCAGTAGGGAGATTACATCAGTTAGCGGTGTAGAATAAGTAAGCTCCTTATACATATTTTGAAGCCAAATGTTTCTCATCAGAAGTGCTAGGTAGCATATTAGAGATGCAACGTCTAGAATCCTATACCCTAATTGATGAAATTTCCCTATTGAATCAATGATTAAATTTATATGTATTAATATATATCTTTATATTTTCGTTTTTTTATTTTATTTTTTTATCTTCAATATAAGCTCCACTTCAATTTGTTGAGCTTTGCATTATCCTGATAAGTATTCTCTTAAAGATATTTGCAAGTTCTTTCTGGCTCTCCCCATATATATATATATATATATATATATATATATATATATATATATATATATATATATATATATATATATATATATCTTATTTATAGTATTCTGAATTTTATTGGGTTTATATAATTGATAATTTGGTAACCGTTCATATATCAATAAATTTTAAGTCAGAATGAGATGATTTAAATTGTAAGCTTTAAAATTACCATCTTTTGTAATTGAGCATTCATATATTATTTTAACAAAATGAAGACATCAAAGAATGGATTGATAGCAACAAATAGTGTATTTCATCGTTCGTTACAATTGTTCCAAGACCATTCGGACAAATTCAAACTCTATATCGTTCAAAAAGGTAAAATATTTTCTCATAGTTTTCTTTAAAAGGGAAATGGATTCCATATTGTTCATTGTAAAAGTTTTTTTTTTTTTTTTGGACGATATAGGGTTTAAATTTGTCCAAATGGTCTTGAAACAATTTTAACGAACGATGAAATATATATATATATATATATATATATATATATATATATATATGGGGAGAGCCAGAAAGAACTTGAAAATATCTTTAAGAGGATACTTATAGGGATTATATTTTACCCTTTATTTATACGAATCCTTTTACTTATAAAGCACGATGTATATTACATTTAACAACTGAGCATATACAGAGGATGACAAAGCAGCTATATTCCAAATTCCAGGATTTTATTCATCTTACTATTTATTTATTTCAACATGTCAAAATTTCCAAATTTTTTACAGCACTTGTTTCATAATGCAGAAACAATTACATTGTTATGTCAACACTGAATTTTTTTTCTACCTTGACTCAGCAGAAAAATTGAAAGTGTTTAAGTTTAAAAATAAAAATTAAAGAATTGGGCATTATCACGTAAAGTTGAAAAATTTTGAAGAATAGTTGCAACATGTGATATGTTATTGAAGCCATATTTCATTTAATATTCAAGCCTTATTTTACACTTTTATATAAAATGTTTTCACATTGCTTTAATCTGCAGTAAATATTTATTCTATATTAATTAATTTATTTTTTTATTTCAAAACAACTAATATATATTATCTACATTATGGTAACTATGACTAAATCTATGATGGATTTACTTATATGAAACTAACTCCTTATTTTTTCATTGAAATTATGGTTTTCTTACTTTTATTTTTAAATGTTTATATTTTATATATATATATATATATATGTATGTTCATGGGAAAATATGCTTATTCAATTATATTTCACCTTTTATTTTATACTAACCCTTTAATTTAGAAGCTCAATGTAACTGCAGAGCATATAACAAATAAATGACAAAAGCCTATATTCCAAATTTCAAGATGTTGTCCATTTTATCGTTTATTTCTTTAAGCATATTGAAATGTTCAATTCTTGACAGCACCTGTTTCGTAGCGCAGAATCATTAGTATAATTATGTCAATTTTTGAATTTATTCTGCCCTTACTCATCGGAAGAAAAGGAACTCATCAACTTTAAAAGAAAATAAAGGAACATAGACATGATTACAAATTCCGAAAATCGGAAGTGAAGTTGCAATTGTGTTTTCTTTTAGTTATGCCCTTTATATATATATATATATATATATATATATATATATATATATATATATATATATATATATATATATATATATCTGTATTTACCTAACATTACTTGGTAGTGTTTTTACTTGCAATTTTTTTCCATTTTTGTTCCAAAGGGATATGTAACTCTAAATGAGTTTATTGTTCTTGACATTCTGCAACAATCTGACCCCCACTCTCCCAAAAAACTGAAAAACCAAAATCAAATATTAATTTTCTAGGAAGAAAGCTATTGATGACAAAGCGATTGACGTTATATATTAAAAGAACATATCATCCATTTCTGAGGAAAGTACTGTACTTTAATGGTTTTGAGTTTTTTGCATTTGACGCAACTGTTGGATCTCGAAGATCTGAAGAATTTGTTCATCTCTGAGGTTAATTTTTGTATGTTGGGCTTAGAGTTAATGTGGAGATTGCCGAGAGTCGTATTTTCAACCGATAAAAACAAAGCCTGTTCATCCAAAACTGGCGGAGAGCGGTTGAAACAGATATTGATCCAATGATGACGAGATGACGAGTGAGATGGGATAGAGGAATGGCAGAAAAGTTCCTTTTACACAGAGAAGCCATTGTAGCAGTAATTGTTGAGAGGTTTGTGTGGCAAAATTGAGATGCAACTGTAACGGATGAAAGGCGGAGACGTAGACGCACAGAGCGACAGGTGAGATTATCCATTTGACAGGATAGACATTACACCACAGTGTTATTCCACTGCTGCTAAGTTTGGTTAGGAATGTCTGGAAGTTTTCTGGCAAACTCTAGGTTCTTTCTTTTTCTGGCTGTCAGATGTTGAAATGTTAGAGAAGAAGCATTGATATCCGTTGGCCATAAGTGAAGATGTTTTTAGAGAGTGACATATTGTGAGAGATCTTGTGACACAAAACTAGGTTCTTCAATACAACAGGGATATTGTCTAAAATGAATGATTTCTTTTGGATTAGGAGAACAACTGAACCATAATACTTGACTTTTGTATTTAAAGCTTTAATTGAAGCTAAACATTACTTTTATTTGCCAATTTAAAAATTTCGAACAGCTACGATTTAAACGTCATTAATTTTTTTTTCTTATGAATAATGCAATATTTTCAATTAACAATGAATAGAATGTAAGTTTTAGATTGGATTAAAATTTAGTCGCTGGAGTCAAGCATTATACTCCAGTTGTTCTCCAAAACAAAAAGAAAAACATAAATTTTGTATTGATGAATGCGAAAGTGAACAGTAAATATATAAATGAAAAAAAAAAAAAAAAAAAAAACGAACTTGTTATCTCCCTTAGTTTATTTATTATATTTGTATGACTTATCTCCCTTTTACTTGCAATTTCATTCTTTTTCTGTTTAC
The DNA here is from genome assembly GCF_053919585.1 of Euprymna scolopes. Taxonomy (NCBI): domain Eukaryota; kingdom Metazoa; phylum Mollusca; class Cephalopoda; order Sepiida; family Sepiolidae; genus Euprymna; species Euprymna scolopes. Next base: position 49,201,119 of record NC_136484.1, read on the forward strand.
AGGACAGATGTAGGAGGACATCTTTTGTTTTTAGTAAATAACAAATTACTATTTTATATAAAAAAATTGAAGCTCCCTTTAGTTGCTTGTTTTGTATCATGTGAATTTCGAAGTACTGCGATTTAAACATGTCATCGACTTAAAAAAATCTATTACTAATGAATTAATATAATTTATTATTGGTCCATTTACATCGGTGACAAATAGAACGTAAGTTTCGGTTAAAGTAAAGTTTACAGTATGTGTCATTTCTTAAACCAAAGCAAGGCATGAATTTTTAACCGCGCCTCTGTTGTATAAATGAATCCAAAACTACGTGAACCGTAGTCTAAAGAAGATTTTTAAAATTATTTAAAGAAGAGTTGTGTCCCTTAGTCTATGTCTAAATTGCACGACTTATCTCACTTAATGAGTTTTGTATGAACATTTGCTTACAACTTATTTTATTATAATAAATTTTACAGGACAGATATAGATTATCGATCTTCAGTATCTACCCCAATAGATCTCAATACGTGAACAGAGCTAGGTTGCAACTTATGAAAATATATATGGTAATATATATTTTTATAATTTACAACACACACACACACACATGTATATAACACATATAATATATGTAGTATCAAATTTTACTCAAATCCAATCTATCTCCTCTAGCTTCAAGTCCCTTCTCAGTTATATAACTGCCATACCATCTCCCTACTTTTTGTTTTGTTTTTCCTTCATCGTTTATGCTCTGTGTTTCCTTTATTTTTATTCTGTTTTATTTTACATTTCTATCCTAATGTATCCTAAGCTAAATGTTGTATTTACCTATATTTTTAACCTAGCTCCCTTCTCATCTTCTGACAAGAAGCATTAGGCTTTGAAATGCCTGGGTATTAAGAGTGCTTATAACCCGTCTTTCTATATGACGTTTTTTCCTTATTGAACTGACAAATAAATTCATATATACCTTATATTTATTTCATTTTGTCTTAAATTTTATTATATATATATATATATATATATATGATGAGAATTATGGAAATAATATTTCAATGTGATTGAGATATGAAAAAGGAACAAACCATAATTTACATGTTCATTAATGTTTCATCTTTATTTCAAGACTTCCTCAGGAGTATTGATTTGAAGAAATTAAATACCACTCAAATATTTGATAATATAAATTTTTTCCAACCACTAAAATATGGAGCTTGTTCAATTAAAAGTGGCAGAATGTAAATAGTGTGAGGCTGAACAGATATTGATCAAATGACAATTTTTTTTTTTTTTTCAAATATTGTACTCATTGTGAGGAAATCTTGAAATAAAGATAGAACGTTGATGAACATATATAAGTAATTTTCGTTTGTTCCATATATATGTATATACGTCAAAAAAACAACTGAAGATTCCTTTAAAAACATTGGTACTATTGTTTGTTCATGTAAATAAAATTATTCAGTGATACGGGAGATTAATTGACTTACTGAAAAATAATGTTCCAATGAAGCACAATTAGATTTTTTATTAAAATTTTTTTTTTTTTTAATAGTTTTAAGGGTTTTAAAGAAACTTCCAAGACATATATATATAATATATATATATATATAGAGAGAGAGAGAGAGTGCCCACAAAGTCTGGCTACTTAATATAGCCAGACTTTGTGGACACCCTGTAGATTATGCAGCCAGACTTTGTGGACACCATGTAGATTATGTAGCCAGACTTTGTGGACACCCTTTAAATTATGTATCCAGACTTTGTGGGCACCCTTTAGATTATGTAGCTAGACTTTATGGGAACCCTGTAGATTATGCAGCCAGACTTTGTGGGCACCATGTATATATATATATATATATATTACATAAATTGAAAGACACATTTAGTTTCTTGTTCTATAAAAGTTAGTTGTCGGTCGAAACTATAGATTAAATGTTATATAATGATCATTTTCATGCCCTTTGGCTTGTCATCTACAAGGAAAAATTTTATCTACACTGCATGACTAAGTTTTTTTTTCAATATGCGAGTTTTCATGTCAAGCCATGATCTTTCAATTTCTTGTGCATATGAACTAGTGTTGGGATCAATGGCATTTGAGTTTGCTTTAAATTAGCATAAGCTCTCCATTCGTTGGACTCGATTACTGAGGCTTCAGCGACTATTTGTTGAATAATTAGTTAAATTATCGCAATGTCATTTCTTTGAATGTTACGATTAGTATTCCAGGCTCGGTAACTATACATTCTTTGGAAACCAATTAGTAGAAGTGTTTTCTATGTTCTTGTACAGTGTTGATTGCAATATGGCATGCATATCGCATAAAAAAGGTAGATTCATATGTAGGTAACAAGTTCAAATGACACCGAAATTACTTCCTCTTCATCTGTATAAAAGCTTCAAAATCACTTTTGAAGTTTAAAGTGTTATGCTATAATAAACATGATTCAGCAATTCTATCTATTAGCTCAAAAGTTGCTGACGTTGAAATTCGTCAATGCTTAAAATTATGTATATAATCCAATCCAGAATCTTGGGATTGGGAAGAATCCGTACAGCTATTAAGTGATAAAAATTTTGATAGCAATTGAATTGTTGAATTCGGCAAAAGTCACAGGAATAAATAATCAAAATCTAAATGAACAATTTTTAAAAATTAAATTAATTTTTTTTAAAGGTTATATTAACCTTCTTCCTATTTTTGCCTTGATTCTCATTTGTTTGTTTCATTTTACTTCAGTTGAAGTCCTCAGAAATCAAAAGGGAAGGGGGTCCCCTTTGCCGGGGTTAACACTTGATCTCTATACAAGATGCATAATATGCAGGTCCTTAAGATCTTCTACTACACAGTATACCGGAGCCACAAGTATACAATAGTCTAATATTCATTACCTTGGAAGCTTTAAAGACCAAATTAGTGCATGGTACTTAATTTAAAAATAACACTGAAATTAGGTCAAAAAGTCAGTCAGTTCTTTTTCCTTCTTGCTATCTTTCTTTTTGTTGAACCAGTTGGCAGGCAAAGAGAGAAAGAGAGGAGAGGCAGCTAGAATGAGAGATAATTTTGGAGGGAAGATATCACACACAGTATTCTATTCTTTGGAAACCAATTAGCATAAGGGTTTTTCCATATTCTTGTACTGTGTTCATTGCAGTAAGGGGGGAGGTGTAGATTACATAACAAAGTCGATACATGATTATGTAGCTGACAAATCGATGTCAACGGCTAAAATTTATGTTTAGTTACAGGCTTATCGTCCCCTCCCCTTCCACGCCTTATAATAGATGTTATATATATTAGATATTAGACTAGACATCTATTTTTTTCCTTTAAAACTAAAATCTTTCAGCAGACATTTATTATAGACACAATCTGCTTCACACGACACCATTCACATAACATGACAGAAGTAAATGTTTTATCTTTTTGATGCACTGCAGCAGAGATTAGATTAGAACCACTAAAGTTTTATTTTCTGTACGAGAAGAAACCAAAGTCTTGTTTCCAGTAAACCAAGTATTTGGCGTAGAACTTGAAGGAAATATAGTTTCCTGAATTTCGAGAGCGGACGTACTCGATAGATGCAAATCAGAAATATTTGCAGACAAAATGGATGCAGATATCGATGAAGCAACAATACTTGTTGTCATCAGTGAAGATGACAACTCAATTGAAGAATGGCTATACATCTTCATCATTTCAACTGAGAGTGATGAGGCAGGCTGATAGATGGGGCTATTTGTATTTCCAAAAACTGAAGATGAACGAAATGCAGAAAAAGAGATGCAGAAGCAAATGGATTGCTTTGTAGCAGAAAGTACTTTAAACATCTTTTTAAAATATGAAATATGAAATAGCTGTTGTATTACTGCAGAGTTAATTAACATCTGTTGCCCTAAGGCTTCGTCACATAAAATACATGCTAAAATATTCCTCGGTTTGAAAATTGAGTTATGTTTAAGAAAAATACATTTTAATTGCTTAAAGTAGCCGTAACTTGCAATTTACTCACCAAATACACATTTTTAACTAAATTTGTTTATCACTCTCAGCCTTTCTCAGTGTTTATTGTTTGACCCGTCCCTGCTCGTATTTTATACAGTGTCTATCGCTCTCTCTCTGGTCACCCTTTCTGTCTTTCTATTAACATTCATTGGTAACAAAACTAGCTATAAAATAGAAGATTGAAATAGTCCATTATAAATACTAGGCAATATCACCACTCTTATTAATACTATTAAACTCATTATTAGATAGAAAAAGAGAGATAAGTAGAAAATAAAGTCGGGAGAGATAGCTAACAAAAAGATAATTTAAAAGTTTTTTTTTTTTTTGTTTTGTTTTTCATTTAACTAGCTTTGCAAACTCACCTTTTCCTGAATGTGTTTTAGCCTGGCAATTTTTTATAGTGATGAAATTCGAAACCATCTGTGTAGCTTGATTGCCCTAAATATATTTTTATAATTTGCTATCTAGCTTTACTCATACACTGTTGAAGTAAATACTGAAAATCGATACATAATATCGTATATCTCCTTATAACATTTTATGTGTAGACATGAAACATATGATTGTTATAATAAGAGTGTGTGTGTGTGTGTGTATATATATATATATATATATATATATATATATATATATTAAATTGTAATTCAATGAATTTAAAAAAACTCTCATTGAAATGAAATGAAGTGGTTGAGTTTCATATCAAAGAATTTTTATTATTCTAAGCAAGACAAAGAATGCTTTAGAAAATTAATCTCCTTAACCTATAGGGTTTCGATGTCTACCATCTCATCAGAGGAGAGAAAATATTAGAAAATATTATATCATTATTGACTTTCCATGTCTCACTGACTTTAGCAAATAGGGTGCATACCTTTATAACTATTTGCTAATATTTTCTCTACTCTGATGAGATGGTAGACATCGAAACCCTATAGGTTAAGGAGATTAATTTTCTAAAGCATTCTTTGTCTTGCTTAGAATAATAAAAATTCTTTGATATGAAACTCAACCACTTCATTTCATTTCAATGAGAGTTTTTTTGAAATTCATTGAATTACAATTTAATTTATTTGCTCTATCTTGCATATCGAGCAATTCCTGTTTAGATGGGATAACTTATAGAATATTACTGCCAGTAATATTTTTGTAAACCTACAATCTCACGTTTCCATAACAACTGATTGTTAAATAAAAACTATTCTGAAGTATATATATATATATATATATATATATATATATATATATATATATATATATATATACACACACACACACACACATGCTTCACTTTATGAGTGGAGTATACTGGTGAAAGAAATTATTGTGTCCACGTAGCATAAACGCAATACTCTTTCATAAAAGTATTGAGTGCTTTCGGTTACCAGTATTATAAACAAATGAAAATTTCAGAAGTAATGAATTTAGTAGCTCAGTCAGTAGGATACAGGATGCCAACTACTAGTGTCCAGATCTCGAATCTTACTAGTCTAGCCACACTAGTAATTCACAGACGACAAAACAACTGTCCATGGATGTCTGGCAAGCACACACACACACACACACACACACACACACACACACACACACACACACACACACACACACACACACACGCGCATATATATTTATATAAAATACTTTTAAATATTAACACATTACATGCTTATGCAATTATCACCGTAGGAAGTGATAGTTAATGCTGGTGGAGATTCCAAACCAGTCACAAAGCTAGCTTGACTTTGCAGACTAGCATCTCACCTCCAGGTCACCAGCAACTAACATAAGGAAGAAAATTAAGTACCTATAAATGCTAAGTTGGCGGGCATACATAGTAACAGTCAGAGTATTCAACGATTGGAACAGGCACGCACACACACACACACACACACACGCATATGAGATAGAGAGACCACCTCCTTTAAGCTTATTAAATTAATAGTTGTTGGCTATATATATATAAATAACTGAAATTATCTTAGATACTCTTTTTACATTGGTAAAGATTCTAACCGCTAATCTCATTTAAATCTCATAAAGTATTCAGTAAAGGTTAGAAATGAAATCACTTTATTTTATTTTGTATATCAGAAAAACACGACCCTGATTATCTTTTAATGTTTCTTAGAAAAGGATCTTAGGAATTCTCATTTATTCTAACAAGAATCTCGGAACTAAATATTTTCTCTTGAGTCTTAGAAAGCAGAAAAAATCTTTGGTGCCAAAGTTCACTGTTCATATCATTCACTTTTCTTTCTCATTATTTTCTTCTTTGTTCTCGATTAACAAAGTCTGACCGCTGGTCAGTATGAGCTGAGGGTAGTAGTCGTGGAAACTCGTCACCAAGGTAAATAGGGTTCACAGCTCCCTGCATGTTAGAGTTTTGCCTTGCCACCAGACTGTCTGTTGAATGTCGGAAGTTTCCATCACTTGCAGTGGACACTGTGGTGTCCTGGCTGTCTTTCCTGTTACTCGGCAAAATCGTATAAGAAAACTGTCGCAACTGTGCCCCATGGTTCTCCTTTTCCCGAAGCATGTCAGAGATGCACGAAATGGCTGGTTGCTTTCGCACACCATTTGATGATTTTATGATACTGTTTCCGTTTGTCTCTGAGAAACGTTGTATGGTGACCCCTTCATCCGAATACCATGCACCTGTCCGGGGGATACGAGTCAGTGTAAAATCCTCCATCTTCAAGTGAACATGAGGTGTGTTAGTCAGGTCAAAGGTTTGCGACCGTTTTCGTCGGTAACACTCACGTCCAAAGACGATCAAGCCAACCATTACAAGCAAAACTATTATAGCGCTGGCAATAATTATTACGACCACTTCCGTATTTTTCTCTTCGGACCGCATCAAAATTTCTGCTATGCTTTTAGGAAATGGAACCAACTTCAAGGCTTTTCCTTGATAATGAAGCTCTTGTCGATTTCCATAAACGGTAACGTTCATTTTATTCCTGTTGATGAGGTCTTGGAGACGACCAGTGAGATTTGCTGTTGTGATATTTAAAAACGTGACATGGATGTGTACGGATGCACATGTCAAATTGTGAACAATGATGTGCTCGTGCGCAACACGTAGCCGTTTGCTTATTAGTGTCTGTACATTGTCGACAAAATGCTCATAGGTACGGCGAATATGCAAGGGTTCACATTTCCCATTAAACGTCAGCTCGATTGTGGCGTTGTACATCTGCGGTGTTCTGCGGGTTGGATAATACATGGTTTCCGTGGTGTGAATGATATGAGTCGTCGTCGGGTTGGTTGGAAGGTCGTTCGACATCGTTGAATGGTTTTTTGTTTTCTCACTTGAAGGTGAAAAAAATGTTTTTGAATGAGGAGTGTATGCTTTAGAAGATGTAGATGATATCTTTGTGGGCTCCATAGATATTGTTGGAATAAGAAAAGATTCCGTCTTACTCATAATGGTTGACGTAGAAGTAAGTGTTTTATCTTTTTGATGCACTGCAGAGGGGATTAGAACCGCTAAAGTTTTATTTTCTGTATGAGAAGAAACTAAAGTCTCGTTTCCAGTAAACCAAGTACTTGGCGTAGAACTTGAAGGAAATATAGTTTCCTGAATTTCGAGAGAGGACGTACTCGATAGATGCAAATCAGAAATATTTGCAGACAAAATGGATGCAGATATCGATGAAGCAACAATACTTGTTGTCATCAGTGAAGATGATAACTCAATCGAAGAATGACTATACATCTTCATCGTTTCAACTGAGAGTGATGAGGCAGGCTGATAGATGGTGCCATTTGTATTTCCAAAAACTGAAGATGACGGAAACACAGAGATAGATTCTGTGTTGTTAAATTTCGTGTTTAATATTTGGCTTGTTGGGGAAGGAGTAATTGATTCAAGGTTTTGACCTAACTTGGATGCTGCCAGGAAAGCTGATTGTGAGAAGGTTTCAAGTACTGGAGTCACAGATGTTGAATACTCATCAGAGTTTCCAGGAGAGCTAGCAGACATTTTCAGAATTGATTCTGCTAAAATTTTTGTACCATTGATTTGTGAAGTTGCTGTCACACCACCAAAATATGCAGACGTTTCGACTTCTAAAGGTTTACTTGAAGGCATAGAAGAATGTTGGCTTGGTTGCATTGTCGTCGACGACCATTGAGAGGAATCGGAAGCTATGGCATCACTTGGTGAAATGCTGCTTTTCATGATTTGGCTGTTTTCTTCCATTCTTCTTGTAGTTTCAACAGAAACGGTAGCATATAAACTTGTTGATGCAGATTGCAAAGAATCTGAACTTTGATGAAATTTTGCAGGAGTCGACGATCGAAGATGACTAACCGATGTCAAATGGATTAGTTTTGTTTTGGAATTATGCTCGAGAATTGCAGAAGAATCAGAAGCAGGAATCTCAGAATCAAGAGAAGATGACAGTTGTTGTTGTGACATTGTCGTTGTTGAGAATACACTCGATGCTTCAATGCTATCAAGTTTGCTTTTATTTACCACTGCGGAGGATGGAATCAACATAACTGAATGTCTAAGGCTGACAAGAGATTTTGGAACATCTGATTCGATGCTCTTTGTTGAACTGTCTGCCATTTTCAAGGATGATGTTGGCTGAATGGAATCTGAATTAAATACAGTTTCGGACGAAGATAAAGTCTTGGAACTTGTTGCTGTAGTTGTTGTCATAGTGATTGCCTCTGTTGAAAGTTTGGTTGCCAATACTGTAGATTCTTTCAGTTGCGTTCTGGTATGAGAGTTTTGTAAAGATTCTGTTTTGGATGCAGTCAGTTTTTGGGTGTTTTTCATCGGAATCGTCGAGGATGTTTCAAGAATAGGGTCATGTGAAGCAGATAATGTTGAAGTGCTTGGATGGAGAGATGTCTGCGGTTCAGATAGAAATTCACTGTTGGAACTGAGCATGCTTGTTGACAGTTGTCTTGTCTCCAGTGGAGTTCCACTTGACTCCAAGAACAAGCCATTGGTCACACCTAAAGAGGGGGAGAAAGAAAGAATAATCAGTGGAGATAAAACAGATGCAATCAGAACCAAGCAAAACATCATTGACATATAACCAAATATTGAAACTGATTAATCGAAAATGTTGCATGTATGTCTTTGTTTAAAACTTAATTTTCCATTACTGGTACTAATGATAACTATTTATCGATTTTGAACTACCAAGAAAGCTAAAATCTATAGATCATCCCATCCACAAGTGCATACACAGGTATTTACAGTAATCCCCCCCCCAACTCTATAGCTAAATATTTAAATATTTATAAAGACTTGGAATCCATAGTTGTATCGGAATTGGAAGTTTAAAACAGAATCGATAATTGTATCAGAATCAGTAAAAATCGTTCCATCACAAATTTTAACAAGTAGAAGATGTGAAGCTGTGATGTCAGAAGCACAAAAAAGTAACAGCAACAAACAGTTGTATACTGCATGTATCCTATATGTTCTGTATGCATCTAAGACATGGTGTATGGATTCTAATGCAAGAATAAATTTGTCAATGGAAGGGTTAGGGGGTTAGGGTTAGGGGGTTAGGGTTAGGGTTAGGGGGTAGTCATCAATGTGGGAGGAATCATCCAATCCAAAGTTTCTTCATTCACGAAGGATATATTCAGGAGGAAATTAGTTTTAAAGATAGGTGATCTATCAGGTTGACAAGAAAGTTTTTAGCTTTTAAATTCAACTCAACATATCTCGGCTCAAACAAAAAGTTATTGATCAAAATAAGCACCATCAAAATCAACGCACTTTTACCAACACAAAACAAGTGTATTTATGCCAATAATGAAAACATTTTGCGTTTTGATGGTGATGAAGTCACTAAAGGCGTTTTTGATATTGCTTAGGTTTTTGAAGCATTACTCACACAGAAAGTTATCAAGATGCGTGAAAAAGTGGTAGTCGGAAGGTGAGAGGCCTGGAGAGCATGGTGGATGAGGCAGAGTTTCGTAGCCCAATTCATTCAACTTCTGCAGGGTCGGTTTAGCAATATTTGAAGCAATACATGACGTTATAGCAGAAAATGAATTCTCAATATAGTTTACTAGTTTTAGGAGATTAGACAGAGTTGGACAGACGGAAAACAGAGCTGACACTGGTCAGAAGAGGGTCCCCCTTTGGAAGCGAAGGGTTAGAAAGTTTTAATCATGTAGTCGACTTCGAATTCCTGGAACCATCATCATTGCAACTGGCCGAATGTAATAAAAGAACACATCATATTTTGTAACTGCGTCTTTGTGTCGTCGATTCTACCAAATTGAAAGTAATGTAACAACACGCATCACTTCTAGATCTGTTTTTGACCACAGTTCCCGATGACTGCATAACGAAGGCCCACAGCCCACTCGGGAACGCTGATCATGCAGTGATAATGGTTGAAATCGCCCTAAACTCTAGACCCAAAACTGAAGAGCCAGTGCTCAAAACAACGAGATATTATAATAAGGCTGACTGGGAAGCCATCAGGGAACTAATTAGAGATGCTCCATGGAAAAATATTTTCTCTCTCCCTGCTGAACAATGTGCAAACGAGACCACTGACTGGTTCAAAACTGCAATCGAAGCGCATGTTCCCATGCGGAAATTTTATAGTAAGCCCCACTCTCCCCAATGGTTTACGTCGACTTGTGCAACTGCCATTACTCAAAAGCAGCATGCATACCGTAGGTTTAACCGACATAAGTCCAGTTCAAACAGACTGAAGTATATAGAAGCTAGAAATAACGTTAAGAAAGAAATAGCGACAGCTAAGAGAGAATTTACGGAAACCACTAAAAAGCGCATCGAAGCACAAAAACTAGGAACTCAAGACTTCTGGAAAATCTACAACAGTGTAGTAAATAATGGGCAATCAAGAATTCCCCCACTAACCAACAATCACGAGGTTGTCTCCTCAGCAACCGACAAGGCTAACATGCTTGCCAGTCGGTTTGCCTCAAACTCCACACTGGACCCTTCCAACCACCCCCTACCTGACTTTCCTATGCGGACAGACGCCACACTAGACGATCTGAAAACCACCCCTGCTCAGGTGCATGCTATCATAAAAAACCTTGACACCTCAAAAGCATGTGGACCCGATCTTATCCCAGCTGTGCTATTAAAAAAGTGCTCAGCCGAAGTAGCTCCAGTTCTCTCCAAACTCTACAACAAATGTCTTAATGAAGCTTGCTTTCCGGGCTGTTGGAAAACTGCTTCTGTTGTACCAGTATTCAAGAATTCTGGCGAAAGGACAGACCCATCAAATTATCGCCCCATTAGCCTCCTCCCACTTTTTGCCAAAATATTTGAGACCATAATTAACCATGCTCTAGTCCATCATCTTACAGATGCTAAACTACTGACTGACAAACAATATGGATTTAGACAAGCCCGTTCCACAGCAGACATCCTCACTGTGATCTCTGAACGTATATACCATTCACTGGACAAAGCGGGGGAAGGCAGAGCGGTAGCTCTAGATATATCTAAGGCTTTTGACAGGGTATGGCATGAGGGTCTCCTCAGTAAAATCAGATCATACGGTATCACTGGTAGAATACTTAACATAATTAAATCCTTCTTAGATAAGAGAAAAATCCAGGTAGTCCTCGACGGTCGCACATCTAAACAATATGATATAAATGTGGGAGTGCCCCAGGGTTCTATCCTTGGACCTCTATTGTTCCTGATATTCATAAATGACCTCCCCGACAACATTGCCTCTGAGATGGGTATATATGCTGATGACACTACACTCTATGGCAGACACGACAGGAAGACGAATGAACACATTTCTAAAGAAATGGCAGAAACACTAGAGGAAGACCTCCAATCTGTAGTGGAATGGGGACAAAAGTGGTTGGTCGCGTTCAATGCTGCCAAGACTAAACTAGTTTCATTCAATAATTACAAGAAACCCTCTCTACCACCCATAGCAATGGCCAACGACTCTTTATCTGAGAGTCCATCTTTCAAACTCCTTGGCCTAACGTTCACAGGAAACATGAGTTGGAACAATTACATTGAAGGCATTGCCAGGGCCGCTGCAAGAAAGGTAGGCTCTCTCTACCGTGCTAGAAAACTACTAACACCCGAAAGTATCCTGTACCTCTATAAGGCCACCATTCGCCCATGTATGGAGTATTGCTGCCACATCTGGGCTGGTGCATCTGCTACTAGTCTCTCGCTCCTTGACAAGGTTCAAAAGAGAGTCGCAAACCTGATAGGCCCTGAACTGGCATCTAAGCTTCAGCCTCTGTCCCATCGACGAAATGTTGCATCCCTCTGCCTTTTCTACAAGTATTTTAGTGGTGAATGCTCTGACGAACTGCAATCACTTGTGCCCCCATGACGCGAGCACCCTCGACAAACCCGACAGGCTACTAGATCCCACCCCCACACTGTAGAGATCCCTAGATGTAAAAGATCTTTTTACTCCAATAGTTTCTTCCCCAGAACCGCAAGACTCTGGAATTCCATTCCAGGTCCCTGCTTCCTCAACAGTACTGACGTGCAGAAGTTCAAGTGTAACGTGAACCGACACCTTGCTGCCCAAATCCCTACATAGTACCCCAGTAGTTGTTTCCCCTGATAGTAGCCCCCTACACCAAAGTGGCAATTTGCCTTGTTTGGGGTGAAAATGTAATAAAAAAAAAAAAAAAAAAAAAAAAATGTAAAATAATCGTTAATATGAACTTTGTGTCCTCTCATCATAATGAACTTTGTGTATAACTCATCTAAGAAATGTGTCTCCCTCTCCATCTAAGTAATGACTGTCTCCTCCTGTGTCATAAGAACTGATAACCCTCCTCTCTATATGTTATAAGAACCACAGACAGTAAAATGTACAAATGTCGTTCTCCTTCTCCCTGTCTCTTCTCCCCCTCATCAATATACATGTCAGCCGTCTCTAGTAAATATGAATGTCCCCATCCTATCTCTTTAAAAGACCCCAACTACACAACATGTTGACAGTACTTCGCCGCCATAATGGTTTCGCCTACATTCAAAACGTGTAATGGATGAGACCAGTCGAAGAGCACCAAATATTCAATATAACCTTTTATTGATGTAACTTTGGCTTCAGGAAGTATCATGGAACTTCATCGGCGTCTAATAACTTAATTGAGTGTCATCGGTTGTCCTAAAGAATCCACTTTTCATCACGTCACAACCTGGTCGAGGAACAGGTCATTCTTGTTGTGTAAAAAAAAGGAAGATGACACTTCATAACGGCGTTTCTTAATGTTGTCGTTCAATTTGTGAGGCACCCATTTATCAAGTTTTTTTGTATTCCCAATCTCTCTTAAGTGGTTGGAAATCATCGTGTATGTTACGTCTAATTCAGAAGTTCTCAAACAGTTGTATGTGGATATGCTTCGACTAAGACTCTTAATTGGTCGTTGTCAACATCCAATGGGCAACCACTAGGCACATCATCTTCAAGACTCTTGTCACCACCGCGAAATTTCTTAAACTACCATTGTGTTGTGCATTCAGTAGCGGTTTAAGGGCCAAACACTTCGTTGATATCACAAGCTGTTTCAGCAGCTTTTCGGCCTAGTTTGAATTAAAATAATCCTGTATTCAACGTTCTAAAAGGAAAACATAACTGTTTTAAAACGATTGTAATTTAAACGATTAGACACTCTTTAAAATGATATATAAAGTAAAGGTATTATAACGAAAACTTATTTGAAAATACATCATTTGAAAGCAAAATTAAAAATTCCGCAAGGACTTCCTTGTCAACCTAATACAAGAAGTATGGAGGTATCAAAAAAATTGGAAACAATTGCTAGTTAAAGAAATGAAGAAATGATTGATGAATTAAGATGCAACTGATAGAACATTGTGGAAACTATGAATTAAAAAGTCTAACACGTCAAGAGAAAAAGCACTTCAAAAAACGAAAAGAAGAGAGGGAGATGTTATATTTTAAACAGAGCAAACTAAAATGCATTTAAAACATCATGAAAAAGAAATTATACTAATAAACTCAGTTTCTCTTTCGATATATATATTTTTTTTTCAGTATCTGATTTTGGGTCCACCAGTTCCTTGTATTATTAAGAACAAAACATTTGATTCGAATTAATTCCTTTTTGAAAATACTTGACCGAATTGGAATTATTTTGATACATCGTTGTAACAAGCAAAAAACTAACCAAAATTACAAAAGATAACAACCAAATACCAGAAAAACACACACAAAAAAAGAAACATGTCAATTAATCTGTTACATAAAACATTAAATAGAATTTCAAAGATATCCTGAAGATATCCTTTAAGATATTCATATATTTGTCAGCATAATTGTTTTCATTTTTTCTTTTAAGGTTCACATGTATTGACCTCCAATCATTGCTAACTTAGAGGGTCATATTGATTAAACTATCTCTGCCTCTCTCTCTGTCTCTCTCTGTCTCTGTCTCTGTCTCTCTCTGCCTCTGTCTGTCTGTCTGTCTATCTGTCTCTGTCTCTGTCTCTGTCTCTCTCTGTCTCTCTCTCTCTCTCTCTCTCTCTCTCTATATATATATATATATATATATATATATATATATATATATATATATATATTTTGTGACGTAACCCATAAATTGGATTACGTAATTAATTAAAAATTGAAATATTTAATTTCAGGCCAACGAGAAATGTATTGTTTTTTTGTTATTTTATTATTTTACAAAAGGCAAATGAACATAGTTTCCAAGAGAGAGAGAGAGAGAGAGAGAGAGAGAGAGAGAGAGAGAGAGAGAGAAAAGAGTATAGAAAAAAAAGAGGGAGAGGCTAAACCTAAAGAGAGAAAGAGACAGTGAGTATAGAAGAAAAGGAGAGAGATGGAAGAGGCGTCTATTACACAGACTTGCAGGTGGCCGATGACCGGGTCATTTGCTCAGAAATCCATCGATCCCTGCGGGTTGCTAGGCAACAAAGAATAAAGGAAAGAAAGGGCTAAGAAATGTACTAAGAAGAGAAGAGGGAGGGAGAGAGAGAGAGGGAGAAAAGAGGAAGAAAGACCTTTTGGTACAGTATAGTTACTACTTGGCCGGTGCACGAAGGTGTGCGCACGTGGAAAATTTTCCACCGCTTCACCCAGCGACAGATGAATGAAGATGTGGATACCCCCCCCCCTCCATCAACAGCGAAAGAAACGAAGTAATATCTGGAAGAAACTCCATATCAACAGCAAAAGGAAAGAAATAATGCTTGGGAGAACAAGCTGGCGTTGTTGGAATACAGGATGTTAATTTCACGAACATAGGAGACAGGATACTCCGAGACTAACCGAAATATTGAATGGATACGATAACAATACCGCGTGCTATGAACTGTCGCCCGAGGCGAATAAAATGAACGTTAAAGTTCATTTTGAAAGTTGAAAGAAAAAAAAAATAAGAGAAAAGAAGCATAAAAAAACCGTGAGTTACCTCTCTCTCATATATTTAAATCAACGAGTTCATATTGCCATTGTTTCGTTTGGACTGATATATTTTCTTATATTGATGTATTTCTCGTTGGCATCTTCGAATAGTATACAAAGATACCCCTCCCCATTTTTATAATTTGTTTTTTTATTTTTTACTTAATCTCATTATCCCCTACCTTCCGTAGCTTAGTGTTTCATAATAAAATTTAATTTCGAAAATATTTGTTTCGTTCCTTCTCGCGTTTTTTTGTCGTGTTCGGTTCCCGTGTCTTTGTTTTCTTTTTACCCGTGTTACATGTGTTACCCGTGTTACATGTGCGATAAAATACTTGGGTTTTGCTTTCCCATAAATTCCCTTATACCCCCCCCCCTTTTTGTGACGTGTTACAAAGATAAACGATATTTGTTTTTATCGTAAGTTTCCTTTCATACCCCTACGTTTATTTGTTACTTAATTCTCCTACCTTTTATCGCATATGTTACAATATATATATATATATATATATATATATATATATATATATATATATATATATATATATATATATATATATATATAACATTTTCAGCTTCCATCTCTTTATCCTTTTCACTACTATGTTTTATGTAGGTACATTGCCATATGACACAAACCCTAGACCGCTGTCTTATAGCTTTCCTCTTCCTCCTACAACTGAAAAGTCAACAGCATTTGGCCCAAGGCATTCACTCGTGTTCACAGAGCACTACTTCACACATAAGATAAGTTTCATAAATTTCACTAACACTCATTCTGTATATTTACGTTTTACTGTGTTTTTTATTATTCTTTATTACATGCCTGATTAAAATTGTACAATTAAATACGATTGTTGTTTCTTTTCTCTAAAATTATATGAAAAATCATGAACCATGTTTTAATTTTATTGAATTAAAGTCCCATTTACTGGAATTTATAAGCCACTCATAAGTTGACCAGTATGGTTGTGGTCCCTCGTCGCATTAAAGCTTGCATGGATTGGCAAAAAGACCCAATCACTGCTTGCATATTTGTTTCAAATTGTATAGATTTTTTTAATTTATTTATAAGGCACGCATAGATTTGCTAGTGTAATTGTCTCCCCTTGTCTCTTTAAAGATTGATTGTAGTATTAAATTACTGTAACAAAATTTGGTTGGAATGTGTCAAAATAAAGATGATATTAAAAAAGATGATATAAATTTATTAGGATTTATAAGATACTATAAGGCCTTTGATAGGGTATGGCATAAAGGTTTACTTCATAAGATCTCTAGCTATGGTATAGCTGGAAATGTCTTCTCAATTATTAAATCATTTCTTTCTGATAGGTTCATAAGAGTAGTAGTTGAGGGGCAAAAATCAGAGGCCCACAGTATTAATGCCGGTGTCCCTCAGGGGTCCATCCTGGGCCCAACTCTTTTCCTGATCTACATTAATGATCTTCCAAATCACATCCTTACATCATTTGTAGACATTTATGCTGACGACACTACCATTTATGGTAGCACATCTAAGACAGTAAACGACCAAGTTCTGTCCAATTCTCTCTCCCCTGATCTTGAGCATGTAGTACAATGGGGAAAGGAGTGGCTGGTTACTTTTAATGCATCTAAAACCAAGCTTCTCTCTTTACATCATCAACATTCTGATCCCCATCTGGCATCAATTGAAATGAATGGCTCTCGTCTTCAGGAGGTCTCAAGTTTTGACAAGCTTCTGGGCTTGACCATTACTCCTGATCTTAAATGGAACACGTACATCAAATCTGTTGCCAAGGCCGCTGGAAAAATGGTGGGATCTTTCTATCGATCCAGTAGATATCTCACTGCTGATGCAATTCTCTATCTATATAAGAGCCAGATACGTCCAAGGATGGAATACTGTTGCCACATCTGGGCAGGAGCTGCTAGAAAGGACTTGTCCTGCCTTGATAGAGTTCAAAATAGACTTCGTAGCCTCGTAGGAGATGTCCTTTTCTCTTCCTTGCAACCTCTATCTCACAGAAGAGATGTTGCGAGTTTGTCTCTGATGTATCGTTATTTTCATGGAAAGTGTTCGACTGAGCTTCAATCTATGGTCCCCCCTCGCCAAACTTTCACAAGAAACACTCGTCTAGCTGTAAACACTATCAATAATTCCCCCCACTCTTTATCTGTGCCTAAACCTAAACGTAGATTCCATGAACAAAGCTTTTTTATTAGAACTGCACGCCTGTGGAATTGTCTTCCATTTTCCTGCTTTCCGGCTGACTACAATATGGTTGTGTTCAAGTCTAACGTAAATAAGTTCTTGATGAGCCGTTCCAAAGTTATCAAATTTAACAAATTTTCATTACTAATGATTATTATATTGTCTAATTTCTACTGTACACTCTTTAACCCTTATCCTTGAGTGGCCTCTTGGCCTTGATAATGTGTTGATACCTATGAAAAAAAAAAAAAAGAAAAAGTCCAATGTGAACAAGTTCTAATTGAATCGTCCCCCTAAGTAATCCAAGTTACAAAATTCCCACTGTTTACTATGCTAAAATCACAATGACTAATGTATACCTATTAACCCTTATCCTCGAGTGGCCTCTGGGCCTTGATAAGTGGTGACACCCATGTAAAAAAAAAAAAAAAAATACTAGCAGGCTGACTGGCATTGCCTGATCATAAAATATGCTTAAATATTATATTTTAATTTATGCAAATTTTGCATTTATTATTATAAAACCAATTCTCTAAGGATCATTATATTGTACCCAATATATTCATATATGGTACAATTACGTTGGCAGATCACCGAAGTTAAGCAACGTTGAGCCTTGCCAGTACCAGATGGGTGACAATATGGGAAGGTGAGGCGCTGTATGTACCACGAGATAAACTACAAGGTTGAGAAACTGGTGCAGTCTATCCTTCTCTTGAGGGTAGATGGGACTCTCTGAAGCCATGGTAGGCACCCCATCTAGTGATAGTGTCACAATAAAAAATACCCTTGATAGCCCTGGTGAATCATCAAGTATTCAGCTACTAACAAGATTTGAATTATACTACAAACTCGTGTAGTGAGTTCACTCTCGGCTACGACCATGCTGGATGGCTAGACCTAATGTAGTGATTTCAAAAGATAAAAAATTATGACTTGGATGCGATCAGCTAAAATTGAAACCAAAGCATTTAACTCTCTAGCCTTAGCTGTTACCATCTGAGCTAACTACAGATGGATAAGAAAACTTTAAAAATTAACCAACTTTAACGTATAAATGTATATTTGCACATGCATGGATGTAACACGTTTAGTCATATTATGCTTGCAAAATTCTATTTTTTTTTTTTCAATTTTGATCCCTTAGCAGCTATTTTTACCGGCTAAAAAACCAAATCGATTTTGTTTCTTTTATCCAAATCCTCTATATATCAAGTTTCAAGTCTGTAGACCAAAAATTGACAGAGTAGTTTGTTAGAGACCGTTCTATACACAGACAGACAAACAAGGTCACTTTTCGTATTATTTGGATTCTTTGGACTACTGTTCTTATCTTTTAGCGTCATTTTCACAACCTCTGACCTTCTTCAGGTGTATCTTGCCGAACTTGAGAATCTTTTTGTCAAATACAAGAATCTGTATGGAATTTTGAATAGAACATTTTATTTACTTCATGGGGGTAGCAACTCTCGTTCCATCAGCCATGATTGAATAGAGGACTTAAGTATAGAATTTAGCATGATATGGGAATCGTTAATTATAAATAATAGAATATATACAGTAATTAGTAAATTAATAATATATATATATATATATATATATATATATATATATATATATATATATATATATATATATATATACACACACTCAGTAATAATATGTAGTAATAAATAGTGATATTTACATCTAGAAATTAAGTAGGTTTAAGGCTCCTAAAATTCATGCTGGAATTATTCACAAGGACCTGTGGCACAGTCGTTAGAGTAGTTGGAAAAATTCATTTGAAGGTTGAAGGTTCAATACTCAGTTAAAAATACAATTGTGAATTACTTAGGATCTCTATCCAGTCATAGTTGACGGAACAAGAACATGCTACCCCCATGAAGCAAATAAATGGTTTTATTCGAAATTCCATACAGATTCTCAAGTTTGACGGAAAGATTTCCCAGTTTGACAAGATACACCTAAAGAAGGTCGGAGGTTACATCGAATGAAATGTTGTGAAAAATGATACTCAAGATGAGAACACTAGTCCAAAGAATCCAGATAACCAATCCTCATCTCAAAATTTTAAAAAGGTCACTATATATATATATATATATATATATATATATATATATATATATATATATATATATCGTATGAAGTGCTGACAAACATCTCTGTTTATGGTTGTTTGTACCAAAACTCGCTCAGGCAAACGTGGCATTTGAGTCCTGCTAAAGACTTACAAACATGGCTATACGGGCGCACGTGTGAGGATTGATAGAATTGAGAGAAATCGTTGCTGGTATATTTGCATTTGCTTTTTTCTTAGCCTAGTTTTTCTTTAATTTGTGAATATAAGCAGTAGAGAAGTGTTTATTTCGCTGGTGACACATACTCTTCCAAGCACCTCTATCACTAGCATTGAGTTCCAAATTTTCTGCCATCGATCTGGACAGCTGCAAGGTTAGCTCTCAATTTGTCTCTGTAACGAAGCCAAGGATGTCCAATCATTTTGGTTACCACTATCAAGCTGACTGTACATGAGTTGTTTCGGTATCCTACTATTATCCATGCAAACAATATGGCCTACTCAGCAAAGTTGTGATTGAATCAGGAAACCTACTATTCCACTGATACCATGAAATATCAACAAGTCTGCATTGGATATCTGGTCTTTAAGAGTAAAACCACAAATAGTATGGAGACATCTCTTGTGGAAGACATTAAATTGCTTAATAAGACGTCCATGTCTCTGATGCAGACAGCAGTGTGGTAAGTATGACGGCTTTATACATTTCTAACTTTGTTTTCAGGCTCATTCCTTGGTTTTTCCACAATCAGGTAATCAGTTTTTGAAATGCACTACTAACATGAGAGATTTTATTCACTTGAATTTACAACGCTACCAAAATATGTGAAATTTTTCACATATTTTGGATTGCTTTCATCAATTCGGATAGGCCTTACTAGAAAAACGGTGGACTGGCTGATTTTTTTTCATACCATGTACCTGCTTTGGTGTATGTCGGGGGCTGGTGAATGGTTTTCTTTATGCTGATGTTTGGGCCAAAGGCTTTGCATGCAGCAGAAAGCAGATCAACAAGAAGTTGAGCTTCCTTGATGAAGGTTGCAACCAGTGCGGTATCATATGCAAATAGCAAATCCCTGATGATTGTTCTACAAAGGAGTTTTATTGCTTTGAAGCGCTGATAATTGAATAATCCTCCATTTGTATGGAACTAAAATTTTACTCCAGCATCAACATTGGAAAATGCATGTTTCAACATGACAGGGAAGAATAGAGCAAACAACCATAGCATGTCTTAGTTTGGTGCGATTGGTTACATTGAACTGTTCAGAAGAGTCTCCACTTGACACGACTGATGCTTTCATAGCCTCATGAAAAGATGTTATCACTTTTATCATGTTGTCTGGAATGCCAAGTTTCTTCAATACCCTACAAAGAGCTGTACGGTTCATAGTGTCAAAAGCCTTGGTAAGGTTAATGACACCATGTACAACACTTAGTTTTTTTTCATGAACTCTCTCAGATACTTGATGCAAAGAGAATATCATATTAGTCGTTCCCCGAAGAGCATGAAAACTACACTGCGATTCGGGATGGATTTCATTAACAATATACCCAATTAATCTGTGGAGTATAAGTCTGGCTAGAATTTTACCAGCAATTTAAAGAAGGGATATACTGCAGTGATTATAACAGACATTTCAAAGACCTTTGTTTTAATGAAGATGAAGGATGGAGGCATCCTTGAAATCTTGGGGAACCTTTCATGTTATCCAAATGGATATAAAAAGGGCATGCAATTTTCTAGCCAACTTTTGGCGATGATACTTAAACATTCCCGGTGGTACAGCATCGTTACCAAGTTCCAAACACATTGCAATCTGTTTTTTTTTTTTTTTTTTTTTTTTACAGAGGCCACTCGAGGATAAGGGTTGATAGCATTAAGGATTTCTTGCAGGGTCGGCAGCTTAGACATTTCAGTTTTTTCAGGAAGTTGCTGGATGCACCAAATAACATTGTCGTCCGTAACAGAGTAAGTGTTTAATACTGCCTCAATATGTTCTTTCTAGTGGTTCAAAATATCGCTTTTATCAGTCAACGAGGTTCCATCTTTTGTAGAAACAGATGAAGCTCACTGATTGTTGAGGACCAAAAACTTCCTTTAATCTCTCATAAAAAGGCCTTGGTGTCTTTCCTATCAAATGCTGCTTGGATAGATTGTGCATGATTGGCCCACCATTTCTCTTTCATCTGTCGCAGTAATTTATGCACTTGTGCTTAACAAGTTTTGTAAGCCTTTTCTTTTTTCATTGCAAAGTTTTTGTCACCAATCCATGCTCTGTGGGCGCGGTGCATTTTCTAGCTTTGATCTTGCGCTTCAACATTCTCATCATCGAACCAATCCTGATGCTTACGTATTGATAAGCCTAACATTTCCATGGCAATGTCGAGCATGGCATCACGTATGGCCTTCCAGGATTTTTCAATGTCATCATTCACTTCTACATTCTCTAAGTTTTCTTCTATCTTGTTGAACAATGCAATCGGCACTTCAGGATTCTTCAGTGGTTTAACATTAATACATTTCGGGGCAGTTGATTTTCTAATTCGCCTGCGATGAAGATGAAGAGATGTTTTGCTATGCAGCAAGGCATGGTCTGATAAGTGGCATGAAATGAGCATGTTACCATGACGACGTGAATATCGCATTGCTTTGTGATGACGTAATCAATCATATGCCAGTTATTTGAACGAGGGTTCATCCATGTAGTTTTGTGGTAGTTCTTTTGTTGGAATTTAAAAAATTTTTTTTAACTGATTACTATATATTGGGTCCAATATAATAAGATAATAAATACAAAATCTGCATTAATCAAAATTATCATATTTAAGTATATTTTATGACTGGCCAATGCCAGGCAATTCCGGGTGGCCTGCTAGTTGTCAGCAAGGTTGTTCTCCCTTTTTCTTAAGGTTCATGTGGATTGACCAAAAGGAAGACCAAATCACTGCTTGGTGGTATAGATTGAAGCATATTTGTTTCAAATTGTATAGATTTATTTGGATTTATATGACACTCATAGATTGGCCAGTGTAGTTGTCTCCTCTTGTCTCTTTAAGGGTCGATTGCGATATTAAATTATTGTAACAAAATTTGGTTGGAATTTATCAAAATAAAAATGATATTGAAAAAGATGATATAGATTTATTAGGATTTATAAGATGCTAGTGTCATTGTGTTCCATAGTCCATTCACTGGACTCATGTGAACTAACACTTATAAAATCCAGTGTTTAGGGTTTCTGCTTCTTTTTCCCATCACTATTAGAATGGTGCAAAAATAATGTCGTTTGAAATTGACTGTCAAAAACGACATTATTTTTGCACCAACATATTATATTACTAATCAGTTGACTGCATTACAACAAAAACTTCCAGAATGCAGGCAAAACAAATCCTCCCACGGCAGAAAGAGCCAGAAGTGTGGGGACAAAGATTAATTCTTCACATCAGGTAAATTTATGCAAATCCTCTGATCTTGAGCACGTAGTACAATGGGGAAAGGAGTGGCTGGTTACTTTTAATGCATCTAAAACCAAGCTTCTCTCTTTACATCATCAACATTCTAATCCACATTTGTCATCAATTGAAATGAATGGCTCTCGTCTTCAGGAGGCCTCAAGTTTTGACAAGCTTCTGGGCTTGACCATTACTTCTGATCTTAAATGGAACACGTATATCAAATCTGTTGCCAAGGCCGCTGGAAAAATGGTGGGATCTTTCTATCGATCCAGTAGATATCTCACTGCTGATGCTATTCTCTACCTATATAAGAGCCAGGTACGTCCAAGGATGGAATACTGTTGCCACATCTGGGCAGGAGCTGCTAGAAAGGACTTGTCCTGCCTTGATAAAGTTCAAAATAGACTTCGTAGCCTCGTAGGAGATGTCCTTTTCTCCTCCTTGCAACCTCTATCTCACAGAAGAGATGTTGCGAGTTTGTCTCTGATGTATCGTTATTTTCATGGAAAGTGTTCAACTGAGCTTCAATCTATGGTCCCCCCTCGCCAAACTTTCACAAGAAACACTCGTCTAGCTGTAAACACTATCAATAATTTCCCCCACTCTTTATCTGTGCCTAAACCTAAACGTAGATTCCATGAACAAAGCTTCTTTCTTAGAACTGCACGCCTGTGGAATTGTCTTCCATTTTCCTGCTTTCCGGCTGACTACAATATGGTTGTGTTCAAGTCTAAAGTAAATAAGTTCTTGATGAGCCGTTCCATATAAGTTATTAAATTTACCAAATTTTCATTACTAATGATTACTATATTGACCAATTTCTACTGTACACTCTTTAACCCTTATCCTTGAGTGGCCTCTGGGCCTTGATAATGTGGTGATGCCTTTGTAAAAAAAAAAAAAAAAAAAAAAAAAAAAAAATTCACAAACTTTCATTCTGTATATTTACCTTTTACTGCTTTGTACATCATTCTTTATTGCTTGCCTAAATAACAGTGTTCAATTAATATGCACAGTTGTTGTTCCTTTTCTTTAAAAGCTGTTGCTCCCAATTTAATTAAAATTTCAGCACTTATCTATGTAAATAAAATAGTAGATAATGTGTGTGTATGCCTATTTGTGTAAAAATATTTAACCGATAAACTCTTAAAATACTGATCACATAACGCTGAAATTTACAGAAAATAGTAATCATACCACCAAAGATGTTTTATAACGAGTAAAATTTTTCTTTGGCTGGACGAATAACGCGTACAGAAATATATCGGCAAGTTGAAATGCAAAATGTTTGTTTCAATTTGCCGATATTTTTTACTTCTTTCTGCGCATGCCCAAATTCAATTAATTTCTGCAAGTTGTTCGATATTGGTGGGAGATGTGACTGGAGCACAAAATGTTTTGGTTTCGATTTTAGCTGATGACACCCAAGTCATTTTTTTTAAAAACTTTTGAAATCACTACTATATATTAGGTACAATATAGTAATCAATAGAGAATTGGCTCTGTAATAATAATATACGAAATTTGCATGAATTAAATATATTAAATATATTTCTGTGTATTTTACGACCCGGCAAAGCTGCACCCCCCTCCTAGTCTTTGAATATAATTCCTATTTTTTCTTGTGAAAGAATTGAACTTTCTTCTGAAGACATAAATTCTCACAAGAATTGTTAAAATAAAAGAAAGTAGGAATCTCACTGCCGATGCAATTCTCTATCTGTATAAGGGCCAAATACGTCTTAAAATAGAATAATGTTGCCGCATCTGGGCAAGAGCTGCTCGGCATTTCCTATCTTGCCTTGATAGAGTTCAAAACCAGCTTCAAAACTTAGTAAGTGATGCTCTTTTCTCTTCCTTGCAATCTCTTTCCCACAGAAAAGACGTTGGGAGCCTGTCTCTGGTCTATTATTGTTTTCGTGGCAAGTGCTCGTCTGCCCCCCCCTTGCCAAACTTTCACAAAAACAATCGACTAGCTACAACCACTATTAACAATTTTCCCCATTCTCTATCTGTGTCCAAATCTAAATGCAGATTTCATGAACAAAGCTTCTTTCCTAGAACTTGTTGCATTTGGAACACTGTTCCATTGGCCTGCTTCTCGGTCAATTACAATATGGTAGCCTTCAAGTCCAATGCAAACAAGTTTTTGTTGAGCCGTCCCCTTAAATAATCCAAATTCTACTCAATCTACGCCATAAATGATTATTAAACTACCACCTTACATTCATTAACCTTATATTCTCAAGTAGCCTTCAGGCTTTGATAAGTGGTGACTCCTCTGTGGGTGGGGGTGTGTGTGTGTGTGTGTGTGTGTGTGTGTGTGTGTGTATATATATATGTATATATATATATATATATATAAAAAGCTGTTGTAATCTTATGACAGTTTACAGTAATCTTTTTTGTAGAGAAATAAAAATAATGAGAATGAAAGAGTTGTTTTGAAGCATCTTTTAAATTTTAAATTTGAAAAGCAAACAAAAAAGCCCTTATAAGCCAGAGAAAAGATGCAAATATATATATATATTTTTTATTAATTATTATTATTTTTTTTTACTTTGGTCTTACATATTTGGGTATGATGCCCGACCCTAGAAACGAGAGATATTTCATCTTGGTAATTTTTTTCTGTTAGATAAAGTTATTTTTATGCACTTGTTGTGTTCCTTTGTTGTAATGGAATGGCATGAAACAATCATGTATTATTCAGAATTTTGGAGCAGGTGCCATGCAAGGAAGGATAAGTCGAATGGAAAAGTTTGTAGGAAACATCTTTTGATTTTAAATTTGAAAATCGAGCAGAAATCCGTTATATGTCACAGATAAGATGTGTTTCTGGGAAACAGTATTCTACCCCTCAAAATTTAAGACCAATGAAAATAATTGAATAAAAATAATTAATAAAAATAATTAAATAACAACATAAATAATAAAAATAATTGAATAAAAATCAATTACTAAAAATAATTGAATAAAAATAATTAATAAAAATAATTGAATAAAAAAATAATTGAATAAAAAATAATTAACAAAAATAATTGAATAAAAAATAATTAACAAAAATAATTGAATAAAAAATAATTAACAAAAATAATTGAATAAAAAATAATTGGATGAAAATAATTAATAAAAGTAATTGAATAAAAAGTAATTAATAAAAATAAATGAATAAAATTAATTAATAATAAATAATTGAATAAAAATAATCAATATAAATAATTGAATAAAAAATAATCAATATAAATTATTGAATAAAAATAATTAATAAAAAATGATTAATAAAAAATAATTAATAATAAATAATTGAATAAAAATAATCAATATAAATAATTGAATAAAAAATAATCAATATAAATTATTGAATAAAAATAATTAATAAAAATAATTAAATAAAACTAATTAATAAAAATAATTAATAAAAAATAATTAATAATAAATAATTGAATAAAAAATAATTAATAAAAATAATTGAATAAAAGAAATATTTGCATTTTATATGCCGGCATTGCTTTAAGAAATTTATTTCCAAATTAACCTATCTCTGGCTAAGTCTTTATTCATCTCTCCTTTCCTGAAGCCCATTTTTATCATTTCCTGTCCTTTTTTACATGGGTGTCTTCTATGAACTAGACCTGCTACCTTAAATTTTCTACATCTATTAACCCAAAACTCTCATCCATTCATTCAATGTGGCCATACCGTGGAAGTCTCCTGTTCTGCACACATTTCCCTGTACTATCCAGATTTAATCTTCGTCTGAGGTTATCAGAACTAAACCTGTCTTTAAGACATCCATCCATCATATTATTGTTTATATCACTTTTCTTCATGCAATGTATATCCTCAATCCTTACTGACCAGGTTTCACTTCCGTATAGAAGTGAAACCTAACCAGCAAGGGTTGAGGACATATGTTGCATGAAAAAAAGTGATCATCAAACTGAGTACATATCTCTGAGAGATTCTTTCTTTAGTAGACAGTGTTAATACTCTGCTGTTTAATAATAACAGAAGTTCCTTAAACTTATCTCATCCATTCCAAACTCTTGGAATCACAGCACCTGTTCACTTCTGTAAAGAATGCTTTTTATAGATATAGATACAGACACATATTCGCCATTTATTATAGTAATATTAATATTTTGTTATATTAGTATTCTATTATATTAGCAAATGGACAATTTGATATTATGTTTCTGAATTTTTGAGATGAGGATAGATTATTAATATTATTTTGATTATTTGGACTACTGTTCTCATCTTCAGTATTATTTACACAACGTTTCTGCCGATGCAACTTTCTTCAGGTGTATCCTGTCAAACTCAAGAATCTTGCTGTTCAAGTCAGGAATCTGTATGGGATTTCGAATGGAACCCTTTATTTAATCCATGGTGTAGCTTGCTCTTGTCCCGTTAGCCACGACTGGATAGAAATCTTAAGTAATTCACAATTGTTCTCTTAGTATTGCCCATACATTTTCAACCTCCAGAAAAGTGTCTCTTAGAACTGCATTTTACTTAATACTTTATCTGTTATATCACGGGCCTTTGTGAATTCCAGAGTTTGACAAGATACATCTGAAGAAGATCAGAAGTTACATTAGTCGAATCGTTGTGAAAATAATATGCAAGATGAGAACCATAGTTTGAATAATCCAAATAATACAAATTTTGACCTCTCTCTCTCTCTCTCTCTCTCTCTCTCTCTCTCTCTCACACATTCTTGTTGATGATTTTCGCTGAGGATAACTGACTTTTCTTTATTCTTACCGTCCAACTTTATTCGATACTTGTCAGGTTCTCTCTGCTGGCCAATCGTCTTTCTCAAAGGAGTAAAGAAATTCCTTAAAAGACAGACTGCCCATCTCGCTTAGCATGGACCTTGATTCACAAGAGAAAATAAATCTTTATTTTATTTGTAACTGCTACAACATTTCCTTGTGGTGTCGTTTCTATTAGAAAAATGCATTGAAGCTGGTCCTGTGCGTAGTGCATATGTAATGAGAAAGAAATCTGGTCCTTATTCTTGATCACATGTTTGGACGAGACTTCTGACATGGTCTCACGTTCATTGTAACATTTGGGGATTACTCTTTGTCACCAAGGACGTCTTTAGTTTTATTTATTTATTTATTTATTTATTTTTTATCAAGGGGAATAACTCTAAAAAACAACTTCTCTCAAACGAGATAACCAGTGTCCCGACAGAAGCATAAATAAATAAAACCTAAAAGGTAAAACTCGCAGAGAGTACTCTGTTTTATGGTTGTTGTAAAAATAGAAATTTTAAATTTCGTCCCGTTTTAAATTTGGTACATTTTTACATTACATCCAACTCATCTGTTCACATTCGACATGTCAACTTTTATAGGTTTTCGGGTATGCTGACAAGGTTGGGGCGTCTATTCCGAAAGCCGTTCTTAACATGGGGAGGTTGGGGTGTTTATTCATTGTAAGCATACTCGGAAACCTTTAAAAGTCGACATTTCCAATGTGAACGGTGAGTTGGACTTTTGTAAAAAAAAAAAAATATATATACCAAAAAGGTAAACCATATTGACTTTTCGTTTAAAAATTAAATTATTCCGTTTTTGTTAATAAAATTTTATTTTTATAAAAAACTTTCTGTTTATATATATATATATATATAAGAGCAAATATTTAATAAAACATGTTAAAAAACACTTTGAAAAAGAGTTAAAAACATATTTAATCTGAAAAGAAAACACTTAATAAGTGGATAGTCCTTAATCCGCGGAGTTTCAAAGAAATACTTTCCTTCTCATCAGAGGGTAGGAATTAGCAAAATGCAGGATCGGATTTTGCATACAAAAGTATTTGATGAAACTACAAGTAAGTCAAAGATCTTACTTGATAACAAAAAGTGAAGCAGAGGGAATATGGGGAAGAAAAAGGTGATTACACGTGAATGGATAGTCTGGTGAAAGGTAAATTATCCAATGACGGTAAAATCCAAAAATATAAATCCAAGAAAGTTAATTGAATTTCCATTCACACAAGTAAAATCCAAGGAAATCACGTAATAGGAAGATGGTCCAAAATAATCCAAAAGGCCGAAATCCATGGAATAATTCACAAATATAAAAGAAAAATAAGATATGCATTTGACACGGCTGCCGAGACAAAATGTAATTAAGAAAGATCAGTGAAGAAGAAGAGAAAAAAATCAGTGAAGAAGAAGAGAAAGAAAAAAATTAAATGGTGATAGAATTAAATATGAAATAGAAAAGCAAATGTAAAAATGATCCAGACAAAATGATGTTAAAAGGCGCAAAAATATAGGGCAAAAAACAGGTCAACTGAAATGTACAGGTTATTACTTAAGAAAATGTCAGCAACAGTTGTTAAAAGACACTAAATGGAATAAATAAATAAATAAATAAATACATAAAAAATAAATAATAAATAAAAAATAAAATATAAAATAAAAAATACAAATTTTTTTAAGGGGAGAGGATGGCCGGTATCTGCAAATTCCGGATAAAGCAAGTAAGTATTAAGTAAATGCATATAGTAAAATATAAGTAAATATACATACAGGATATGAATGTGTGGGTAGATTGATATATTAGATAGATAGGAATATTTAAAGACTAAAACGGAAATTGCGTATAAAAAAAAACGGCCAAGCAAAGAAGAAATAAAGAATTAAAATAAAGGATTATTAAGTTATAAAGTATTAAGAAAGTATGTAGAAAAAACGATAATGTTAAAGAAAAATTATATATGCAAGGTTTAAGTAATAGCTATGTAATTTAAAAATTACCATAATTAAATTTGGACTTATGTTTACAGAAAGAGATCAGTTCGTTTTTAGAATTTATTATATTGTTACTTTGAGGGGAAGTAATCATAGTTATAGCTTCGGTTGTGCAGAGGCGACATGACTCAGAGCCTGGAGTATAAGACTTAACTTTTTTCAATTTGATTGAGAAAGAGGTATTATTAGAGTTAAGTTTTTTAATTAAAGTAGTTAGAGAAGTTCCTTGGTTATTATTAGAATTATGGTAGTTAAAAGAAGAAATGTGGTTTGATATTCTTTTCTTAATTAATGTTGAAGTAGCGCCGATATATGTATGTACTTTATTAAAAGCTCGAGGTCTGATATTAATATTAATTTGCTGATTTGTATTAGTTAAATAGTGGGACAATGATTGTATGAGGACTATTTTGGAGGGGATAATGAGTGTTGTTAGTGTTAGGATAGCTGTTAGGAGAAATATAATTATTCTAATTATTATTATTATTATTATTATTATTATTATTATTATTATTATTATGAAAAGGAAATGGAGAGACTGGTATAACTTGTGGGGACATACTCAGAAGACATTGGGATGGAATTTGAGATTAGTAAATGTGCGGTGCTGGTGATGAAAAGGTTCATTCGAATGGAATAGTGCTGCCAAATGGAGAAATCATGAAAGAAATAGAAGATACAGGATATAAGTATTTAGGAGTGCTGGAGGGTGTAGGCATCATGAACAGAGAAATGAAAGAAAAAGTCAGGAAGGAGTATCTTAGAAGAGTGAAACTAATTGCAAAATCGAAACTGGGTGGAGGAAATCTAATGAAAGCAGTAAATGCATGGGCAGTTAGTGTTTTGAGATACAGTGCGGGAATTTTAGAATGGTCTGACAAGGATTTGCATGCCATGGATATCAAAACAAGAAAAGTTTTAGCAATGTTTGGTATATTTCACATTCGAAGTAGCATAGCAAGGCTGTATCAAAAGAGGAAAGATGGTGGGAGAGGATTGAAAAGTGTAAAAGATTGTGTTAGAACCGAGGAGATGTCGTTGAAAGAGCATGTGGTTAGAAGTGAGTATATACACAGAAATATATGTAGGAGCATACATATATACATACCCACCTATACACTCACACACATACATATATACATACCCACCTATACACTCACACACGTACTCACACACATCCACCCACTAACATATCACACACATATTGGTTAAATTTTTTTGTCTTTCCCAATCAAAACACACATGCATACATGTACTTAATCATTCAAACATAAGTACGCACACACACACACACACACACACACACACACACACACACACACACACACACACACACACACACACACACACATTATTTATATCTATAAAGTACAATTGTTGAATGTTGTTCCTTCGATTACTTTCGTTTGGGGAGGGGGACACAATTAAAAAAAAAAAAAAAGATTAAAATGAAACGACATTTAAATTTCCGTTCCATTTTTACAACAACCGTAAAACAGCACATTCTCCGCAAATTTTACCACTTAAAATATAAAGTTATGAAATGCATTCATTAATATGCACAGGTTACACAGTTTAGTGTGGGGGGTCTAAAAAGATAAGAAATATTTATACTTACTTTCAGTGAAGAAGATAAAGAGTATACAAATGTAAATTCTCATTTTGTTGATATTTTTTCGATTTTTCTTTCGTTTTGTTTTGCAATCCTTAGTATACCCAGAACGTTTTTGTGAATTATCCAAAATTCAAAGGAAATCGAGTTCTTTGAATAATCCGAATTCTAAGTAAAAGTCGATATTCTCTGTGGATTTCTTTACCCAAAGTATTTGAGTAAATTTAATATATGCGTTGAATCCCCAAGGTCTGGGTATATGTGGTATTCATATGTTCTACCCCAAGTCTGTTAACTCCATTTTCAGAACAAAGTTTAGCGTTCACCTGCAAATAAAAGAAATATAAAACAAAAAGTTAGATGCAGTAATATCGATAAATTAATATCTTTGATAAATCGATAGTTTTTAGAACGATTTACATTACATAAAATCGCTTAAGCAGAGTTTTCTACTAAAACAAACATAGCTTTTTTTTTAATTCTATAAAAAAAAACAAAAATAATTTAAGAAGAAGAAGAAGAAGAAGAAGAAAAACAACAACAACAACAAAAAAAAAAAAAAAAAAAAAAAAAAGTGCAAAACTGATCCTCCACTCAATAATCCAGACCAATATATATCATTCAAATACGATAGTGTTTGAATATATGGTTCGGTAGCAGTTTTAGTCATTTAGAACTGCTTTAAAGCTTTATCGCTCACTCATTTTTCGACCAAATTTCAAACAATTATTACATTTTATAGATCACCTTCTCAGCTATATTGTGAAAATAAATTTTTCAATTTTCGTTCAGTAAAACAAAAGTTGTGATGAATTTACTGGTGTTCAAAATCGCAAAAAAAAGTAAAGGAGGTGAGCGACGTTTTCTATGACTGGTTTCCATAGCAACCACGTCGCTTCAGCGACTACTGGTGCTACTAATTCACCGCTCTCGCAAAAAGAGAAGTAACAAGTGACACAGGGAGAATGAAAGCATGAAAGGGAGATAATTTGGGGATTTTAGTGAAAGCAGACGAGTGCCATACATTGTTATTACATATGTGTATAATGTTATGTTTATCGGGGCAAAAAAATAAGACTGAAATTAAACAAAGAACAAGTGAATATAAAAGCGCATATATATATATATATATATATATATATATATATATATATATATATATATATATATATATATTAGGCACCGCCTAAACTGGGGGGGGGGGCAGGTAAGTACTTTTTGACGGACCGTCTTTTTAAAAATCTACCAAAAATCAGATAATTATCCGATCAATACGAAATTTTCAGCGATTATTAAGAGAAGAATGAACTTTATAACAGTGTACTTATTTTTCATAAACAATATTTATATATATATATATTTTTTGCTTAACCCCCCTTGTTTTGAGGGGGTACAAATACGCTTAAAATAATCATCTGAAACTGAACACAACATATTGTGTTGTTGTAAGGGACAGGATTATAGATTAAAAAAAAAAAAATTGTTTGCATACCTTATTTTGACGTCTGAATATCAGAACTTCGATTGTGTTTAATTATCCCGCTTTTGAGTTTTGAAAGGTGAAATTCGGTGAATATATTAAGTAAAATAATTAATTTAAGTTAAGCAAAAAAAAAAAAAAAAAAAATTTTAATATTTATACGAAAAAAGCCATTTTAAAATCTTTGATAAATAAATTAACAATTTTTTTTAGCGAGCCGAATAATGCATGACCATTATTAAACAGGGCATGCTTTGAAGAATCGATAAAAAAAAAAAAAAGTTGATAAATATTGTGCCCTTTATGTAAAAAATAGCATCATTTTTTTCGATCCCGTTTGAAAACGTTTGCCGCCTTTCGACTACGGTGGAGCAAACGCGCTGAAATAACTTTTTTTTATTCTGCTTTAAATTGCCCCCCCCCCCCCACCATTTTGGGGAGCCTGGCCCCCACACACATACACATTAAAAACCAAACTCATACAAATGGTCACCCATCTGGTACTGGCCAGCCTCAGCGTTAATAATACATTGAAATTTTCGTCACTAAAAAATAAGTTCTTTTTGGCCTGTTTGGTCTTCTATAGTTTGCTTTTTATCAACTACAAACGTAAACATTGTCGATCTAGACTCTAGATCGACGTGAAGTAACTGGTTGCCTATATGAATAAGTGGAATTATTTGAAATCCAGGTACTTATATCATAATATTTTTGCATATTCTCATAGAAAATCATCCTAAATCTTAGTTAGACAACAAATAAATTAATTAATTATTTCAAAAACCTTTTTTTTTTTTTTTTAAATATTTATGTACGTTTTTTGTGCAAGACAAAAAATGTCAACTGTTAACTTTTTGGGAAAATTTAACATTTAAAATTTAATTAAAAATAGTAGAAAAAGTTTTACATTATTCTGTTTTCTATATGATAAAATTCAGGGTTTTATCTTTCTGGAAAAAAAAAGTTACTCAGAAATAATGGATTTTAATAAATGTAATTTCGTTTTAAAAAACAACAACAACTTGATTTTTCGGCCATTTTTGGCGGTGCCTAATATATATATATATATATATATATATATATATATATATATATATATATATATATATATATATATATATATATATAAATAAAAACTCAAATGACCTTGTAACGAGTGATGTAACCCACTTTCTGGTTTACGACATCCGGTGGCGCATACGCGCATAAACATTAACCCATAAAAACGTAAACAAATAAACAAAAATAGCTTCTTTTTCAGATTTTGACCTGCGCACTGAAATATTAATGTTATTATTTCGAAATTATTATTTAACATGGGAAGAGTGGGGGTGTTTTGCAACTATTCTTTATTACAACTATACTGTCGCTATTTTCTTACATCTAAACAACTTTAACCCGTTGACAAACTGACCGAGGACAGAAAAGATGAAGTGTAGTCAGAACAACATCGTGTCGTCCCCGTACGCCAAATCTGAAAGTATATGACCCCACAACAAGGCAGGTTAGTGCGTAACAGAATGCAAGAGAAGAGAGGGACAAAAGTTTTCTTCTTTTTTTTTTTCATTTTTTTTTTTTTTTTTTTGTAATTGTATTTTGATTGAAATTCATCTCACTCCACTTATAGACGTAAGTAAAATAATCGTTAAAAGTGCGTTTTCATATAAGTAAAAGTACACTAGCATTTGAAAGAACGGAATATTAATAAGTGTTCTACAGCCGGAGACCCAGTATGTATGTGTGTTCGAAAAGACTTGGATAACTTTCAAGTTTCAAGTCTACATCAACACGAAAGAAATAAAAGAAAAGAATAAGGACAATAAGTAAAAATAAGTAAAGAAAGAATACTTTCATAGAAATGTTTCTGTTATGTCAAGAAAACTATTTTCTTTATGTCACAAGTGTCACGCTCATACATTAATTCCATAGCTAATACAACATACTGACCCAACGGGTCACGGGTAGTCTAGTATATATATATATATATATATATATATATATATATATATATATATGTGTGTGTGTGTGTGTGTGTGTGTGTGTGTGTGTGTGTGTGTGTGTGTGTGTGTGTGCTTTCATCACACAAAGTTTAGCGAGTAAATTTGCTTGACAATTCAAGTGTTTAAGGAATGGCGCCTGCAAAAGTTCCACATACCTTGTTTAAAATGAATTTGGAAGGAAATCCTTCACTCTATGTTTGTAATGAGATGTTTCTTTTTCTTTCTTTCCTCTTCCTATACCCATTGACAGCTTTACCTTCTCTGTCTTTTTGAATTTTCTAATTTAAGACGTTTTCTTTATTTCTTATTCCTTTTTTTTCCACATCACCGACTGGAACATTAGTTCATACGAATATGAATTTTAGTACAAACCCTTATGAAGTATAGTTTCTTTCCCATCATTTTAAACAGAAGGTATATACTTGTATACAATAGTAAAAAAGGCTTTAAATAATACAAAGGATTGTATATCTATATTGGCGCTTCTACACTATTAGGACGAAATTTTGTAGTCGACAAATGGCGTTTTCAGATAATAAATAAACAATGGTTTCTACCGATTTTTTTTTGGTCAATTCTAATAAATTACAATGGTAGTTTCCAAATTATGCAGTTGAAATTACTTGAATATTACTGAATTGTTAAAAAAAAAACTTTAATCGTGTTAGCAGGTGAAAAATGTCCGCCATCTTGTTTAAACCAAAACGAAAAATTACCTCCCTTTTGAACTTTCCTGTGTCTTACGATCGTTTTCATCAAATTCTATTTTTTATTGTCTTTAATAAATAATTTTCTACCTTATTGATTTTCGTATTGTTTTGATATAATCATCTTAAAAATACGAGGAATACGTGGATACCATTGTTTTCATGTGAAATTCAGTATTACGATTTCCTAAATTTCGTCCTAATAGTGTAGAAGCGCCTTTATATATACAAAAAACCAGTTAATGGGTAGTTACTAAATGCTGAGGCGATCTATGTTTATTTAGAAGCAGCTGTAACTGTTCACTACTGTAGCTTTATCAACCAATGTCCAAGTGAAGAAATTATATATTTAAATTACAAATATTGACCCAACGGGTCACAGGTTGTCTAGTAATAATATAAAAATACTTTAAATGATACGAATGATTTTATATCTATACTAGAGTACACCGTACATTAAAAATGAAAAAAAAAAGAAGATCATGACTTTGTTCCAGTTGAAATGAATGGTTCTTTTTCTTTGAAGAAGTCCCCTGCTTTGATGAGTCTCAAGAACTGATTTCCCCCTAAATCTAAAATGGAAGACTTATATCAAATCTGTTCTTAAGTTAATTGAAAAAAACAAAAAACATGGTTGGATCATTCTAATGCTCCCCAAAGTATCTCACTCCTGACGCATATCTTTTATGGGCAAGAGTCAAATACGTTCTAAGATGGAGAGGTGTTGCCTTATCAGGGTAAGTGTTACTCGAAGAACTCTTTCTTGACAGAGTACAAACACCCACTTTAAAATCTGGAGTAAGAGGTGTCCTCTTCTCTTCTTTGCAGCCTCTTTGCCACAGATATTGCTAGTCTTTCTCTACTCTATTTTTATTTTTAATCTATGGTCCCCACCATATATACATATGGTGGATATATATTTATATATAAAATATAAATGGACGGATATATATTTATTTATATGAAATATACAAATAAACAACTGTTGAATTCTAACCCTTTCTCTACCCACTTTTTTAAATAAGGTTTTTGTGAAGTTTAATTCAATTATTTATGATATCATTGAGTCATTACATTAAAAGTGTTATAATATTAAAAAAAAAAGTTAATTAAAAAACTTGTCCGAACATGAAACTAATGCTAACAGCAGAATAAAACAGGATTTCAAAAAAAAAAGAAAAAGAAAAAGAGTTCTTCGCTATTGTAACGAAATTAAAAAAAAAAACGAAATGAAAATATCCAAAAATTACGAAAAACGATAAGGTAGAAAATTAATTATTAACTAGCATAACCCATTGAAATTCCACGGTAGTTGAAAACATCATCACATAAGAAAACAACAGAATGTCCTTCAATAGAATAATCAGTGTAATGTTAGTTCCGATCAGACCGTAAATTAAAAAAACAAATATTTTTCTAACCAAATATGGAGAACTGCTTGATATATATTATAACAAGAAATAGAACTATAATAAAGCATCATTTTTTTCTAAAGATTATAATTTAATCAAATGGATTTGTTAATCAGTTAATAATAACTATGTCACGATCTTCTCTTGATAATCTGATAATTTGGCACGTAAGTAATAAGATTTAATAGAAACATATGTCAACTTTTGCAATTTTTTCATTATGGTAAAAAAAATGAAATAAACCAGGAAGGAGTGCGATTGGTGGGATTTGGTTAAAGAAAAAAAAAAAAAAGTGTAGGATGTTGGCAAATGATATGGCAACACTTGCAAATATATATATTTCATAAAATATTCTTAATTCATTATGAAATTGAATGTCTGAATTTGTTAGATAAAATAAAGTGATTTTTAGATCATAAATTGCTTCAGCTATTTCCGGGACTGACTTCTTATAGCCCCCTCTTTTAAAATATATATGAAATAAAGTGATGTTTAGATCATAAACTACTTCAGCCATTACCGGAAATTACACCATACAGTCCACTCTTAAAATATATATGAAATAAAGTGATTTTCAGATCGTAAACTGCTTCAGCCATTTTCGTGACTGGCTCCTTATTCTCCTCTCGTTCCCTCCACCCGCTTTTACAATGATATGAGGAGAAATAAGGCACTTGTACAGTATTCTATTTATATGAGAAAACAATGAAAAATCATACTACTTGATGATTTGATGTGATTTTTGGTTTTAAAACTTTTATGGGCGTCATAGGTATGCTTTTCTGTGTTTATTTTCATATGGGTATTATAATGTGCAAGTACGTTATTTTTTGGGTAGATTACTGTACAAGTAGCTTATTTCTTATTTAAAAATGAAACTAATCGATTATTTTACGTCATTTTCGGTTGTGCTAACTTTTCCATACGTCATGACTAAGAGTTTGTTTTTCATATAGGTACTATACTGTAGAAGCACCTTATTTATTATTTAAAAGTCATACTACCTGATGTTTTTACGTGATTTTCGGTCTCAATCACTTTAATGTATGTCACAGGTAAGATTTTCTTTGTTTTTTTATATGGATACTATACTGTACAAGTACCCTTTTCTTGAGTTGATTACTGTAAAAGTACCTTATTTTTTATTTAAAAATGAAATTACTCAATTATTTTATGCAATTTTCCATTGTGCTATCTTTTCTGTACGTTACGGTTAAGAGTTTGTTTTTTTCATGTGTGTGCTATACTGCTGAAGCACCTTATTTATCAGTTATACTACTCAATGATTTGACGTGAGTTTCAGTTTTAATAACTTTTATGTACATCACAGGTAAGATTTTCTTTTCGTTACAGCTAAGAGGTTTTTTTTCATATAGGTATGGATATTACATGTTAACTATTACTAAACAAAGGAAAAGAAAATAATGCTTGCAATCGTTGCTTTGTGATAACAAAACGAATACTATTCCTTCCAACCCCGTCTAAACAAAAACAGAGGAGATAATGCCTGGGGGATTATCTTGTTACCATAAAACAGATATTACTCCCCCTACCCTTGCCTAAAAAAGAAGGTTTGGTAATTCCTGGAAGCCTCCAGAGCACTTAATCGTGTTTTGTCTCCCCCAATACAACCATTATCATGACATGATTTCTGGAATATAATTGCAGTTTTTCCAAATGTATACAGAAATACACTGTTTTATCATAAATTAATTACATAACATCGAAAATTCAGAAAAACATGGACACTGTCCAGCAGAAATTGGCCTAATTGACCCTCACAGAACACCAACAACTAATTGATGTGATGGTTGTGGTTGTGGTAGTGGTGGTGGTTGTGGTAGTGATGACAGCAGTGGTAGTGATGACTGATGGTGGTGGTGTTGTGCTAGAAGTGGTGGTGGCGGCAGTGGAGGTGGCAGCGGTAGTGTAGCCAGAAGTGGTGGTGGTGGTGGTATTGTTGGTGACAGTTGCAGTGGTGGTGACTTCTGTGGTAGTGGTGGCAGTGGTGTTGGTAGTGGTGGTAGTTGCAATGGTGATGACAGTTGCAATGGTGGTGGAGGTGGTGATGGTGTTGGTTGCTGTGGTGGTGGTGGTGACATATACAGTGGAGATAGAGGCGGTGACGGTGGCGGTATATGATCAGAATGTGTTTGCCTTACCAGTGACATAAATTTTATTCTGTTTTATTAATGTTTATTATTAGTCATTTGGAATATTCCACTTTCCTTTTAAAGGATGTCAAGATTATTACATCTGAAGTAACACTCGAGTAGGTAATAATGTTTTCACCTGAAATGCGTTAGAATTTGTACTAATTTCAACATGACATATAAGTAGGTAATAATGTTTTCACCTGAAATGCACAGATTTGAAGGTTCACTAAACAACAAAAGCACTACATGATTTTACTTATTTATTACTTATTAATAATCAGAATGTTTTTGCCTTTTCAGCGTCACCAATTTTGTTTTGTTTTATTTAGCCATTTGGAATATTCCACTTTCCTTTTAAGGGATGCCAAGATGTTAGTAGTCGAAGCGAATTACATATACATATATATGAAAACATTTTTCGAAAACAATTACCAAAAATTAAGTTTGACTAAAGATTTTCCGTTCTCAGAAAATTATTACCTCCCTTTTGTTACCATTAGAACTCTCCAGTTGCTATTTTTGAAAAAAACTCAATTGTCTTCAAAAACTATTTTCATTAATAATTACTTTTTTTTTTACCTTATCGTTTTAATCACTTTTTGGATATGTTCATTACTGTTACATGACAATTCAGTTGATACAATCAGTTTCACTTGAAGTTCAATATTTCAATTTTCGACTTTCACTACAATAACGAAGAAAAATCAAAAAAGCTTAACATGCTGAATGATAACGAAAATAAAATAAAACAGAGTTGTCTCTCTTCTACTAAAATATTTCTTTATATATATATATGATGATTGCAACGTCTTGTCAGACGAGTGCCACTCCCTCAGACACTTAAAATCCATGAGCCCAAATGCCTGAGGGAGTATCTATACAAAGATGATGTTATAAAGTCTTAGTTTTGTACGACAGCTAAGTCTCTCTTTCGGTTCAAAATGTTGAGATCCAGCAACAAGCAAGAGCAAGATAGACAGCCACAAATTAAACTGCAGACTAGCTTAATGCGGGTACTGGTCTCCCGCTTTATGGTTTTTTAAATCAGAGATTTGCTTCTCCTAGAAAGGTTGCCTTCACCATGGCTTACGGGAACCCTCTCCACCCCAATACACATATGCACACACACAAATATACACGGTGCTAGTTGGCCGTTGACCCAGAAAAAGAGTTCATTCGCCCTTTGTAAGGTCTTATTTTTAATCCTTCAGGGAGACTAGCCGCCCTCCTCACCAAACAAATCTGGTGGGGGAACCAGTTTAGTCGCCGGTGACCCGACCATGAGGCAGGTAGTACTGGGTTACATGGTACCAGTAGCATATGACATGACCTGACATATATCAGTAGCATATGACATGACCTGACATATATATATATATATATATATATATATATATATATATAAAATACTTGATTCCTCCAGCCTTGACAGACGTGTTTTAAAAATTCTCTCCAGTGCTTTTTCTTTTAATGATTTGGAATTCATTCCATTTGCGATTTTTTCCAAGGAACTCTGCCTTTTGGATTATTTTGGACCATTTGGAACTTACCCATTGGATTGGAAATTTTTAATCCGTTCGTTTTGGATTTTACCATTCTTGGATTTTTACGCGTCACCGGACTATCCATTCATGTGAAATCTTTTTATCATTTTTCTTTTACCTCCTACTCCCCTTACCTCACCCTTTTTTTTAACCAAGTAAGACCTGTGACTTACTTGTAGTTTCATTAAATACTTTTACATGCAAAATCTGATCCTGCATTTTGCTAATTCCCGCCCTCTGATGAGAAGGAGAGCATTTCTTCGAAACTCCGCGGATTAAAGACTATCCACTTATCTTGTGCTTCCTTTTTAAAATTAAATATGTTTTTAACTCTTTTTCAAGATGTCTTTTAACATGTTTTATTAATCATTTGTTCATATATATATATATATATATATATATAATATAAAAAATGTGCCGGGCAACGCCAAGTAGGCACAGCTAGTTATTAATATAAGAATGGATGTAGGTCACACTTGTTCCACAACTCCATCGTTTATCTGTCAAGCTGATAAGGGATTATTGAGCAACCCATTTTGCTATGTGAAATATTTCAGTGAATGCATGTTCTTATTCTGGCCTTATGTTATTTTAAGTCGCCTGGAGGCCATGGTGTAAAAACCTGTTTATAGTTCTCTTCCAAGAGAGGGCTTAAAAATTAAAAGTATATACGTACAATTGAAGGGTGGATCATACTTTCTAGCCTCAGGAGAAAAACAAAACTGATTAAACATTAGCGATGCTATTAAACAACCACTTTGATTTCATCTGAAAGTTCATGAAGTGTTAAATGAAGGGCGGGCAAACTTTTCAGTGCAAGGGCCACATTAAAAAAAATTCAAATTTTACTGGGCCGCATAGTATATTTTTCAATATAACTGATATATAAAAAAGACAAATAGAGCAAAATAAAGGCCATTCTTTCCTTACTTTGGAACTATTTTTAGTTTTTTTTTCTCCATTGTTTGGTGTAAATATGTGAAAGTTTTAAAGAAGGACTATATATTTTGTAAAAACTGTGAGCATGGCTTGATCGTTTTCCACGTCAAAATTTTTCCTATCATGCTGATGTCAGTAAAAAATATCGGTAAAATAGAATTTTTATTCCACAAATAAAAAAACAAATATCAAACGAAAGAAGGAGGTTTACTCTTGATTGCAATATATATTTTTTTATCTTAAAGCAAAATTAAACTAATGAGATACAAGCTGGTGAAAAAAAGCAAAAATTCAGTAACTTTTAAGAATTTCACTCAAATTTTAGACGGCTGTCGATACCTACAGAAAATAGCCATTTTGTCCGTCTTGTACCTCTCAGCTGTAAAAAAAAAAAAAAAAGCAAGGAAAGAAAGAGAAAGAGAGCAAGCGAGAAGAACAATTTGCTGATTAATACATTCCGATTACACATTACTGAATATAACATCCTTTTGGGCATTCAACATTCAGTATTTGAAGGGCCGCATGAATTCCTTTGGTGGGCCACATGCGGCCCGCGGGCCATAGTTTGCCCACCTCTGTGTTAAATAATGTCCCCAATGATGCTGGGTTAAACAGAGCTGAGAGAAAAAAAAAGATAACGAAATACCACGCACTTATGTACGACATGAAAAAAGAAACTGGAACCTTAGGAAGATCGCCATTATTCCAATAGGAGCAACCGGACCCATGAAAAAAAATTTAAAAAACTACCTGGCAAATATACCCGGTGAACCAAATGCAAGAGAAAATTGCACTTCAAAGGACAATTAGAATCTTAAAATAATCTCTCGGTGGAAATGTGTGAGATAGTGGTTGAATGTTTGGCATCCGGCAAGATGCCCCATCCCCAGGTAGAACTAAATAAGAAAAAAAAAAAAAATTCTTCTTACATAACTGAAAATAATAAATCTCTTTACTTCTGTATTATCATCATGAATAATATAAAAGTAAAACAACTTATCATATAGCCATTTAATTTATGTATTTATGGTATATACTAGTGATGGGACGATTCCAATAGTTTCCCCGATTCCGATAGAATTACTGATTCCATACTAAATTTCCGATTCTGATACAATTATCGATTCCGATTCTGATTCTTTATAAATCTCTAATTAATTAACTATAAAAGTATTATTTAGTTCCAATTACTGTAAAAACACATCTTAAATGTGCTTATATTTTCTCAAACGTAAAACACACTTGTGAGGGGGTGATCTAGAGATTGTAGTCTTACTGGAAGTTTAAATCAATTAATATTTGTTATTTTGTTATTACTTACAAGCAGTGGAAGATTTTTGTTTAACTAAAATCAAATAAAAAAAAAGATAACTTAAGGAATCGGTTTTGGCATCGGAAACTAGGCCTCCATTTTTCCGATTCCGCTAATGATTCCGATACCCCAAAAAGCTCTGATTTTTCCGATTTCCGATTAATCATCCCAACACTAGTATATACAAACACACTATAAAAATTAACTGCAAAGAGAGAGTTACTATTTCACTAAATGCTCACAGAGATATTAATGATATTAGAGAGTGGTTGAATCAACATAGAGTTAGAAGGTCAAGAGAAATGCATAAATAGCTAAAGGAGAGATAGATGACTTGTTCAGTTAATTATAAATTATCGATAAGTAGAACAATTCTGGTAGTTTTTTTTTACAAACCGAACTCGATTCAAGATCTAAACTATATTTTAGTGGCTTGGGGTGTGTCGATGAATTATTATTAGAATAATCAAAGGATCTGGAAAATGGTCAATTCAGCAAGTTCCTGGAATCATAATGATGACAATCTTCTGTCTAATAAAACAATGGAATTCTGCATCTAGTCTGGTGCACTACAGCATCTGCTGTGGTTATACAGTTTGAAGCTGGAATTGGCTCTTTGGATGCAGGCCTGGGCAGGTGATAAAGAGCCCTAATTTTACGCCATTACCAGAGTCCTCCTTTCGGCGTTGCAAACTACAGGAGTTGCTGGAAAAGTGTTGCAGTGGTTCACCATCTGCCTATCGGGATTCCAAACCTTGGCCTTTCCCAATGCATCCACAAAACAGTGGAGCTATTTGGCTATAGTTGGTAGAAAATTTGAAAATATTTCCAATT
Organism: Euprymna scolopes; assembly: GCF_053919585.1. Taxonomy (NCBI): domain Eukaryota; kingdom Metazoa; phylum Mollusca; class Cephalopoda; order Sepiida; family Sepiolidae; genus Euprymna; species Euprymna scolopes. The sequence goes on from NC_136484.1 coordinate 49,245,040, forward strand.
TTGATGAATCAACGCTGCCGGAAAATCTATACAATAAACTTTTGTCATATTTTCGCAAGTTATATTTACATTTAGTTTCAGATCTCTATATGCAACAAGATTTATTTATTTATTTTTACAAAGAAGTTACCACTTATGAAGGCCCAGAGGCCACTCGAGGATAAGGATTAATAAGCATACAGTGGTCAATGGGACAATGTTGTAGTAATTGTTAGTAATGGAAATTTGGTAAATTGGATTACTTAAGGAGAACGGCTCATCAAGAACTTGTTTACGTTGGACTTGAAGGCGACTATATTGTAGTCAGCCAGAAAGAAGAGAGTTCCACAGGTGTGCGGTTCTAAGAAAGAAATGTTTGTTCATGGAATCTACGTTTAGGTTTATGCACAGATAAAGAGTGGGGGAAATTATTGATAATGTTTGCAGCTAGACAAGTGTTTCTTGTGAAAGTTTGGTCAGGGGCGACCGCAGATTGGAGCTCAGATGAGCACTTGCCACGAAAATAAGGATAAAGCAGAGACAGGCTCGCATCGTCTCTTCTGTGAGAAAGAGGTTGCATCCTCCACTTGGCTACGAAGTCTATTTTGAACTCTGTCAAGGCAGGATAAGTTCTTTCTAGCAGCTTTTGTCCAGATGTGGCAACATTACTCCATCCTTGGACATACCTGGCTCTTATATAGATAGAGAATTGCATCAGTGAAATATCTATTTGATCGATAGAAGGATCCCACCATTTTCCCAGCGACCTTAGCAACAGATTTGATGTACGTGTTCCATTTCAGATCAGGAGTCATGGTCAAGCCCAGGAGCTTGTCAAAACATGGAGCCTCCTCAAGATGAGAGCCATTCATTTCAATTGATACCAGATGGGGATCAGAAAATTAATGCTGTAAAGGCAGAAGCTTGGTTTTAGGTGCATTAAAAGTAACCAGCCACCTCTTTCCCCATTGTACCACATGTTCAAGATCAGAAAAGAGAGAATCAGAGAGAACTTGGTCGTTTACGGTCTTTGATGTACTGCCATAGATGGTAGTGTCATTTGAAAGTGTTCCCATGGAACAGTTTCATTAAGTTTAACTGCTGCACATTAACATTGGACCATCATGTGTGCCTACCAGAAATTACAAACCTACAAATGTTCCACCATAGGACACTATTTATTTTGCAATACAATAGTTAATCATACCCATACTTTACTACTAGGTGCCTTCAATAAGTTTCCAGACTTTTTTGTACAGGCATTTAAAATTGTTGTAGACTCTTTTAAATTTCAGTATGTCATTGCTGTACATCTTATGAAATGACTGACCAATTTTTATGATTTCACGTTCAAATAGACATCTGTAGCAGGAATTGGAATACACTCTACTAAAGCCTGTTTGCCACAGCTGGTGAATTCTAAAAATACAATCTGGATGCGAGGACATTTTAGAAGGATGCTATGCAATAAAATTCTGTTTTAAACTTGGAAAAAATGCCACAAAAACGTATGGAATGCTTCAGACTACTTTTGGATCATCTTGCATGAATCGAGCATAAGTTTTTGAGTGGCATAAGAGATTCAAGGAAGGCAGGAAATCTGTGAGGAATGATGAGAAATGTGGGAGGAATAAGGAAGTACGAACACCAGAGCTAATTGGCCAAATAAAGAATTTCACGGATAAGGACTGCTGTGTGTCTATAGAGACAATAAGTGTACAGTTTGATGTCAGTGTGCGAACTGTACTTACAATTATTCATGAGGAACTGAAGATTTGGAAGATTTGTATAAAGTTTGTCCTAATCCCAAGGGTGCCAGAGAAGATCAGAAGATGTTGTAACAGCAGGGAGATGGTTGAGCCGATCAATTCAGATTCCCCAGTTCTTGATGCTCTGTGACCTGCGATGAAAGCTGGATCTAGAGCTATGACCAAGAGATCAAGAGACAAAGTTCCCAGTGGAAGCATGCTGGCTCTCCCAGACCCAATAAGGCCAGACAGAGTAAATCCACCCAGAAACTGATGATGATCTCTTTTTTTTGACAGCACGGACATGATCTACATACACTGGGTTCCTACTGGACAGACAGTCAACAAGGAATACTATGTTGAGGCTATAAAGGAGTTCAGGAAGAGACTCAGTTGGAAGAGGTCAGCACTGTTCAAATCGGGTCAGTGGCATTTCCATCAGGAGAATGCACCAGTTCACAACTCCATCCTTGTCACAGACTGTTTGACCAAAATGGGCATCAAGACAATTTCTCAACCTCCCTATAGTCCAGACCTTGCTCCCTGTGACTTTTGGTTTATTTTCTGGCTGCTGTTATGAGACAATTGAGGAAATAAAAGAGGCTGTGACCAGGGTCGTTGACATGCTCACACAAGAGGACTTCCAGTTGTTGGAATGGTACAACAAGTGCATTGTAGCCGGAGGAGATTACTTTGAAGGGGACTAGAGGTTCATCAATAAAAGTGCCCATCTGAAAAAAGTCTGGAAACTTATTGAAGGCACCTCGTATGTTCCTATTGCTGCATAAGTGAAATATCGACTATAACGACAGAGCATGAAGAAGCTCAATGTTTTTGTAAATGAAATGTTTAAGAACTCTTCTTTTGAGATATCAGAAAGAGGCTAAATATTAACTGATCTGTTAACAACGTTATTTTTAAAAAAAAACGAGATTAATATGGTTTGGACATGTTTTCCCGCAAACAGACTTCAGCCATGTAAAATCATATCAAGGAGATTTCATTCAAGAAAAATGAAAAAGACAATAACCAAAGGAATAGGTTGATCCGATAAGGTTTGAGACAGACGTAATAATTATCTAGAACAGATGAAACTCTACAAAGTGAATAATGAGATTTAGACAGGATTCGAATATGTCTAAGAATAAGCACCGTTTATAAGCGTTGTCACATTAACCGATTGCCTACTGAGAATTTTATAATTAATAGAGGTTGAAATACTTCCTTCCTCTTTCGTATATACAACATAATCACATTGACACATTCTCGTTAGATTATCAAAGTTAAGCAACGTTCAGTCTGGTCAGTACCAGATGGTTGATCATTTGGTTGGTGCAAAAATAATGTCGTTTTTTTGACGGTCGACTTCAAATAAAAAGAAACGACATTATTTTTGCACCAGCATAATACTAGGTGCTGTATGTAAGAGGATATTGACACCTCCCTGCAAGAGCTGTAAAAACATAATGTTGTCATCTCTCATGACGGGGATATACATGCGACTGGGGACCACTTGTGAATGTCATACTCCTATGAAACTTCCTCCTTTGGAGGAAGCCATTTCAGTCCGCCTAGGGTTAGTTTTACTTCTGTACAATTCCCCTTTCCCTATTGTGGGCATTATACCATATCTTCTTGTATTTGATCCGCAACATGTGCATAGTAACTTAAATAAATCAAGTGAATAATGAATTTGAGATTCTCCTTCATCATCATCATCATCATCATCATCATCATCATCATCATCATTGGTTTAACGTCCATTTTACATGCTAGCATGTCTTGGACAGCTTTAAATTGACTTCCAAATTAATCTATCTCTGGCCAGGTCTTTATTTGCCCTTCTTTCTCTCAAGTTCATTCTTATCACTTCCTTTCATGTTTTCCTTGGCCTTTCCCTATGAACTGGATCTGCTACCTCAACTCTTCTACATCTAATAACTCAAGAACCATCATCCATTCTTTCAACATAGCCATATCATTAAAGTCTACACTTTTGCACATATCTCTCTACATTGTCTACATTTAATCTTCATCTGAAGTCATCAGAACTGAGCCTGTTTTTAAGACTTACATTACACATCCATCATATCATTTTTATATATTTACTCTCCATGCAACTCATGTCTTCAACCCTCACTGGCCAAGTTTCGCTTTCATATATCATCATTTAATTATGGTTTATTTAGAATCGCCTAGGATTCTAATTTCCACAAACTATGTAAGCTACTCATACAAAAATAAAAGTAAAACGTTGCCTAATATTGTAATTTGAAGTGAAACAGTTCAACATAGGATAAAGTCAGAGGAAAAAAATATGGTGAGGCTGAGGATCGAACTCACAGCCAGTGTTTTGTGAGTTCTATGAGGAAAACCAATAGATCGATGCAGTAAGTTGATATTGGGTTCATCCCGGGCCCAACTCTCTTCCTAAGTTACATCAATGATCTTCCAAATCACATCCTTACATCATTCGTAGACATTTATGCTGACGACACCACCATCAAAGACCGTAAATGACTAAGCTCTCTCTGATTCTCTCTCCTCTGATCTTTAGAGCATTGTACAATGGGGAATAAGGTGGCTGGTTACTTTTAATGCGTCTAAAACTAAGCTTCTATCTTTACATCATCAACGCTCTGATGCCCATCTCGCATCAATTGAAATGAATGGCTCTCATCTTAGGGGTCTTCATGTTTTGATAAGCTTGTGGGCTTGATCTTTATTCCTGATCTGAAATTGAACATGTATATCAATCCGTCGCCAAGTTCGCTGGGAAAATTGTGGGATCCTTCTACCGCTCCAGTAGATATCTCACTCCTGTCCTGATGCAATTCTCTACCTATATAAAAGCCAGGTAAAGCCAATGATGCAGTACTGTTGCCACATCTGGGCTGGAGCTGCTAGAAGCAGCTTATCCTTCCTTGACAAGTTCAAAACAGACTTTGTAGCTTAGTGGGGGATGCCCTTTTCTCTTCTCTGCCACCTCTTTCCCATAGGAGAGACGTTGCGAGTCTGTCTCTGCTTTATCGTTATTTACCATGGCAGGTGCTCGTCTGAGCTTCAATCTATGGCCCTCCCTTGCCAAACTTACATGAAAAACACTCGTCTAGCCAGAACCACTACCAATAGTTTCCCACACTTTTTATCTGTGCCTAAACCTAAATATAGATTCCATTAGCAGATTTTCTTTCTTAGAACTGCATGCCTTTAGAACTCTTTTCCATTGGCTTACTTCTTAGGTGACTACAATCTGATTGTCTTCAAGTTCAATGCAAACAAGTTCTTGATGAACCGTCCACCTATGTAATCCAACTCACAAAAATTCCACTACCTATGTTAAAAACGCTATAATCACATTGACTATAGTATACCCATTAACCCTTATCCTCGAGTGGCCTCCTTAAGTGGCGATTCCTGTGGAAAAAAAAAAAAATTGAAAATACTAACCATTCATGTTATTTGTCTTTCAAGTGAAAAATAGATCATAGGCCATTCAGAATCACAGACTGTCAAAATAATATTGCTTTATTTAAATATAAAATTATTCAAATTCGCCATTGTGTTAATTTATCAAGATGTTGACAAAGACACTTGACTGGCAGCTTAACATTGTTTTCATGTTTTTATGCCGTTATCATGACAACAACAAAAAAAAAAACGAAAAAAAAAATCAGATGTGGGAGAGTAATTTAAAGAGAATGAATAAATTATTTTAATCTAAAAACCGAATTAAGAAAGTTAAGTTAAAAAGAAAATTCGGATGCCTTTTATAATGAATTATAGTGGACAATTACACAGTAAATTACAACGCCATTTGCAAATTTCAATGTTAAACAAACTGTACAATTTCATTGGATAATCATCTATTTTCATTATCCAATGAAAACGAATGGTGGATATCTTTAAGTGATATTGCTAAAAGATTTATCAGGTCAAATAGAATATGTAATCAATGAAATCGATTAGAATACAGATCCCAAAATTTTTTCTTAATTCACTAGGTAGGTGTAATAAAATATCAATATTTTAGCTGCAATGCTATGGAGGTCTTTCCGTGAATCTGACTGACTTGTCTTTATATATTAGAAGATAAGTGATTTTCCATATATTACATGAATGTAAACACAGAAATATCCCTGAACTCTACACTAATATGAGAGGCGTATGTTTGTTTATTGTCTGTCAGTCTGTCTGACCACCATTTTTAGGCCATTTGACTTAGGATCGTCTAATTTCGTAGAAATGCAGGTTGTAGTTAGAGGGTCATATCTATCGTTTTTCTTATAAAGGGACAATGAGGAAGCATACTGCATCCAACTAAAATCAAATTTTTTGCCTCTGATCTTAATGTCATTCACGATCCTCTGATAATGGTTTAACTGAACAAAATTAACCTTTTTTAAAACTCAATCATTTCCATTAAGTAATTTTTTTTTTTTTTATTATTTTCACTTAATTTTCAATATATAGCACTGTCTTCAGTATTTTCCAATATTTTTGGTGATCCAAGCGGCTAGCATTTATAAAAAGGTCTAAAGATGTCAGTATGATATAACTATTCTAGGATGAGTTATTACAACTCGTGGTAAATATATAAAAATATGTTCAAAAAAGGAAAAAAAAAAAAGATGAGCATGCCAAGTCCCCCTATACAAGTGAAAAAATTACTTTCACCATGACTAATGTTTGTGAAAAAAATTTCAAAACATCCAAAGTGTAGTTATTGAGAAAAGTGCGAACAAATGAACGGATGAACGATTTGGGGGCAATTTTACTTTTATAATGTCCCTTAGGGACGCAACCAGAGTTAGTCTGGAAAATCCATTCTGACAAAAATTTACTTTCACCATGACTAATGTTTGTGCAAGAAAAGAAAAATATCCAAGGCGTGGTTATTGAGAAAAGTACGAACAAATGAACGGATGAACGATTTGGGGGTAATTTTACTTTTATAATAGTCCATAGGGGGGCAACCAGAGCTAGCGTGGAAAATCCATTTTGGCAAAAAAAGATTTTCCACCATGACTAATGTTTGTGCAAAATTTAAAAAATTCCAAAGCATGCTTATTGAAAAAAGTGTGAACAAACGAACCGATAAACGAACGAATGGAAGTGAATTACTAGGTCCAATCTCTCCTTTGTCAGGGGACCAAAAATTAAAATGACTCGTTGGGTCATTCATTTAGTTTGGATTAAATTATTCGAATTAGGAAAAACTGTATTTGCAGAGTTAGTTAAATATGAATAAATAATTTTTTTTTACAAAGGAGTCCCCTCTTATCAAGGCCCAGAGGCCACACGAGTATAAGGGTTAATAAGTATACCGTAGTCATTAGGACAACAGCATAGTAATCATTTGTAGTAAAAATTTGATAAATTGGATTATTAAGGGGAACGGCTTATTAAGAACTTGTTTACTTTGGACTTGAAGACGACCATATTTTAGTCAGCTGGAAAGCAGGCAAACAGAACAGAGTTCCACAAGCGGGTAGTTCTAAGAAAGAAGCTTTTTTCATGGAATCCACGTTTAGGCTTAGGCAGGGATAAAACATAGGGGAAATTATTAACAGTTGTTTCAGCTAGGCGAGTGTTTTTTGTGCAAGTTTGGCAAGAGGAATCATAGAGTAGAGCTCAGACGATCACTGCAATGAAAATAATGATAGAGTAGAGGCAAGTCTCTTTCTGCTCGCTATAGCTCTCTTCCTTCTCTTTCTCTTCATCTCTACACCTATCGATTAAATAATATTACTAACTCATGTGATATTCTCTTTTGTTTATAATGGACTATTGTAATCTTTTTAATCTTTTCTTTCTTTATTATAAGACTATTAATAAACAGAAGGGAAAAGAGTGTGAGTGACGGAAGAGAGAATGATAGATATTGTATAAATAAGCAGTGTAGAAGATATCACCATATAGTGAGAGAGGGTGAGAATTATGAAGATAATTAAAATGGAAAATTATATATTTTTCTCTATCAGCCTGATTTTTTGTTGACATGTGTTCGCATAGATGATACCATTATTAAGAGAAACAGTTAATTTAAATCCATGGGGCTGGGAATAAACAAAGAAAATCTTAAATGTAAAACGGGTTCTATTTTGTGGTTGTCTTTGGTTATTACCAGTGCTGTGGACTAATCTACCCGATTATTTAATGGTACTACCTATGTAAATATGAGCGTCAATGATATAATGTCGGAAAAATTTTTAATGTGAACTCTCTCTCTCTCTCTCTCTCTCTCTCTCTCTCTATATATATATATATATATATATATATATATATATAGAGAGAGAGAGAGAGAGAGAGATTAGATCATATCTTGATAAAAGAATGCCCGATATTATATATAATACATTAATATAATATAATATAATATAATATATATAATATTTTAATTTTCATCATTTTATCTTGTTGTATATATATATATATATATATATATATATATATATATATATATATATATATATATATATATATATATATATATATAAATTCAAATTTTTTTCCAAATTTGCAAGTTGAAAAATTCTGTAAACTTAAAGGTATATGATAATCCTAACCTGATAAAAAAGCTCAATAACCAAGATAGAGCATTGATATATATAAAAAAAATTTAATTTAAATTGTGTAAATTAGAATTTAAAACAAATTCATTATTCGACAGGAAATACAAATTGAAAACTTAAAAATCTTTCTTATTTGATGAAGTTTCAAATGGATCTTATCCTCAGAGGAAACTGGTTAACAAAATGATATTAATAGTCACGCAATAATTTTTGCTCATTAGAAAATAAATTGAAAACTACAAATTATGAAAAAAGTCATATTTGTAAGAAAGTTTATAATAATGCAGAAATGTATAGGTTAAAAAAATATCCCCAAAAAGTCAAGGCTCGATGAAGAAAAGTTTAAATTGGTGCAAAAATAATGTCGTTTTTAATCATATATATATATATATATATATATATATATACGCCAGAAAACGACATCATATGTATATATACGCCAGAAAACGACATTATATATATATATATATATATATATATATATATATATATATATATATATATATATGCACACACACACGCCAGAAAACGACATTATTTTTGCACCAACCTAATCTCTCTCTCTCTATCTCTCTCTCTCTCTCTCTCTCTCTCTCTCTCTATATATATATATATATATATATATATATATGTATATATATGTATATATATATATATATATATATAAGAAATAAAAAGGAAAAGGGAATAATCTCTCTCTCTCTCTCTCTCTCTCTCTATATATATATATATATATATATATATATATATATATATAAGAAATAAAAAGGAAAAGGGAATAACGTGTTTACCATATACAAGCAAGGGTAAATGAAACGCAGACACCTCTGTCTGTACAGTTTAATTGCATCTATATTTTTCACTACTTAATTCTATATTTGTGTGTATGTGTGCGCGTGCGTTTGTATGTGTTTATATAGGCATTTTTGTATAATTAATGTTTATGTATGTATGTTTTATTTATGTGTATGTATGTGTACTTTTTTGTGCCTGTGTGCGCACATATGTTCTTATTAGGTAGCGTGATAGATATGTATGCTTTTTTTTTCTACGTGGAAACATCCGTGAAAAGAATGGCTTTACTCACAATCCAGAAGATGTAATCCAACCAAAGGAAAATCCTTAGATCTTTAGTTGTAACATGTCCTGCAATTACTATAATAAATCCATTCAGCAGACATTTGAAAACCAGTTTTAATCCATTTTAGAAAAATTATTAAAGGAAATTAAAAAAAAAAATTATTTTTCTCGAATGTTTCTTGTTTCCCATCTTTTTTTATTTCGATTCCTTTTCAACACGGTTGATGAGATACTTCTCGTCCAAAAGTGATAAGTTTGAATCTCCATCCACAAACTATCTTAAAACTGACAAATAAATGAGATTCTCATTTTACAAACGACAGTTTTATCCAAATTGCTTGATTATAAAATGTGTTTTTTTCTTTTCCTTTTGTTTTGTGTTGTTTTTCTTTTTTTTTCATTTTTCTTTCTTTTCCTTTTTTTCCCCTTCCTTTTTAACTGTGTCTTCGCATTCCTATGAGAGATTTCTTTTTGTCGAACTTTGATATATCACGTTGAAGTTTCAAAATAATAAATCATAATATTAAAAAAAAACAAACGAAAAAAAAACTCACCATAACTTTTATGACAATTGCTGTATCGACGGTAACAATAGCCCCAGATATATCCCTAAAATTAAGATTGACTCAAGATATTCGAAGTTATTTTAAAAAGTATGACATTTTCTTTCTTAGTTTTTACATCTAGTCTAGTATTCTGAAGTTTAAACTAACATTTTCATTTGGTCTGTCATGTTTAAGTTGAAAATAGTATTTTGAGTCCTATTGTCACATGTAAGTTGGAAATAATAATTTCTTTCTTCTTTCATACATAATTTTAAAATACCATTTTCTTTGGTCGGTCATGTTTAAGTTTTAAAATGGCATTTTTATCGCTAAATCCGCAAACTGAATGGACACATAATAAGGATTTATCGATTTTTGTTTTATTGGATCCGCGTGTTGTCGCCATTGGCCAGCGTATGTATTGTCTGACTGACTGGATTGTCTAACTGTCGGGTCTACCTTCACGTACAGGTGGTTGCTCCATCACCATGTTTCGCAGGTAGAGGGATAGGTAGATGAGTGGGTGGGGGTGAAGCGAAGAGTTGTCTGCGTAATTGAGAAAAGATAATGTTTTTGTTTTCACCTTCCGTACTCCCTTCATCTCCTCTTGCCTCCGGGAATCAGAGATTGTGAGACGATGATAAAGAAAAAAAAAAAAAAAAAAGAAAGAAGATTATATAGAAAGAAAGAAAGAAGATTATATTATATTAAATTAATAGGAAATGAAGATGTTTTTAACTAAGATTTGAAAATTTAAGACGAAAGATGAGGACTGACAGACAGACATGGAAGCAAAATAATAATAATAAAAAAAAAAGACAGAGGGGTTGTTGATTGACCCTTCTTTTCAGTTATATCGGATTGGATATTTATTTATTTAATTAATTTATATCTTAATAAGTTAGAATATTTAAACTTAAAAATAGTAATTATTTTAGCTTTTATTTTGTTCCTCTATATACACATACATGCATACATACATACATACATACATACATACATACATACATACATACATACATACATACATACATACATACATATAGACGCGCACACAAGATATACAGATATACCCGCACAGACACACGCACATAAGTATATGTACATGTGTAGATTGTGTTTTAAATTTTTATTAATTTATATATTAATGTATTATTATTATTATTATTATTATTATTATTATTATCATTATTATTATTATTATTATCATTATTATTATTATTATTATTATTATTATTATTATTATTATTATTATTATTATTATTATTATAGTTTTTTATTGTGATTCATAATTATTATTATTTACCTATTTCATTTCTTTTATTTTCTTTTATTAAAACTTATTAATTTTTTAAATTAAGTTTTGGTATATAAAGAGTGTATTTTAATCTAAAAATTTTCGAAGGATTTTCCAAAGAATTTTAAAATTCACCTACGGCCACCTTTTAATTTCTAGAGTTTGATAGTCTTTTCCAAAATTATATAGTGTACTTTTTTAGGAACTTTATTTATCCTTATAAAAACGTCATTTCTTAGTATTTTAAGTATGTAATTTAGATTATATTATTGGGACTCTTTAATTGGATTTTTTCTAATATATGTTAGGGAATAAAACTATTTAAACCGATATATTAAGTACGAATGTAGTACTGCAGAAAGTATATTAGAGAAATAATAAGAGCTTGGGTATTAATTTTATTGAGGGTGTTCTAGTAATATAGGTTAGCTTGGTATGATTATGGAAAATTGGCATTTTAGGCTTCTTTAGTTGTTAATGGTAGATTTAAACAAATGGGATACTTAATTATATGGATGTATTAGGTATATTACTCATACAACGACCCTTATCTAGATTCAATTATTCTTTTAGATATCTTTCTACCTGGAATATATATATATATATATATATATATATATATATATATATATATATATATATATATATATATATATATAGGTAGATGACGTTGCAATCATCATATATATATACATACATATATATATATATGTATATGTATATATATATGTATATATATACATATATATGCATATATATGTATGTATATATATATATATGTATATATATGTATATATATATGCATATATATATATGTATATATATATATGTATATATATACATATATATATGTATATATATATGTATATATATATATGTATGTATATATATGCATATATATATGTATGTATACATATACATTATATATATATGTATATATGTATATATATGTATGTATACATATACATTATACATTATATATATATGTATATATATGTATGTATACATATACATTATATATATGTATATATATGTATATATATGTATGTATGTATATATATATATATATATATATATATATATATATATATATATATATATATATATATATATATAAAGACGCCTACACGATTTTACCATAAAGCATCATCGGACTCAATGTCATAACTAATACATAATTGTTTAAATACAATATGTATCCAGCTAAATGTTTAGGTTTCGATTCTAGTTGATGACACCCAAGTCATATTTCTTTTTAAAACTTTTTAAATCACTATAATATATTGGCTACAATATAATAATCAATAAATAATTGGCTCTATAACAATAAATACAAAATCTTCATAAATTAAAATATCATATTTAAGTGTATTTTACGACCGGGCACCACCTGGCGGTGTGCTCGTATGTTTTAATTTTCTTCAGAATCGATCAATTGAAATGTTGGAATGTCTGCTACTCCTAATGATGAATACACATGCAGTTGACCTTTACACAAATCTTTATTGAAAGTCATGAGAGAGTTAAGAAGAAAATTGCAATACGATTTCACATGAAAGAACTCGGTGCGATATTTCTTTTATTTTAAGATGGCGCTAACAAAAGAAAAGATAAGTTTTGCATATATAATGGTCACTTGTTCAGTGCATGTGACAAGAATAGAAATATGATATAATGATATATCAATACAAATAGTAGTTCAAAATATCTATATCTATAAATGGTATGCAGCACCAAGGGAAGTAATTCAATATCACCATTTATCAAGGCCTGGAGGCTACTTGAAGATAAGGGTTAATGGGTATACATTAGTCAATGTGATTATAGCGTAATAAACATAAGTAGTGGAAATTGTGTTAATTGGATTACTGAGGGGCACAGTTCATCAAGAACTTTTTTACGTTGGACTTGAAGGCAATCAGATTGTAGTCAGCTGGAAAGCAGGCAAACGGAAGATAATTCCACAGGCGTGCAGTTCTAAGAAAGAGGCTTTGTTCATGGAATCTGCGTTTAGGTTTTTCCACAGATGAAAAGTGTGGGAAATTATTAATAGTGCTTTTGGCTAGACGAGTAATATATATATATATATATATATATATATATATATATATATATATATATATATATATATATATATATATATACTCGGGTTTTTTTTATATTCAAAAGTAATGGACTAATGAATTCAACGAGGTTGTTAGATAGTGCTCAATAAAAAGAGCTGATAATACTTGTTTATTGTTATATAAACATGCTCACATCCCGCTGCTACAAATAGCCACTTGTTTCAATCAAACAACAGATATCATCAGGCAGCGACTTGACTGTTTGATTGAAACAAGTGGCTATTTGTAGCAGCAGGATGTGAGCATGTTTATATAACAATAAACAAGTATATATATATATATATATATATATATATATATATATATATATATATATATATATATATATATATATATATATATATATATATATATAACACCAGGAGCAGCCGATATAGAAAAAATATATTTTGTCAGAAGTGAATTAAAATTACAAATTCATTTTTTTTTTATGTCCTCTACAGAAAGTGAGACATCAGCAAGTCATGTGTGGGTTTCTGTGGAACGAACTGGATTCAAACTCGGTACACTCAGGTTTTCAATTCGCGTCATTAACCACTCAGTCATCGTCACTCTCCCCAAGTGACAAAGTCATATTCTAACATTATATCAACTTTATTTCAAATCTTTGCTCAACCAGTAAAAGAAAAGTGCTTGTAAAGAAATTATTGAATGCTTATGTCTTGCCAGGGAAAGTGTTAGATGATGAAAATCCTTGAAGTATTATGATGACGTCACAAAAAATAATATTATAAATCCATAATAAGAGAATGTCATTATAATCGTATGTACACAAAATAGAATTGGAATTTCGTTAAACTGGAAGAGTTTGCACCACCACCACCACCACCACCACCATCATCATCATCATCATCATCATCATCATCATCATCATCATCATCAGCAGCAGCAGCAGCAGCAGCAGCAGCAGCATCTATATATTAATACCATAGTACCTTTAACATACGTCACAGTTTCCAGATTATAAATCATTGGATTAGGAGATACTATTTATTAAAAAAGAGGATATAAGGTAATAACATACTACAAACATTATATTAGTATTTAGATAAGCTAATTTAATGTTCGTTATCACTTTCTATCCTCCTTTTTAATAAATAGGATCTCCCGATCACCGAAGACACAATGTAAAAAAAAAAAAAAAAAAAATTAAAATTAAAAAACAATATGATGTCGCTTTTGGGTCGTTTAGGAAACTAAAATATACTTTCTTAGTCTTCTGACGGATCGAAAGATAGTATCTCTTCTGACTAAAAATGGTAGAATGATATCGAGGGGTTTCTGTTCGCGTCGGGCGTCCATACAATGGAAATATGTCACAGGATATTTGAGATAAACTGTAATAATCAGATATATTCTGACACTACATTAACCCGATTATTTAGCTAGGAACTTTTACAGTTTTAACAAAAGAGCTACAATAATATTGCTGGGTCTTCATTCACGTTGAACGTCCACAGAATGCCCAAGAGCAATATATTATATATGAAAGATGCTGCTGTGGAGTTTTCACGGATCTTGCTAGTTATTATTATTATTATTATTGTTGTTGTGTCTGCACAAATAATTAACAAGAACACGAAAGTAAAGGTATACAGTAATACATTAGGAAGAAAAGTTATATACATATTTACATGTGTTCAGATATAATTCAGTTGGAGATATTCCGGCAGGTGGCGTGTTGCATGTCTTACTGGAGGCAGCATAAGCGTCTTGCCTATTTGACGGTCGTTGTCGGACTCTCCCAGTATTGGTGATTGATACCCTTATATATCTCACTCACCCGCCTATGTTAATTAGTGGGCGTCTCCACAACAATTATTATTATTATTATTATTATTATTATTATTATTATTATTATTATTATTATTATCTATATATTAATATGATAGCGTGTGTGTTCTTTTGCGTGTCACGCTTACGTCCAGGTCGTTTTATTGTTATGTTTTTCTATTTCTTGTAATAAATAATTTTACCAAGAATTCTTCATAAGTTTTGGTTTCGGTTTCGACTATAGCTGATGAACTCAAGTCATATGGATAGATTCATTTGTTTTTGAAATCACAACTTTATAACATATAAAAATTAATAGAACATTAGCTCTATAATAATATATACAAAATATGCAAGAATTAAAATATCATATTTAAGCATACTTCACGACCGGGCTACGCCGGGCGTTCGTGCTAACTTAGATAAATACTTTTGCAGTTTTAACAAAAAAAGCTACGATAATATCAGAACGTCTCCATTTACACTGAACATCTACAGAATGCCAACATCAATATATTACATTTGAATAAGTCCCCTGTGGAATTTCCACAGGTCCCGCTAGTTATTATTATTATTATTATTATTATTAGGGAGTAAGTTCATGTGCTGAAGTGTCACCATATTTGTAATCAAAGTCCGCATATCGATGCCAGTAGGCAGAGGATAAAGGCAATGTTCATTTGTGCACCAAGTTGGTAGCTGTTCTGAGAGAAGATTCATTATGCAATTTCTGA
This sequence comes from Euprymna scolopes, assembly GCF_053919585.1. Taxonomy (NCBI): domain Eukaryota; kingdom Metazoa; phylum Mollusca; class Cephalopoda; order Sepiida; family Sepiolidae; genus Euprymna; species Euprymna scolopes. The sequence goes on from NC_136484.1 coordinate 49,260,897, forward strand.
TTGGCTAAATTCTGATAATAGCAAACCAATCAAAATTGAGTATTTGCTTCAATCAGTACCAAGAATTTAAGTAAATATCGAATGCATGTTGTTGTTGTTGCTGCTGCTGCTGTTGCTGCTGCTGCCGCACATCATTTATTCATTTGATATAAATCAGATGATTTTTGCTGGCATTCGTTTCCTTGATATCTTTCTAGTTAGAACTCTTACTAGAAAGATATTGAGTACCTACTAGAAGGACCACGTGAAGGTTGCCAACATCCTTAAGTGAAAATGTTTCTGTGGAACGAATTGGATTCAAACTTTACGCATGCAGGTTGTTAGTCCATGTTGTTAATGACTGAATCACTTTCATCTCTCTGTTGTTGTAGGGACTACTGCTGCTGCTGATGAGTTAGAAATTTCTTTTCTGCATTGTTGTTGCTGTAGCTATTACTACTACTACTACTACTACTACTACTACTACAAATTTGCAAAACTTGAAAATATTTTGTGGTCGCTTGATGTAAACTAGTAACAAACAGCCATTATGATAGATATAATTTAGATGAGAATGATATAAGTCATCAGCTATTGTTCAATCACCAAAGTTAAGTGACGTTGAGCCTGGTCACTATTAGATGGGTGACCACTTGAAAATACCAGGTGCTGTATGTGGAAGCGACACTTTCATGAAAAATAATAACTTCGATAAGATATTGTAGACTAAGAACGGCATATACAGGTGATCAGAATTTGTAAAATATCCATTTTGTCTGTTAATATTTATCAAGAATAAATATTTTCTGATAAAGGACAGAGGACAGTCTGAAATATTAAAATTATAATACTAACACTTATTATTTACACGCTTTTATGTTTTTCACCTAGCACAGAAACATATTTTAAATAGCAAGGACACCATATGTGGATAACCTACGGCAGTTTTTCTTGCTGTAACGACATGGAATGACTGATATGTTTTGTAGATCAGTTAATTCGAAGCCAGTTATGTCTAAATTCGTATGGGTAGAAAAATGCTAGTATTGATGTATATTAGCAGCAGCAGCTGCCATATGCAAATGACCGGGTCAGCTGCATGATTGAGAACGGAGATAAAAAGGACATGTTTTCAGAGAGATGGGAGCGAAATTCAAAAATTATTCAAAATGGATTCGAGACGTAGTGTTCGGCAAAGAAGTGGTGTTCGAAATATGACTCAAATAATCTTGCTATATGCAGCAAGAATAAATAGTTTTTCTTAAAACTAAAAAGAAAAGCGAGTCAGAGTTCTTCCATTGTTTTTGTTGCCTTGCGTACAACGTGTGATTTCTGCCTGTTAACATATTAACGACCACGTTACATTGGTACTAAGTCAGTTACAGTAGAACCCCGGGATACGGCATTAAAAATCAGTAACCAAACACAGTACAGTATCTATATAATCAAATAACATTATAAATAACACCGTAAGGCGGGGCATATAGCGTAACCAGAAGCCGGAAAACGTCGTATTCAACATCGTAAACTGAAAAAAACGTATATTAGCGCTACCGTATCCTGGGGTTCTACTGCATAAGTCAAGAAGAACTCGACTCAATTTTGATTTTAATTGTTTCAATCACATTAATCCGTATATTTATAAAGTAGACCATTTATTACACTAACAATGAGATCAAAATGAAAAATTCATATTGACAATAGAAGGACAATTGATTCTAATATACAGTGGAACTACGGGATACGGTTTTTCCAGGTTACGATGTGGAATACAATGTTTTCCAGGTCCCTGGTTACGGTATTTACCCCACCTTACGGTGTTATGTTATTTGATCATATACATGTGTTTTATATTAATTAATATTTTTTAGTGTTTTATATTTATTAATACTGTACTGTATTTTGTTACTAATTTTTAATGCCATATACCAGGGTTCTACTGTACTGATAATACGTATTCAATCAATATTGTAAGATTAATTAATTTGCATATTGCTTTGTAAAAGGATATCTTATTAATTAACTATCCGTTTTTATTGTTTTTTTTTTTTTTTGTTTATTCAATGATTATTTTCATTTTACTATAACACAGTTTTATTTATAAATATTTTTTGTATCATAGATAAAGCTTTGGGGTAAAAAGGGTCTTTCCGGCCCGTTTTGGGTCGATTTATTTCTGGGGTTTGCGATTTTTGTTTTCCTCAATTGTTCCGGGCAAAGCTGGCACACAGGTCCTGCTGCTAAATTATATTTTAGAGAAAAATCAGATGGAGAGAAAAAAAAATAACATTGTCAAACATTAATATAACAGAGCAACAGATAAACAAAGAGCTATGCCCAGATATGACTTTGTCAGTTCAAACTACTGCTGCTGTCTTCTTGAACCAGCCATCTCTCAGCAGCAGTGTTATACACAAGAAGAAGAAGAAGAAGAAGAAGAAGAAGAAGATGACGAGGAAGGAGAAGAATGTCAAACCCAATTACTCAGTCCATCATCCTAGTTTGAATATCATATAATTTGAATGAAAAACAAACCGCATTTAATTATTTCCTTTAATTCACAAGTCTTTTGTAGACCCACCTATAATTAAGCCATCATCCTCATTTTAAAAGAAGATTCAAAACCTATTCTTTTATTTATCTAGGGTGTGCGTTCTTTGCTTTATGGATCCCACCACCAAAATGCAAGCGGCTATCCAACAATCATTATATCACCTATTCACTTTCAAGGAGGTGGTAATAATCAAGTGGATAGCAATGCAGATTGGCGACCTTAGTGTACCAGGTTCAAGTCCAATCTGTTCCATAGCACTACTTTCACTTATGCATGTTGGCAACTTTCATGTAAGTACCTGACTTTAAAAAGAATGGGAGTGATGTAAACAAAAAATAGAGTGAAAAAAATGAGGTGGAGGGGGTGATTAGAAAAAACAGGAAGAAAAAGAGAAGAAAAAGAAAGAATAATCCAAAATTGGGTGAAAAAATGAGAGGGAGGGGGTGATTAGAAAAAAAAGGAAGAAGAAAAGGAAGAAAAAAGAAAGAATAATCCAAAATTGGGTGAAAGAATGAGGGGGAGGGGGTGATTAGAAAAAAGAGGAAGAAGAAAAGGAAGAAAACGAGGAAAAAAAAAGAAAGAATAATACAAAATTAGGTGAAAGTTGAGAGGGAGGGGGTGTTTAGAAAAAAATGGAAGAAAAAGGTAAGATTTATCCAAAATAAGGTGAAAAAAGAGGGGGAGTGGTTGATAAGAAAAAGAGGAAGAAAAAAAAAGAATAATCCAGAAATAAACAAAAAATAAAAGACAGAAAAGTAGGTAATTTCCTGATATGTTGTTGCTTAATATTTATAATGAAATTGGTTTTGACATTACTCCTAAATAATTTATTTTTACTTAATCATGAATTCTGTTATTTCCTTGAATAAAAACAATACTTAAGTTAAATATTAAAGTGTTATTCGTTGGATGTTGGTTAATATGATTCATTTATGCATAAAATTAATTTTACATTCAAATTTCATATCTTTGGTTTACTACACCTATGTGTACCAGGCTCGAATCCACATCATTCCACAGAATCATTTTCATTAAACCCACGCCTGACCTTGTTTCTAATATCTGGATGAGGAGGTAAATAAATACTTGGTGAGAGAAAAATAATAGGGCAAATGTTTCTTAGTATCAATGTACACATGTACGTAAGTATGTATATGTGCGTCTGTTTGTTTGTATGTCTTGATAAAACTTAAAAAATACAAAACGGACAAGCATCAAGTTGATATTGCCTGAAAAGCTTTGGGGTAAAAAGAGTCTTTCCGGCCCGTTTGGGTCGATTTATTTCTGGGGTTTGCGATTTTTGTTTTCCTCAATTGTTCCGGGCAAAGCCAGCACACAGGTCCTGCTACTAAATTATATTTTAGAGAAAAATCAGATGGAGAGAAAAAAAGATAACATTGTCAAACATTAATATAACAGAGCAACAGATAAACAAAGAGCTATGCCCAGATATGACTTTGTCAGTTCAAACTACTGCTGCTGTCTTCTTGAGCCAGCTATCTGTCAAGAAGAAGAAGAAGAAGAAGATGACGAGGAAGGAGAAGAATGTCAAACCCAATGACTCAGTCCATCATCCTAGTTTGAATATCATATAATTTGAATGAAAAACAAACCGCATTTAATTATTTCCTTAAAAGACAGAAAAGTAGATACTTTCCTGATGTGTTGTCGCTTAATATTTATAATGAAATTGGTTTTGACATTACTCCTAAATGATTTATTTTTACTTAATCACGAATTATGTTATTTCCTTGAATAATAATACTTAACTAAAACAATACTTAACTAAAATATTAAAGTGTTTTTCGTTGGATGTTGGTTAATATGATTCATTTATGCATAAAATTAATTTTACATTCAAATTTCATATCTTTGGTTTACTACACCTATGTGTACCAGGTTCGAATCCACACCATTCCACAGAATCACTTTCATCAAACCCACGCCTGACCTTGTTTCTAATATCTGGACGAGGAGGTAAATAAATACTTGGTGAGGGAAAAATAATAGGGCAAATGTTTCTTAGTGTCAATGTACACATGTATGTAAGTATGTATATGTGCGTGTGTTTGTTTGTATGTCTTGATAAAACTTAAAAAAATACAAAACGGACAAGCATCAAGTTGATATTGTCTGAAAAGGTGAGACCCAGATGTATAATATGTAAAATTCAGCAAAAAAAAAAAATAAATAAATAAATAATAATAAAAAAAAAAAATAAATAAATAAATAAATATATATATATATATATATATATATAAAAGCGAAAATGTATGTATGTATGTATGTATGTATGTATGTATGTATGTATGTGTGTTCGCTTTTTCTGTATGTCAACAAAATGCTTTTTTCAGAGAAGCGGTCGCTCGCTTCACAACTTTTTAAAACTTTTTATATCACATATAAATCGTAATATCTCACAGTTAACAACGAAGCTCGCCTGTCTATTTAATTTGCTTGATTTCGGGAAGATAAATATTCAACATTTGTCGCTCGCCGCATGTGGGTTAGTCTTTTTCCTATAACATCTTGGGGGGGGGAAGCGTTCAGCAGTAAATGAAGGTACTATCCCGCAATCAAACTTGACCTCATTAACTCATTAAAACGAGCACCTGCTAAATTCAAGTAATTAAATAAATTCAAACGTATTTCCGTTAGAATGTCGTGGTGGGGCAATGGTTAACATCGCACGTTTGTTTTCACACTTTAATTTACAACTTTGCCTCAAGAGTTCGGGTTCGATCCCCATACTTACTTTTTTTACCCCCTCCCCACTCCCGGAGTTTCCACACACACCTCCAAACACCCGGGCAACGCCGAGTACCCCTCGCTAGTCTATAAATGTAAAAACGAAAATGTATGTATGTATGTATGTATGTATGTGTGTTCGCTTTTTCTGTATGTCTACAAAAGGCTTTTTTCAGAGAAGCGGTCGCTCGCTTCACAACTTTTTAAAACTTTTTATATCACATATAAATTGTAATATCTCACAGTTAATAACGAAGTTCGCATGTCTATTTAATTTGCTCGAGTTCGGGAAGATAAATATTCAACATTTGTCGCTCGCCGCATGTGGGTTAGTCTTTTTCCTATAACATCTTGGGAAGCGTTCCCGCCCCGCAGTCAAACTTGACCTCATTAACTCATTAAAACGGGCACCTGCCAAATCCAAGTAATTAAATAAATTCAAACGTGTTTCTGTTAGCATATCGCAGTGGGGCAATGGTTGACGTCGCACGTTTTTTTTTTTTCACACTTTAATTTACAACTTTGCCTCAAGGGTTCGGGTTCGATCCTCATACTTACTTTTTTTTTAACCCCACCCCCACCCCCGGAGTTTCCACACACACCTCCAAACACTCAGTCAACGCCAGGTACCCCTCGCTAGTCTATATATATAAAAGCGAAAATGTACGTATGTATGTATGTTAACTAAAATATTAAAGTGTTTGTCAAACATTACGTATGTATGTGTGTATGTGTGTATGTTTGTGTGTCTGCTAAAAGCTTTCGACAGGCACAACAAACATTCACAAACTCAGTAGTTATTTAAGCCATTTTTCATGTAACGTTCGTTTTTCTGGCTTTTTTTTTTACTTCACTTATCCACCCCCGACCACACACCCAAAAACACCCGGGTACCCACCGATTTTTTAAATTTTAATATCGAAATAGGCTTATTTAAGCAATTTTTCACGTGTTCGTTTTTCTGTTTTCATCGTTCGTTTGCCTTACGTTAGTTTTTTTTTGTGTTTTTTTCCCCGCTTAAGTGTTAACGTTGTTTTCTTTTTTTACTTCGCCTATAACAAACAAACCTATGTCGTCGTCGTCATCGTCGTCGTCGTAACGCTCGACGACTTCCGGCCGCGCACCTGTCAATTTCGTTCTTAAATAAATTCAAACATCTTTCACTAACTCATTCTGGCTGGCCGATTTTATTTTCAAACTTTGCCTCAGGGCTTTCGGTTCGATCCTACCCCCCTCCCCAGGTTCTTTGTTATTTTACACCACACACCTACAAACACCTGGGCAACGCCGGGTACCCCCGCTAGTAAATAAATAAAATAAAATTCTGTGAGGCTCGACCGGGCCAGTTTTTGTTAGGGGAAGTAGTACGTTTTTTTTTTCCTGGATTTCTAATGTTATGAAGTAATAATTTTAAAAGAAAACAATGTATTCATGTATCAATTTTAGTTAGCATATCATTTAATAAGTCTCAGCAACAACTTTTCGGAAATATTCGACTTTATTCATCAACATAATTTCCTTTAATAGCAATACACTGATTCCAGTGCTTCTCTAACAATTCGATGCGTTTTTTATAGAACGATTTCCTTTTCGCATCAAAATACTCCTCAGTTTCTGATATTAATTTTCCATTGGAGCCAAACCCCGGGATCATTCTTTAGAGGTCTACAAACAGTCAGTAGTCGCTGTGGTCAGATCAGGAGAATAAAATGGATGTGGAAGCAATTCAAAATGCAAATCATCTAGTTTTGCGATCGATTTGTGGCTGGATGAAAAAGCACCCTTTCTTTTTCTTCATTTGTGGACGTTCTTTTTTTTTTATTTTAGTTTTCTTCCATCAAACGTTTGCTATTGATGGTTCTTAATTTTTAAACGTAATCTATCGAAAATACCTTGTGCATCTCAAAATACAGAGGCCAAACCTTATCTGCTAATTTTTTACATTTTTAGTTTTTTTAGACAGCTTTCATCTGCTGCTGTCCACTCAGCAGCCTTCCAATTTGATTTCTGAGTGAAGTACGGACCCATGTTTCATCCATTGTCATATATTGATGCAAAAACTCCTTTTTTTTACGTTGAAATAGTTGCAAACCATGCTCTCAATTCTCAGTACATTATTGTTTTTGACTGACCGAGCAAATGCAGCACCCACCAACTTTAACACAGCTTTCTCATTTATGGTTTTGGTATCTTCACCTTCTATTATATTACGCAGCTTCAATTTATGTTTGTAAAAACCTAGTTTATGGACTTTTTAAAAATGTTTTCCAAGACAATTACTGAATTTGAGTGAACTGAGCGGTCAGCATCATTTGTGATGCTACGACTTTTTTTTAAAGTCAGCATACCATTCTTAACAGTTGTTTCCAACGAAGAAGAGTTTTAATAACATTTATCAGCGATTGCTTTGCTTGAACAGTATATTTTTTCATCTACAACCAATTCCATCTAAAACTAACGCTTTATAAGTACGATATTTATAATTTCCCGTCGTTTCGAAAATCTGCAACTGTAGCTTCACTTAATAACTGTAATTTGCAAACTAATAATTCTAGTGGGTACAAACTTTGATATCTATAAGTAACTTATAAAAAATCATATAGATTTTTTTATTGGCAGCATCATCTATATGTCAGACCGAGGACTTATTAAGAGATGTGTTAAAGCAGTATTTTTTTTAAAGTTCCAGACTTAAAAGCTTTCAAACCGTAAATAAATGTTTCAAAAGTTTAAGTTTTAAATCTGTTTTAATAAAACTTAATCTAATATATAAACGGCTATATGTCTGTCTGTTTCTGTATTTTAAAACTATCTCCTCCCAAACTAAAAGTCGTAGAGTGGCGCTAGTGGCCTCAAATGATTGGATTTTTACAGGCCGTTCTTTTATGGGTCTTTAGCCAGTTAAAATTGTTTTTCAGTGGTCAAAAAATGGATCAAAATTTAAAAAAATCATTAAACATTTTGTATATTCATCTTAGTTTATTTTAATTTTTAATCGGTTTATATGAGTGTCACGTTGGTACAGTGGTAACGTCACCAGCTTTCAATGCTACAGTTTCGATTCTGGCTGATGGCATCTAAATACTTTTTTACTCTTGAAATCACGATTCTATAACAATATATACGAAATCTGGACAAATTAAAATATCATATTTAAACGTATTTTGCACCCGGGCAAAGCTGGGCGCTCCCCTCTTCCCGTTAGTATTTTATACGTTTTTACCAAGTCAGAGTAAACTTAAGATATAGAATTTGAATGTAAAAATTAATTTTATTCATAAATTAACCATATTAAGCAACATTAAGTGAAACAATTAACTATTACTTTTACCCAGGAAAATTGCATGAATTATGATTTTAAGCACAAAATAAGTTTGGGGAGAATGAAAAGGAAACCTATTTCATTGTAAGAAATAATTCATCATACATAAGCAAATTATCAAAATAAAAACTGAAGGAGGAGAAAAGAAATTGAAAGAATCAAAAGAATATCAAAGAAAAAAAAAAAGAAAATTTGAGAAAAGAAAAACGATAAGAAATTTCTTTAGAAATAATTTAAAAATAAAAAAATAAAGAAGGAAAAAGAAACCGACGGAAAAGAAGAAAATGAAAAGAAAAAAGAAAGGAAAGTATAAGCTGAGAAAAATGATAAACAAAGAAAGAAAATAAAAGAAAAAGAATTGAGAAAAGAAGAAAAACGAAGATAAATAAATTTAAAAAAAAAAAACGATTTCCAAAGGAAAAAGTTAAATAAATAAAAATTGATAAAAAGGAAAGGAAATTAGAAGAACAAAAAGAAAGGAGAACATATGTCGAGGAAGAAAAATACAATTTTAAATGCAAAAGAAACAAAATAAATCAAATTAAAAATAAAAAAATGCCGCCCTTTATTCTCTCTTGTCCAAATGCCCATAATCACTATTCATCTTCTGCTGCAGGCGAATAACACTTCAATTACGATTCAAGTGTAATTGTATTTTTTTAACAAGATTACTATTTTTCTTGGTTAATCTTGAACAGGAAAAACAAGGCAAGCCCCATAAAAAACAGAGCAGTAAAAAGATACTTTTTTTTTTATCTGCACCCTCTCCCCTACTTTGTTTATGACCGAACCTGTTTGCAGAATATGATATTAAACAAAGATTTTCAATGAACATTTTTTCCTGCAATAATTCAAATCAAATCAAAACATTACAGTTTGGAATTTTTGAGATGAGATATGAATGTTTGGATTATTTAGATTAATCGAATAATTGTTCTCATCATGAATGTTATCTGCACAACGTTTCGGTCGATGTAACCTTCGACCTTCGTCAGGTGTTAAAGTCGCCATGTTTTGACTGGAGAAAAGGATGGGTGTAGCTCTGCATAGCAAGGTTTCATTTTTTTTTTAATCTAGTTGGAAGTAAGTTTACACGAGTTATAAAGATAATTTAATTATTGGGATAGGGGATATCATTTTTAACTTATTATGATTAAATGTTTAATTAAATCTATCAAGCAATTATAAGTTCGTAGAAACATAATATATACGAAACTAAGAGGTTGCTTGTTTCAGTATGGTTAATCACGTGTTATTCCTTTAGTTAAAAAATATTTTGATATGTTATCATTATAACTGATAGGATATAAAAAGTGGGAGCAAGAAAAAAAAGGGGGAAGAAAGGAAAGAGAATGGAAAAAGGGGAAGAAGGGAAGGGAGGGAAAATCGAAATTGTTTATATATGAGAAGGAAAACATAGTAAAGGGGGACAACTTAAAAAAATGGTGACTTTAACACATGACGGAGGTTGGAGGCTACATCGACCGAAACGTTGTGCAGATAACATTCAAGATAAAAACAATTGTTCGATTAATCTAAATAATACAAATCAACACATATTGACAACGAAAGAAGAAAATGCACAATACCATGTAAAAAGGGTGAGTTGTATGTTATGCCGAAACATGCACTTCCTTAAAACAGTTGGCCGACGTTCTCTTGAATGCGCATGTGGTGGGTTGATTGACTAAATCCTAGTAAACTGTTGTCCATGGAGCAGCGATGCAAACAGAGCAAGTTACATTTTATTTTACCAATGAGTCACCACTTACCAACGCCCCAAACCACTCAATAATAAGAATTAATAAGATGGTTAGGTTTTCACTTGAATGATAAAGAATAATTGCGAGTTATATAACGGTAATTTCATTAAAACATAAAATTTAGAAAAAAAAAAGACTCATTATTTACCATTTCAAGTTTATTTTCAGTAGAATGAATTCTATCTGTTACAGATTACATATTTATCTGCTGTCAGATATCATTTATACTGTAGTTAAGGTGGAAAACAGAATATAGCTAATATATGGTCTGTTCATAAACCTATCAAGCTAATAGCATTTCCGTATCTAGTCATTCAATAATAACTAATAGTTTATGATCATTATTCTTTAACTTTAGGCTGCCTATACTTTATCAACTAGTATTTTCAAATTTGTTTGTGTTTTATCTGGTTTTTGAATTTTGAATGGAGAAATGTTGATCCTAACTCTGATTGCCAATCTAAAATGGTGGCTAAGGTCGAATCAAATGTTTTTGGGGCAATTTTCTTCTGATTATTATCTTTAAAGTGAATTTTTCATGTTTTTGAGTTGCCATCCTTTTTGACGAAAGGATTGGCATTGATGAATAGAATGAACTAAGTCTTATTTATTAATTATAAAGATGATTGGTCCTGGGGAAGTCTGTGCCATGAAGCAGCGATGCAGAGAGAGAGAGAGAGAGAGAGAGAGAGAGAGAGAGAGAGAGAGAGAGAGAGAGAGAGAGAGAGACGGACGCAAACAGACAGACAGACAGACAGACAGATAGAGCAAGAAAGTAAATGGCCTTTCATCTATTAAGCCAAAACGGTCGACATTACAGCTTGTGCAATGACCACAGAGGATTCTGTATAGTGTCAGAACAAAAAATCACCCAGAGGTTGATTGACTTTCCTGTTTGTGGTACTACATGTTAGAATTAGGTTGATTGCCTTTCCTGTTTGTGGTACTACATGTTAGAATTAGGTTGATTGCCTTTCCTGTTTGTGGTACTACATGTTAGAATTAGGTTGATTGCCTTTCCTGTTTGTGGTACTACATGTTAGAATTAGGTTGATTGACTTTCCTGTTTGTGGTACTACATGTTAGAATTAGGTTGATTGCCTTTCCTATTTGTGGTACTACATGTTAGAATTAGGTTCATTGCCTTTCCTGTTTGTGGTACTACATGTTAGAATTAGGTTGATTGACTTTCCTATTTGTGGTACTACATGTTAGAATTAGGTTGATTGCCTTTCCTGTTTGTGGTACTACATGTTAGAATTAGGTTGATTGACTTTCCTATTTGTGGTACTACATGTTAGAATTAGGTTGATTGACTTTCCTGTTTGTTGTACTACATGTTAGAATTAGGTTGATTGCCTTTCCTGTTTGTGGTACTACATGTTAGAATTAGGTTGATTGCCTTTCCTGTTTGTGGTACTACATGTTAGAATTAGGTTGATTGCCTTTCCTGTTTGTGGTACTACATGTTAGAATTAGGTTGATTGCCTTTCCTGTTTGTGGTACTACATGTTAGAATTAGGTTGATTGCCTTTCCTGTTTGTGGTACTACATGTTAGAATTAGGTTGATTGCCTTTCCTGTTTGTGGTACTACATGTTAGAATTAGGTTGATTGCCTTTCCTGTTTGTGGTACTACATGTTAGAATTAGGTTGATTGCCTTTCCTGTTTGTGGTACTACATGTTAGAATTAGGTTGATTGCCTTTCCTGTTTGTGGTACTACATGTTAGAATTAGGTTGATTGCCTTTCCTGTTTGTGGTACTACATGTTAGAATTAGGTTGATTGACTTTCCTGTTTGTGGTACTACATGTTAGAATTAGGTTGATTGCCTTTCCTATTTGTGGTACTACATGTTAGAATTAGGTTGATTGCCTTTCCTGTTTGTGGTACTACATGTTAGAATTAGGTTGATTGACTTTCCTATTTGTGGTACTACATGTTAGAATTAGGTTGATTGACTTTCCTGTTTGTTGTACTACATGTTAGAATTAGGTTGATTGCCTTTCCTGTTTGTGGTACTACATGTTAGAATTAGGTTGATTGCCTTTCCTGTTTGTGGTACTACATGTTAGAATTAGGTTGATTGCCTTTCCTGTTTGTGGTACTACAGGTTAGAATTAGGTTGATTGACTTTCCTGTTTGTGGTACTACATGTTAGAATTAGGTTGATTGCCTTTCCTGTTTGTGGTACTACATGTTAGAATTAGGTTGATTGCCTTTCCTGTTTGTGGTACTACATGTTAGAATTAGGTTGATTGCCTTTCCTGTTTTTGGTACTACATGTTAGAATTAGGTTGATTGACTTTCCTGTTTGTGGTACTACATGTTAGAATTAGGTTGATTGCCTTTCCTGTTTGTGGTACTACATGTTAGAATTAGGTTGATTGACTTTCCTATTTGTGGTACTACATGTTAGAATTAGGTTGATTGACTTTCCTGTTTGTTGTACTACATGTTAGAATTAGGTTGATTGCCTTTCCTGTTTGTTGTACTACATGTTAGAATTAGGTTGATTGCCTTTCCTGTTTGTGGTACTACATGTTAGAATTAGGTTGATTGACTTTCCTGTTTGTGGTACTACATGTTAGAATTAGGTTGATTGCCTTTCCTGTTTGTGGTACTACATGTTAGAATTAGGTTGATTGCCTTTCCTGTTTGTGGTACTACATGTTAGAATTAGGTTGATAGACTTTCCTTTTCGTGGTACTACATATTAGAATTAGGTCGCTTTGCAGTGTTTGTTGCTCGAGTATAAATAATTGGTAGGTTTTACAAATATTGCAACGTTTGAAAATTCTAGTTTTACTTGTAACGTTCAAACACATTTATCAAGTTTGAATATTTAATATTAACTTTATATTTTAGGTTCACACTTCTTGGGCATATATCATTATATGCTACATAATGGCGATTGTTCGCGTGCATTAGTGTTATATCGACACTGTATTAGATATGAAAAACATGTTGGAAAAGAAATTTAAAAATGGAAACTGTTGGTTTAATATTTATTTATAATTTGTCGGCGACAGGACATAAAAAATGACATAGGATGTGTATATGTATGAAAGAATATATAAACAACATGGCAAGGAAAAAGGAATACTAAACAAGGAATACCACGTTTAACGATACAAAAAACGCATGAGTTGTTTGATGGAAGTAAAAATAAAAACTATGTTTATTTGTTTTTTTGACCTTGCAATTGTTTGAGAATCAGTTGAATATCATAAAAATAACCTAACGTTTACATGACCTGTGTCATCAGCAGCCTTCTGTATGGCAGCGAAGCATGGGCAACATACAGCCACCTAGAACGGAAACTCAACACATTTCACTTGAGTAGTCTTGAATCCTTGAATTTCTTGGAAAGATAAAGTTATAAACAGTTTCTGCCATTTTCGGGGATGACTTAATATTCACCACCCCACTCTTAAAAATATACTTGAAATATAGTTATGTTAACTCGTAAGCGGTTTCTGTCATTTCCGTACTTATTAATATCCCCCACCCCACTCCTAAAAATATGGTATCCCCTCCATGCTCACCCTCCTTCGCCACAGACGCCTATGTTGGATAGGCCATGTGCATCGCATGGACAATGGGGAGAATCCCAAAAGACATACTTCATGGTGAACTCATCACTAGCAAAAGGAAATTTGGTCGTCCTTATCACCGTTGTGTCGACGTGTGTAAAAACGACATGAAAGCATGCGATATTGATCCTACCAGCCGGGAGCCCAAAGCTAAAGTCCGCAATATCTGGACACAAACGGTAACCAAAGGCCCGACCACTAGCGAAAAGTCCATCGCAAAATGGGGCAGAGACCAAAATACTATTCAGGAAGGCCAGTCAACATAATTCAACAAACCATCAATACGATGCACCGACCTTCACTTGCGATGTCTGCAACCAACAATGTAGATCGAAAATAGGCTTATTCAGCCACAGAAGACAGTGTTCAACCACCTCTGCAGGCGCAACCCCATAGTCTTCTAGACTGACGGATGCCAACAAAAACAAAACCCTAACAGATAAAACATATTCGAGTTTAAAAACATACTAAGGTGCATAGCAATTTGAAGGTTGCATTAATAAAAGACAGGGTTTAATTTCTGAATTTATGACAAAGCGGTGGGGTGGTGGTATGAAATTACCAAAACCAATGACAGTTATTTCTACTATAATATAAAAGAAATTCTGTGTATGTGTGTGTGTGTGTGAGAGAGAGAGAGAGAGAGAGAGAGAGAGAGAGAGAGAGAGAGAGAGAGAGAGAGAGTTCCATATGGACTCCGAAACAGCTGGGCCAATTTTTATGAAATTTCACATAAATGTTCTTTATGTATCTAACAGTGTTCTTAGATACGTCTTGTATCAGAACGCCTTCAATAAGTATCGATAATCGAAAAAAAAAAAAATCCGATGAAAGAAGGAACAGGCGATTTGGACCAAAGCTAACACTTTATACAGCCTAGCATCACGAGTGCATTTGAGAAGTTTTATTAACACGCAAGCAGAAAGGCCCGGCATATAAAATCAACAGTAGGTTCTTTGATATGACAGGGGCGCGTTCGAAATAAGTGTTTCTGTTTAGAGCACAATTGAACTATGTTACTTGATTTTTGCATTTTAAACTTTAATTCAAACCATTATATATGAAACGAATTTATAAAATCAACAGTAAGTTCTCTACAAAACAATATAGACTAAAATGTATTGTGGACTAAGTCACTGTGGAGAGGCATGTGAAGCTTCCTTCTGGTGCACTGCAGTGGGTTCCCAACTAGAGCAGGCAATGAATCGATTTTATTTAAAAATGGGCGATTTCACCGATTTCAATGACAATAAAAATATGAGAGTGTAAAACATTTCTTGATCATCATTCAATTCAGGGCAATGTCGGATCTCCCTGCTAGTACCCTCTAATGCTAAAACCAATTTTCTCCAAGGTAGATAACTCTGGTTCAAACATTTTGTTATTTTTAGCTTATTTATACATAGCACTCAACTAGTTGGACATAGTTTTAATTAACTCCAAGTATTTAACTTAATATGCTAGACTGCATATTTTTTTGTTTACCATAATGAAGTCTACTTTAATTGTATCTTGGCAGATTTCTGTTCCTTTAGTAAACAGCCAACATGGCAGAAATAATGTCTGAAGGTAATGAACAAAATAACAGTACAGGGGGAAATTAGACTCTACTTTATAGGTGCTTCCGCATTTACCGACCTGCGGCTTCCACGAAGTTTCTCGGCTATGTTCGCCAGCTGACAGAAAAGGTCGGTTGAGCGTTCCTCAAGTTTTACGAACGCGTTGTCTGTTTTTAACTAATACGAATGTATAAAAGCTACTTTTTTTTTATAAATTGGAAGAAGAAATAATAATAATAATTAAAAAAAAAAAAAAAAAAAAAAAAAAAAAAAAAATTAATCACGCAGGTTAGAGTTTAGGGTTTGGCTAGATACATGTTTGTAATTTTATTTATTGTGTTTCCATGTGTTTTTTTCTGTTTATCATTATATATTTCTCGTAGCGGTTTAACGTTTCGCGATCGGCCGTTTCCGGTTATTCCCGTTAGTGGCCGAGCACAGCCGATAAACTTCGTGGAAACCACGGGTCGGTAAAGGCAAAAGTACCACTTTATATTAAAAAAAAAAAAGAAAAAAAAACAGAAATTGCATATTTTTATACATAAAACACATTCTCTTCTAATGTTTAACCCAGAAAACCATACTTATTGATCGCACATGTCTGTGTGTCGTTTCTGTTGGATGGAGCTTAAATACTTAAAGATTTGTAAGATGATGTCTGAGAGAAGATTACAAAAGACGCCGTTGAAAGGTTCGGTGTCATCATTCGTTAGAAATAAGAAATGCCGGGTTATAAAATTAAAAGCTAAAATCGATATTATCTGTTGTGATGAAGAATAGTTGAGGGCTTAATATAATCAATTCATCACTCCATATATCAAAAGAAAATCAAGGACTTGCTATGTAAGAACCTTAAATCGTTTTTGCCGCTTAAAAAACAATTTCAAAACGGTAGCTGTTAAAGAGAAAGGGCTAGAATAACCGCGTATTTCCAATCCAATATGTGTGTGTGTGTGTCCATTAATGTATTTTATCAAAATTAAATGACACCTAACTTCAGAATCGAAGAAAATGCAATTAAAAATATCGTACGTAGATACTTGACGCTTATTGACAGTAACTCTAATATTAAATTTATTATCTCTTACAAGAAGTTTAGAACACAAAACCTTGTGGTTAGAAACAACTCATCACCGGCTATAAAAACGTTGGAACAAACCAACGTAGTGTATACATTCAAATGCCCTATGGGAGAATGTAACTCCGAAAATAATACACACATTGGGCATACAACGACAACGACAAGATATCTCACTACTGATGCAATTCTCTATCTATATAAAAGCCAAGTACGTCCAAGGATGGAATACTGTTGCCATATCTGGGCAGGAGCTGCTAAAAACAGCCTATCCTGCCTTGACAGAGTGAAAAATAGACTTCGTGGCTTAGTGGGGGATGCCCTTTTCTCTACCCTGCAACCTCTCTCCCACAGAAGAGACGTTGCGAGCCTATCCTTGTTTTATCGCTATTTCCATGACAAGTGCTCGTCTGAACTCCAATCTCTGGTCCCCCCTCGCCAATCTTTCACGAAAAACACCCGTCTAGCTGAATCCACTGTGAAAGATTTCCCCCACTCTATATCTGTGCCTATATCAAAACCTGGATTCCATGAACAAAGCTTCTTTCTTAGAACTGCACGCCTGTGGAACTCTGTTCCGTCTGCCTGCTTCCCACTGGACTACAACTTGGATGTCTTCAAGTCCAATGTTAACAAATTCCTAATAAACCGCCCCCTTAAGTAAACACTTCATCAAATCTCCACACTAACGTAATGTACTTGCAATAACCCTTATCCCTGAGTGGCTTCCGGGCCTTGATAAGTGGTGATCACTGTGTAAAAAAAAATGTCTTGCGTAGTTCGTAGTGGACGGACTTTGTTAACAGTGTCCACGAACTTGCTGATTTTAATTCTCGAATTTTTAATCGACTTTTCATCGACTCTACATATTTTAACTTATCATGACCTAACGCCGATGTAGCAGTTAACAAACTATTTACTATAAGCGGATCAATGCCTGGTGCCAAAGTGATTCGGCCACATTGACCAATCGGTTGGCAGGGCGCATTGATTTGAGCTGTCCCCTTAAGGACTATTTTTAGCCCTTTGGAATCTCAGCTGCGATCGCCAGAGAGACGCCAGCAAGCGACTTATACAGACCTCTCTCACTCACCCCTCCCACTGCTACTTGTTGACAACTGCAGTCTGATGGCAGACGACACCTTCAAACAGACATTTATACTTTCTTTCTTTCTCTCCAGTCTGAGATACAATCTCGCCTTTTTTAAATAAACCCTTTATTATTATTTTGTTAAAAGCAATGTCGTTTGGCCTTGTGTTTATTTAAGTAATTATTAGGAGAGAAATGCACTACATTTCCCTCCTCCTCCTATACGGTTTACTGTATATTTTAGTTTTAACTTTTAATTCTCATTTTCGCTCCTTCGCACTTTTACTTCAACACCTGAATATGATTCGTGGACAAATCGAAAGCGCTCGTGACAGCAACAACTATGGCACTTTTATTAATATTTTTGATTTTATTACAAAAAAGATTATACGGAAAATCGAAAAATTAAAAAAAAGAATCATAAAGCAAAGTGTCTCCGTTGCATTTAATAATATTTTCTTGAATATACATATATATATACTAGTAAGGAGACCCGACGCAGTCCGGGATCGAATGATGATCAACAAATGTTTCACACTCCCTTATCTTCTTTGTCATCAAAGTTTTTGTCATCGAAATTTTTCAATCAAATCGATTGATTGCCTGCTCTAGTTGTGAACCTATCGTGGTGCGCCAAGAGGAAGCTTTACATGCTTCCCCAAAGTGACTTAGTTCATAATACATTATAGTCTACATTGCACTGTAGAGAACCTACTTTTGATTTTATAAAATTAATCTTATATATAATGGCTTGAATTTAAGTTTTAAATGCAGAAGTCAAGTATCATGGTCCAATTATGCTCTAAACATTATGCTCTGTCGTATCAAAGAACCTACTGTTGATTTTATATGCCTGGTCTTACTGCTTGTGCGGTGTCAATGGCTTGAATTTAAGTTTAAAATGAAGGTACTAGTGCACTTATTGAACCGTGCTGAAATAACGTTACTATTTAGAAACCCATTTTTAACATGGGAAGAGGAGGGTGTTTTTTTAAAAAATTATTCTATACTTTCATCTAACAATTTAATTAAAAAAAAAAGATGTAGTAAAACTTGAAAATACTATTTAAGAATAGCGCGGTTCAATAAGTGCACACAAGCACCAAAATGAAAAAGTTAAGTATCATTTGTGCAATTATGCTTTAATCAGAAACAGTTATTTCGAACGCGCTCCTGTCATATCAAAGAACCTACTGTTGATTTTATATGTCGAGCCTTTTGGCTTGTCTTGTAATAAAACTTCTCAAATGCACTTGTGATGTAAAGCTGTATAAGGTGCGTTGGTCAAAATCGCCTGTTCTTTTTCTTTTTAAAAAATAGAATAGAACACAAACACACACGCACGCATACACACACACACACACACACACACACACACACACACACACACACACACACATATATATACATATATATATGTAATAGGACAACAAGAGTATGAAATGAAGGCACAAAACTATATATTGGTAGATATAGAATGGATCATTTATTGAATAATGGAATACAGGCAAAATTTGGGGGATAGGAGGGACTCTTTATGCCAGGGCATTTCGAAGCCTAATGCTTCTCATCAGAAGAGTAGAGAAGGTGCTAGGTAGCATGGGGAAGATGCAGCGTCTAGCGTAAGGTTCATTAGGGACGAAAAAAAGGTTAAAAGGAATTATAGAATGTTGGGGGAAGCTTTATTGAATTCTAAATAAATAAGGAGAAGCTTGTTATATATAGTATGATATATAAGATTGTATATGGTCTTTAACATAGTGTTGAAATTAAGGGATATATGTATTAGGTTAAATTGGGGGTGTATTGTTGCTGCATGGTAATTTATTTTAACGGTTTGTGGGATGTCTACTTTCTATGGAGTGGTAATTTTGATTGGTTCCACCTAAACGGAAAATGGCGGCTATAAAATCGCTTATAATTGGGGGGGGGGGTATGTAAGGTTGTAAAACTGAAAGGTAATATGCGGCAATATATTTATAAGTTTTTTCTGTTATGATATAGGGAGTATGATTATAAGGGGGCGGTCGGAGATTAAGATGGCAATGACTATGAGTGCGTTTAACTTGATGCAAAAGGTTAAGGATACATATAGATGGCAAAGTGGAGGAGTAAGAACACTTTTACTACTTATGAGAGTGGTAAAAAATATACCAAATAATAGTAGGGTAATTATAATAGTACGAAAACTAATAATAATGAAAATTATAATAATAGTACTAACAATAAAGATGAAAATAAAATAGAAGTAAAATTGAAGATAAAAATAAAGATAAAGACAAAATAAATGATAAACATTAAAAATAAACATTAAAGATAATATTACCAATAGTTGTGATAAAAGTAAATTCAAAGTTAATGTTAATAACAGTGAAAATGAAGAAAATGGTAGCGGTTATGGTAGCAATGATGGGGATAATAACGGGGATAATAATAATAACAGTAATTATAATGATGATTATAATAATAAAAAAAAATAAAATAATAATAATAATAATAATAATAAAAATAAAAATAATAATAATAATAATAATAATAATAATAATAATAATAATAATAACAGTAATAGCGAAATTAATTAAATTGCAACCAAACCACCAATTAGCACACGATGCAACGAGAATATAACCTAAACAATATAAAACCTAGGCCCAATGAAAAAATAGCTTAGAGTCCCTTCTATCCCCCAAATTTTGCCTGTATTCCATTATTCAATAAATGATCCATTCTATATCTACCAATATATAGTTTTGTGTCTTCATTTCATACTCTTGTTGTCCTATTGTATAAGCTCCAATAATAATTGTTGAGCTTGGAATTATCCGGATAAGTCTCCTTTTGTGGAACTGAACTTTCTCTTTTCCTCTTAGACATTAAGCTACACACACACACACACACACACACACATATATATATACATGCCAAGTTGAAGGTGTTCAAAAGGGAAGACTCATGAGTTAAAACGAGGTTATTAAGACTGCTCAATAAAAAAAGGGCAAAATATAATATTTTTATTATTTATATAGACAAATATTACATAGTCGCTACACTGAACATGCTAATGTTTCGGAGCAATTAGTTTATTAAAAAAAAACAAAAGTTCTTCGTCAGGCGATAGAAATAAAGTTTATCTGCTATTCAAAGCATCTGGTTCTTAAATGAAAGAAGTGAAACATTTTTTTTATAAAAATAAAATGTTAAATCGTTAACTTGAAGTGTGCAGGGTGATATATTAAGTGACATTTTAGACTTAAAAATAGAAGGCGATGTGGGGAAAGGGGATGTCAAAGCTTAATAAGATAAAAGAGAAGGATAGAAAGAGATAAACGAGAGAGATATATAAAACGAATTCTCACGAGAATGAAACGCGGAATAATATGTGTAGCTTAATTGGCATAGATATTTTCATAACTAACTAACTAACTAACTAACTAACTAACTAACTAACTAACTATATATATATATATATATATATATATATATATATATATATATATACATATATACTAAGTTATAAAATATATATGGCAATTAAACTACACAGAATATTCTGCGTTTCATCCATGCTAGGATTCATCAGGTATAAGTCTAATGAATCCTAGCGTGAATGAAATTGCTTACTACCTAGCTCTACCTACGTATTGAGCACTGTTGAAGTAAATACATAAAGTTTACGCATAAAATTATACTTTCGTATATTAATTTATGTGATTAAATGAAGCAATCATATATATATATATATATACACACACATATATATATACACACATATATATATATACATATATGTATACATATATACACACATATGTATATATATACACATATATATACACA
The DNA here is from genome assembly GCF_053919585.1 of Euprymna scolopes. NCBI lineage: Eukaryota > Metazoa > Mollusca > Cephalopoda > Sepiida > Sepiolidae > Euprymna > Euprymna scolopes. The sequence goes on from NC_136484.1 coordinate 49,282,423, forward strand.
CATATACATACATACATACATATATATATATATATATATATATATATATATATATATATGTATATATATATATATATATATATATATATATATATATATATATATATTATATGGAAAAAAAATGAAGAAAAAACCTGTGGCCTTTTTAAGACATTTTCTAACGTTTCGTTCCATTTTCGAGGAACTTCCTTAGGAAATGATAAAGTAATTTACTATTAAAAGTACACCGAAAAACCACACACAAAAACTACTACATACACTTTTACTCACACCATAACAACAGAATAAAGTCTGGAATGATAATCGGCTTCTTTTTATATGTTTTCAGTATTTGCAGCCCTCAATATCTCGACGAAGAACTCCAACATATTACAAATTTACTAAAAACGTTAAAGTATCACACTTATTTTATATCAAATGCTAAGAAAAAAAAAGCCATAAAAATATTCTCCAATATAAATAAGCAGAAATATAACACACCTAATACTTCCCTATTAAATAGATATTTCCTCGTACCCACTCACGCCAACAACACTACAATTTATAATACACTGAACACATTAGGAATACGAACTGTGTAAAAACATCATTAACTATAGCTCATATATTGAAGACCACAAAGCACCCTTCCAGACCCCCGCAGCTAACGCCGGAATATATACCATCCACCGTAATGGCTGTCATCAAATATATGCAGGAGAAACCCTACGAGATTTGAGGAAAAGACTTGCAGAACATGAAAGAGAAATAAAAAATGGCAATCCTCTGAACGCACTTTTTCGCCCATGTTTCAGACCAAAATAACTCCTTAAGTTTCACAAACGCTAAAACAGTTAAATTTGCTCATGATAAAACCCTGAATCGACGCTAATTATGAATTCCGATACCATCAAACAAAGGAACGGTTTTTACGATTTATCCCCATATCATAAGTCATTTGGTGATCAAAGAAAATAACATGGATTTGAAACCTGATTAGTTTCGTTTACATAATTTTTTTTTTACATCGCTTTCCCTATTTGTGCATAATAATAATAAAAACTAAATAAATAAAATGTATATATAAATATCTCACTTTTCATAGGGGTTTCCTCTCATCTTGTTATTTTATTTCTTCAATCATCTCTTATTTCCAGAGGAAGTTCCTCAAAAATGGGGACGAAACGTGGAAAATTTCTTAAGGCCACAGGCTTTTTCTTCCTTTTTTCCCATAACATCATAACATCACACCTACTTTTACTTTCATATATATATATATATATATATATATATATATATATATATATATATATATATATATATGTATATATGTTATATATATTATATATATATATATATATATATATATATATATATATATATATATATGTGTGTGTGTGTGTGTGTGTGTTATAAATTCCTTTAGTTGTGAATCAATTGATAAAAAGGCTCGAGTAAGTTTAGCTTTGAACTGAAACATGCATGCACATATGTAGTTAATAATGCTTGAAAGTAATTTATACTATAATACAACTCTACCTGCTATTTTATAAACACTGGAGTTTCATTGGATTTGCATCTAGAGAACAACAACAATACCGTGACAGATATTGGGTGGGTTTCTAACAGTATTTTGTATATTTTTGTTATTTTCAAGTCAGTTTTAAAACTTTAGATATTTCGGTGTCAAGTCGCGGCCATTATGTTTTTGTTCTCACCTAACGCTCGACACTATGTGTTTGCTTTTTTTTAAATTTTGTTTCGAACCGAATAAACGTTTTTAAGTGAGTAAACCCACTAAAAACTTATCCAGTTAGGTAGACAAGTAACTTTTTACTAACATTTATTTGTTATATATTTGTTTTTTGACAACTTTTTTGTATCTGTCGATTGTAATACAAACCCGATGTCGCTATTTACTTGCTGCTTCACGAGGACAAAGTTTGTATTTAATGTGGACAAAGTCCAGTTCCCCCCGCCCCAAAGGTTCTCTGAATTTGAACAAAAATCAAAATTGCCTCAGTCTACGATGATTTCTCTTTCACTGACTGAAATCTGAATAGATGACGTTTAATATCAGAACAGATACTACACTTTCGCTTCTAGCTAAAGACCAACTAACTGTTGAAAAATGTTCTGTCGGGATAGGATTAGGGTTATTCTACCGCGAGGTAAAAGTATCAGGTTGAGAAACTGGCGCGATCTATCCTTCTCTCGAGGGTAGATTGGAGTCTCTTAAGTCGTGGTAGGCACCCTGTCTAGTGATGGCGTCACGATAAAAAATACCCTTGATAGCCCTGGCAAAGCATCAGGTATTCACGTATTCAGCTACCGACAAGATTCGAATTACACTACAAACTCGTGCAGTGAGTTCAATCTCGGCTACGGCCGCGCTGGATAGGGTTATTGTAGAAAACAGATACCCCCCCCCCCGCGCTAAAACAAACAAACAAAAAAAAAAAACAAAAACAAAAAAAAAACAAATCACTTACAAATAGCTGCATCGTTTAGTTAATCGAATCCTTCCGGTTTGATTAGATTTTTGTTAGGAGTATGATGGATGGATTTGTATTGTTAAATGTATCGTTTTTATTTTTTTATTTTTTTACTTTCCAATTTCAGTATTGGAAAAATTTCGCCAACTCCAGCCAGCCTTTTTAGCCGAATATGTAATTATGAAACTCAGAGGAGAAATGCCGTTATTTTAGAACGCGTGCAAGAATGACGTTGCATTGTTTTAAAACTGGTCTCAACCGTTTTTTTTTCTCGTCGCGTGGACAACATTATTACAATGTATTTTCAAATCTATATGGACGAAATACATTTGCTTGCAAGAGAGAGAGAGAGAGAGAGAGAGAGAGAGAGAGAGAGAGAGAGAGAGAGAGAAACGAAACATATTTTGATCTTTTATGTGTTTAATCACTAGGGTTGTGACAACAGCATATTCTTTTCATTCTTCTGACTCTCGACTATATATCCGATACAGGTACACACAGTTAATGAACCAAGAACCACACCAGTCTACACAACATATAAGATATTAACGGATATATACTCAAGAGTCAAAACAATGAAAAGAATATGCTTTTTTTTAATTTTTTTTTTTTATTACATTTTCACCCCAAACAAGGCACATTGCCACTTTGGTGTAGTGGGCTACTATCAGGGGAAACATCTACTGGGGTACTATGTAGGGATTAGGGCAGCGAGATGTTGGTTCACGTTGCACTTGAACTTATGCATGTCAGTACAGTTGGGGAAGCAGTGACCTGGAATGGAATTCCAAAGTCTAGCAGTTCTGGGGAAGAAACTACTGGAGTAGAAAGATCTTTTACATCTAGGAATCTCTACAGTGTGGGGGTGGGATTTTGCAGCTTGTCGGGTCTGTCGAGGGTGTTCACGTCGTGGGGGCACAAGTGCTTGCAGTTCATCAGAGCATTCACCATTATAATACTTGTAAAACAGGCAGAGGGCTGCAACGTTTCGACGATGGGACAGAGGCTGAAGCTTAGATGCCAGTTTAGGGCCTATTAGATTTGCGACTCTCTTTTGAACTCTGTCAAGGAGCGAGAGACTAGTAGCCGATGCACCAGCCCAAATATGACAGCAATACTCCATACATGGGCGAATAGTGGCCTTATAGAGGTACAGGATACTTTCGGGTGTTAGAAGTTTTCTAGCACGGTAGAGAGAGCCCACCTTCCTCGCAGCGGCCCTGGCAATGCCCTCGATGTAATTGTTCCAACTCATGTTTCCTGTGAACGTTAGGCCAAGGAGCTTGAGAGACGTACTCTCAGATAAAGAGTCGTTGGCCATTGCTATAGGTAGTAGAAAGGTTTCTTGTAATTATTGAATGAAACCAGTTTTGTCTTGGCGGCATTGAACGTGACCATCCATTTTTGTCCCCATTCCACTACTGATTGGAGGTCATCCTCTAGTGTTTCTGCCATTACTTTAGATATATGTTCATTTGTTTTCCTGCGTGCCTGCTATAGAGTGTGGTGTCATCAGCATATATACCCATCTCAGAGGCAATTTTGTCGGGGAGGTCATTTATGAATATCAGGAACAGCAGAGGTCCAAGGATAGATCCCTGGGACACTCCCACATTTATATCATATTGTTTAGATGTACGACCGTCGAGGACAACCTGGATTTTTCTCTTATCTAAGAAGGATTTAATTATGTTAAGTATTCTACCAGTGATACCGTATAATCTAATCTTCCTGAGGAGACCCTCATGCCATACCCTGTCAAAAGCCTTAGATATATCTAAAGCTACCGCTCTGCCCTCTCCCGCTTTGTCCAGTGAATGGTATATGCGTTCAGAGATTACAGTGAGGATGTCTGCCATGGAACGGGCTTGTCTAAATCCATATTGTTGGTCGGTCAGATGTTTAGCATCTGTAAGGTGCTGGACTAGAGCATGGTTAATTAAGGTCTCAAATATTTTGGCAAAAAGTGGGAGGAGGCTAATAGGGCGATAATTTGATGGGTCAGTTCTTTCGCCAGAATTCTTGAATACTGGTACCACAGAAGCAGTTTTCCAACAGCCCTATTAATCACACAGCCGCCCAAATACATAGCATATAAAACTGGCGTTTAAACCGGATATTATTATTATTATGACGATGATATATTTCTCAGTTTTAAGATTGAGATTTCCTTGAAAAAAAAAACCCCAAAAAAACAAAAACAAAAAAACTTGCATTTTAACATTGTTCCAATAAGCCACAATTTGCAATTAACTCATCCAAATGATTCTTCTCTTACGAAACTTCTATCTATTGATTATACCGTCTCTAAGTGTATGCTGTTTGACCCTTCCTCTTTTATTTCATAATGTATCTATCACTCTCGCTTCCATAATTTTGCCTCTGTTTATTAACAATCAAAGGTAATGAAGAAAGGAAAGACTAAAATGATTAGAATAATGTATCAAACAAAAGAGAATATCACCAGTCGTAGTAATACTATTTAACCTGGAGAGAAAGAAAGAGAGAGGGGATAGAGTGTGTGAGAGAGAGAAGGCTAATTTTGGATATTGGATTTTTACTTTTATATTTAACTGGCTTTGATTCAAACGATTTAACTCGAGTTCGATGGGTGACCCAACGGCGGACCATTTTCTTTTTAATTATCTATGCAGTAGAATCCTGGGATACAGCATTAAGAATTAGTAACATAATACAGTACAGTACATAATGCACATGTATATAAGCAAATAACATAAATAACACCGTAAAGCGGGGCAAATACCGTAACCAGGGTCCGGAATAACATCGTATTCCACATCGTAACCTGAAAAATACCGTATCCTAGGACCACCGTATTCTGGGGTTCTACTGTATGCATATAGGTTACCGAGTTCAACATATATATATATATATATATATATATATATATATATATATATATATATATATATGTATATATATAAGCAGGATAAGACGCTGAATTCAGATGAAAAATCCTGATAGATATTACTTGAAGTAATACTTTCAAGGTGATCCTAGCCAAAAAGGAAAAGCTTCCTTGCGATAATGGACTGCCCAGGTTGTATCAACTTCTCTTTTCGTATAATTTTTTCCATATAATTATCCACAACCACTCAAAAAACTATTTTCAATAATTGTACTGAAAAGCAAAATAAACGTTCATTCACAGCTGAACATTTTGCTAACCGCATTTCATTTCCTCTGATGATATGAGCCATTATTGAAAATCCATGGATTAAGAAAATTACCATAACCCCTTCTATATATATTCCTTTTGTCAAACAATAAATTCTTAATTCGAATATATGCGTCTATATGTTGTTTTTTCAGAATTTAAAATTTAACCACCAAACTTATATATATATATATATATATATATATATATATATATATATATATATATATATATATATATATGTATAAGGAGTGAAAAAATACCAGCGGTGGTTGACGTTATGTTTTAAGAAAAATAGAAAAACCGAATGAAATTAAAAAAATCAACGTTTCGTCCTTATTTCAGAGGACATCTTCAGGATAATTGAAATAAAAATGTAAGAAAAGAAAAAGTCATAGATCGTGCGAAAAAGGCAGTTTTTGAATCCTACCCATGTCGGGAAGGACAAATATGTGTGCGTATCATATATATATATGCAAAAGTCATTCATTTAAATGTAGTATTCTTCTATTTTAAGTTATGTTGACTAAAGAAGGATCCAGAGAGGGGAAAAATAGGAACATACGCACACATATTTGTCCTTCCCGACATGGGTAGGATTCAAAAACTGTCTTTTTCGCACGATCTATGACTTTTTCTTTTCTTACATTTTTATTTCAATTATCCTGAAGATGTCCTCTGAAATAAGGACGAAACGTTGATTTTTTTAATTTCATTCGGTTTTTCTATTTTTCTTAAAACATATATATATATATATATATATATATATATATATATATATATATATATATATATGCAAAAGTCATTCATTTAAATGTAGCATTCTTCTATTTTAAGTTATGTTGACTAAAGAAGGATCCAGAGAGGGGAAAAATAGGAAATGTCCTGAAAGAAGGAATCCAGAAGTAAACGCAGGAGCGATATATCAACAGCCAAACCTGCTCATATTCACCCATTATATATTTGGTTGAGAAATTAGTGCGGTCTATCCTTCTCTCGAGGGTAGATGGGACACCCCATCTAGTGATGGCGTCACGATAAATAATATCCTTGATAGCCTTGGCGAAGCATCAAGTATTCAGCTACCGACAAGATTCCAATTACACTACAAACTCGTGTAGTGGTTCAATCCCTGCTATGGTCGCGCTGGATGGATGGATATAATATAGGTAGGTCTCAATAACTGTTTAACTTCTTTGAAATTCTATTCTCTAGTTTGTTCATCACATGATCTGCTCAGCCAATCACGATTTAGTATCATCATCATCATCATCATCATCATGATCGTTGTCGCCGTTATCCGTGTAATGTCTCATTTACATACTGGCATGTATTGGACGTCGGGTTAGAAACAAACTTCCGAACTAATCTATCTCGGATCTTTACACCCTTTTCCTTCAAATCAATCCTTATCAGTTTCTCGTATGTGTTCTTTGGTTTTCCCCTGCTAACTGACCTTGCTACCTCAACTGATCCACATCTACTAACCGAAACACTATTTCAACTTAAGTATGGTAGACGGAAGGAAACTGCTATTTCAAACTTAAATGTGACAGACCAAAGCAAGTGCTATTTCAAACTTAAGCGTTGACCAAAATGTTATCTCAAACTTAAGCATGATATGCTTTTTTTTTTTTGAATTGTTCGGATTGCTTTCTACATCTTAGTTTTTATTTTCACATCATTTCAATCGATGTAATCTGTGACCTTCTTCAGGTGTATCTTTTTTAAACTTGTGAATCTTTATGTCGAACTCGGGAATCTATACTTTAGATAAAATTTTTTTAAATAAAAAATTCCATATAGGTTCCCGAATTCAACATAAAGATTCCCAAGTTTTTTTTAAAACAAAAGCACCTGATGAACGTGGAATATTACATCGGCCAAAACGTTGTGAAAATAAAAATCAGAATTAGAATAATAGTCCAAATCATCATAATCTAAAAAAAATAATTTCGAAACTTAAGCGTGGCAGATCAAATTTAACTTTGTTCAAACTTCTTCACTTATCATTCACACGTAACATGAATTGGAACAAATACATTGAGGACATTGCCAAAGCTGCTGCAAAGAAGGTGGGTTTCCTCTACCGTGCTAGAAAAATATTTGCACCTGAGGGTATCCTGCAGCTCTACAAAGTGACAATTTGCCCATGCATAGAATAGTGTTGCCACATCTGGGCTGGTGCATCCACCACTAGTCTTTCCTTCTTAGACAGTGTCCAAAAAAGAATCTCCAATCAAATAGTAATGCCCCTGACCCACTTCCCATAGCAGTAGAGCAACGAAACTTGGCTCAGTTATTAGTCTTTCTCTACATAGGAACCACACACACTTATGCATTTCTCCCATCGTTTGATGCAGCTCTGGAGACTGTTTTTGTAGAACACCCCAGGTTGGTCCTCCAACCATAACGTGACTTCAGAAATCAAGGCTGCATCATCTGGGAAACGCTTTCCTTTCAAAAACAACTTCATGACTGGGAAGAGGTGAAAGTCAAAGGGTGCAAGGTCAGGAGAGTAGGGAGGATGGGGAAGTATTTCATAACCACACACCCGTGTTTCTTATCTGGTGACATGCGAGTTGTGGACCGGAGTGTTGTCCTGCAGGAGGAGGGTACCTTTGCTGATCTTGCCTCACTTCTTGATTTTGATAGCTTCCCTTAATTTCCTCAAAAGTGAAGCATAATAGGCTCCTGTAATTGTGGTACCCTTTGCCAGGAAATCTGTCATCACTACTCCATCCTGGTCCCAGAAGACTGTGAGCAGCCGAGGGCTGCACCCTTGCCTACTTTGGAGGTTGTGAGTCCAAGTGTTTCCACTGCATTGACTGGGCTTTGGTCTCTGGATCATAGTGATGGACCCAGGTTTCATCCTGTGTAATCAGTCTTTTGAAAAACTTTGACTCATTTTCTTGGCACATCTCCAAATTCATCCTCAAGCACTCGACGCGTTCTCGCTTCTGGAATGGTGTGAGCAACCTGGGAATCCATCTGGCAGACACCATCTGGCAGACATATGCAAATGGCCATGAATGATAGTTTCCACAGACCCTGTACTAATCTTGACATTTTGGGCTATTTGGCGAATAAAGAATTCTACAAGCGAGGCATTTATAAAACTTATTCATATTTCACATCAAAACCTGAAGAATTTTACCAGCGAGGCATTTATTTTGACAGATGGAATCGAGTTATAGAGACCAAAGACTGGAATGGTTATGAATAAATATTTTTAAAAAAAGTTTTTCATTTTTAGATGAAATTTTAAATCAGTAAAAACTTTTGCTCCGACCTAATAAAAACATGTTTAAGCAATAAAAATATTCTTTCAATATTTATGACAGACTGACAGACAGATTGATGTAACATCTTAAAGAAATGCGTGGACGCGTCTAAAAAAAGCCAACAAAGCTTATAAAAATCGAAACAACAAAAGGAAACCTCATCTGCTATAATTTTTTTTATTGTCGTTTTCAATGGCTAACAAAAATGTCGCCTGTTTATCTTCAAGATTTGCATAAACCAGAAATAAAAGACCAATTTAAAAAAGTTGCAGGCGATTATAAAAAAATAATAAACGAAACCAAAAAATGTGGTCACTTGCAATTTATTTTTCCTCGTTTCGAATATTTTACAACCTTTTTAAAAATTTTTGAATTTATTTATGAATGAAGTAGAAAGACAAATACAATTTCTAAATGGCTTTATTAACGGCGCCATATTTGTCAATATCAATTTTGATAGGACTATAGTTGATTTCGTATTCGTTCATGTCTCTCAACCAGAAGAGACAACATCGATATAATAATTCTACTCATTCATCTGTTAGTAACGTAGTGCGTCTGCAACGCTGTCGATATGCATTGACTAATTCAAAGTAAATTTCATTATGAAATCTTGTGCTATGTTTAAAGTAAATGTGTGATGATGCAGTCGGTATGATCATAGATTGTGTAGTCGGTATGACATGCTCTTGTCCTAGTATCACTATTAGCTAAATATATTTGCTTACATAAATCTGACATTATGTTGAAAACAGAAAAGGTTTATGACAAAGTGTAATGGAGGTCCAAACGTTTGACTCTACTTGAAATAAGGTAGAATTTGTTGAGAAAGAAAGTCAATAATATTTAGTTGGATATGACGCCAGACAAATGATCAAGACAGTAGCAGGTTCAATTTTGGATACTTCGAAAGAAGCTGCTGAAGTGAGATGTGTTTAAGATAGTCTAACAAAATGATAATAAGTAAGTCAATCTTGCAACCTACTGGATGATCATGGTCTAATAAATCATTCATCTTCTAAGATCATATCGTTGAATTGAAGTAACAAGAATGTCAGATGGCTTTTATTGCAGCTAACAGAATTGCCCCCTGTCCTTGGAGAAAACAAGGCACATAATAATTAATAATATTTATTTAAACAATTTTCATGGCCAGTACAAAAAAAAAAAATTTAATTATAAATACTCCTGGGCAATATCGGGTCGACGCAGCTAACACACACACACACACACACACACACACACACACACACACACACACACACACACACACATGATGTAAATTTATTCTTTTTTTGGGGGGGTGGGGGACATAACAGTCGCTCCACATACAGAAATTGCTAGATAATTTTTAAGGAAAAAGCAATGATAATATTCGTACACACGTTTATAATCATCATATAAATTAGACACCAAATAAAATAAAAATATCGTTATTTTCATGGCAAGTGCTCGTCTGAGCTTCAATCCGTGGTCACTTCTTGCCAGACACTCACAAAATAACACTCGTATAGCTACAACAACCATCAACAGTTTCCCTCACTCTCTACTCTGTCTGTGCCTAAATCTAAATGCAAATTCCATGAACAGAGCTCCTTTCCTAGAACTGCCTGCCTGTAGAACTCTGTTCTGTTGGCCTGCTTTCCAGCTGACTACAATATGGTCGTCTTCAAGTCTAATGTAAATAAGTTCTTGTTGAACAACCCTGCCTATCCCATTTCCACCACAAACTATTAATACGCTGTTCTCTCAGTGACTACCATACCTTATCCTCAAGAGGCTTTTGGGCTTTGATAAGTGGTGATTCCCATGTAATATATTGTTGTGTTCATAGAAATGGGATATCCGGATTGTTGGATATTCTAATAACAAACAGACAAGCTCATTATATTTTTAAACACTATTTATTTGTGGCAGAAACTGATTACAGATGATATTGAATGCCAGGCGAAGTCTGCCATGTTGCTTTTTCTCTCCTGGAAAAATATCTATAAGGGACGATAACTCTTACTTTCTTTACTTAGAGTTATTCCCCCTTTTAACACGCGCGTGCGCACACACACATACACACACACATATATATATATATATATATACATATAAAGTAAGTTATAAAATATATATAGCAATTAAGCTACACTGAATATTCCGCGTTTCATCCACGCTAGGATTCATCAGGCTTATTGAATCCTAGCGTGGATGAAATGTGGAATATTCTGTGTAGCTTAATTGCCATATATGTTTTATAACTTACTACCTAGCTCTATCTACGTATTAAGCACTGTTGAAGTAAATACTTGAAGTTTATGCATAAATTTATACTTTTGTATATTAATTTATCTGATTAAATTAAGTAATCATATCTCTCTCTCTCTATATATATATCTATATATATATATACACACACACACATATATATATATATATATATATATATATATATATATATATGTGTGTGTGTGTGTGTGTGTGTGTGTGTCAGTGTGTGTGTGTGTGTGTTAGTATTAATAACTAGTTTTATACCTACGGACACTAGTATTCATGCTTTTGAAATCACCAATGCAATAAGTGACAGGGAGGTTCGAACAGCTACAAAGTCACCTTTGACTCTGTTTGCTAGCAAATTACCTCCTGGCCAGTGATATATATATATATATATATATATATATATATATATATATATATATATATATATATATCTTATTAATATTTTTTACCAACATTGTTTATATATTAAAATTCGGTACTGTTCATATACCAATAAATAGTACACACGTTTAGAAACGGGACCCACACGTTGTATGCAGTCTACATCGCAAGGAACATAGGACAAATAATAACTCGACTCATTTTTTTTTTGTAACCACGACATTTATTTCTTCATTCTCCCGCCATGCGTGACTTCTCGTTAAGTCTGTGACCTCTCTCATGTCATCGTCTTCTTTAACGTGCTCTCTCTCTCTCTCTCTCTCTCTCTCTCTCTCCCCTTTTTATAGTCTTTTTCCTAACAGTGACGCCATTTCGCATTTTGTATGCATTTGCATATGTGCGTCCACGTTCTGTAATACATTTAGTTTTGATTCAGGTGTCTATTGATATAGATACAAGTGTATAGAGTAAGATTTAAAAAAAAAAGACATTTAATTTAAGAAAATTAAATGTTCTTTTTTCCATAAAAGAAATACATTTTGGCTCCTCTCCTAACTATATCCAATTGTGAGGCCCCGGCTTGCGAGCTTTGGGGAGTGTCGAGCCACCCTTTAATTGCCATTTTTCCCAGGTCCACTCTGACCCGGGGTGATAATATCTGTTAGGGTCCCAACTATGGGTTAAATAGAAACCGTCGCGAAAATAACAAATATATTCTATTAATAAATTTTTTCTTCAAAATCACTGGATTCAGCATTAAATAACCTGAAAAGGGTTGATATGCCGTAAAACAAAAACAACCAACCAACCAAATCTTCCTTAGTCTAGTCTTGTTCTTCGCAAACGGTGATCACAATTCCTTTTTTGGGGGACATCCTATAACACAATAAAGAAACAACAATGAAAAAATAAGCAATTCAATGCGTGCCTTGGATATCAGCCATTATTCTGCCGCACAAAATTCTAATCAGGTTATGTGCGGCCCAGAAGGGGAAGTCGTAATGTTGTCACATCTGACATCTTCTTCCTTTTCACACATAAATACAATTCGAACAAAGGAATATTTGACTATGTCCCCTACTTTGTTTTCATTCATATAATCTATTAATAACGTGTTTGCGCGCGCGCCTGCGTGAATATCTGTGTATACATGTCTGTGTGTTGTGACACATACATGTATACACAGGTATTCACGCACACACATATGCACACACATTATTGTACTCTCGTATATGCACGTGTGAATGTATGTTCAGGTGCGCACACGTCTGTTCTCTTTTTCGTTTTAATTTCCTTATCATTGTGTTTTTCCTGGAGATGGGGCATTCTACCGGATGCCAAACTTTCTCCCATTAGTTTAGTCACTCAAACCGAGAGATCTTTTAAAGATTCTAATCGCCCCTTTAAGTGCTATTGTTTGCAATTCTCTTGCACTTGGTTCACCGGGTATATTCGCCAGATAGTTTTTGAAATTCTTTTTCATTAGCCCGGGTGCTCTTGTAATGACTGGTATGATTGATACCTTCTTAAGATTCCAGTTTCTTTTCATGTCGTACATAAGACCTTGCTATTTTGTTATTTTCTCCCTCTCTACTCTGTTAAGGCCAGCATCATGTGTGTATGCGTGCGTATATAGTTGTCTTCCTTTTTTTTTTAATAGCATCTATGTGCCTGCTTCTATTCGTGTGCACTCACCATTCTGTGTCTGTATATATATGTTTGTGTATTTGTATGTGTGTTTTTTGTTTTTTTTTATAACATTTTCACCCCAAACAAGGCACATTGCCATTTTGGTGTAAGGGGCTACTATCAGAGACATAAGCTACTGGGACACTATTTAGGGAGTTTGGCAGCAAGATGTTGGTTCATGTTACACTTGAACTTCTGCATGTCAGTACAATTGGGGAAGCAGGGACCCGGAATGGAATTCCAAAGTTTAGCGGTTCTGGGGAAGAAACTACTGGAGTAGAAAGCTCTCTTATATCTAGGTATCTCTAGGTGTAGGGGTGGGATTTAGCTGCTTGTCGGGTTTGTCGAGGGTATTTACGTCGTGGGGGCACAAGTGCTTGCAGTTCATCAGAGCATTCACTATTAAAATACTTGTAGAACAGGGGAGGGATGCAACATTTCGTCGGTGGGACAGAGGCTGAAACTTAGATGACAATTCAGGACCTATCAAGTTGGAGACTCTCTTTTGGACCTTGTCTACGAGCGAGAGACTAGTAGCAGATGCACCAGCCCAAATATGACAACAATACTCCATACATGGGCGAATGGTGGCCTTATAGAGATACAGGATACTTTCGGGCGTTTGTAGCTTTCTAGCATGGTAGAGAAAGCCTACCTTCGTCGCAGTGGTCCTGGCAATGCTCTCAATGTAATTGTTCCAACTCATGTTTCTTGTAAACGTTAGACCGAGGAGTTTAAAAGATGCGCATGTGCATATATATGTGTACCCGTGTGTATGAGTCGTTTTTTATATGCATCTGTGCTTGCTTCTGTGTGTGTGTGTGTGTGTGTGCTTTTATGAGTGTTAACGGGCTTCTGCGTTTATATATGTTCGTCTGCATTTGTTAGTGTATTTGTGTATGCACACATGTGCATATATGTGTTTTACCTGAATAAATTTCAACTCAACCCAAACTCATTCCATTACTTTTTAAATATTTTTCAATAACATTTGCGTTGCGTTAAAAGGGAAATCAACAACATTACTTATAACTTTAAAGATTTGTAGAGAAAATATCAAAGCTGAAATAATCTCTCGAGATGAAAAAAAAAATGAACAATGAAGAAATAATAAAAAGTTTTTTTTTTTCAGATGGTGTTAAGCTGAGCCATTGCATTGTTTTTAATCTTCTCAGACTTCTAGCCCAGAAGATTAATTTTATTAAAAGAAGAAAAGAAAAATGTAATAGTAAGGTTGGTTCAATCTTAACAACTTGAAAAATAAATTTCAAAACTAACACATTTAATCAAGGAGCACACACACACACACACACACACACACACACACACACACACACACACACACACACACACACGATGTTTCCACATTCCACATATAGATATATATGTTATAGAGATATAATATTTTATGTATCGATTTTTAGTATTTACATCAACAGTGCTCAATACGTGAGTTGAGCTAGGTAATAAGTTATGAAAATATATTTATAGCAATTGTGCTTCAAGGAGACTTCCAAATTTAGCCTGGCAATTCAATCCAAGAATATGAGTCAAGCATGGTGGTGGCAATGTCATGGTCCGAGCCTGCATGAGTGCTGCAAGAGTTACATTTCATTGAGGGAAACATGAACTCCAACATGTACTGTCAAATACTGCAGCAGAGCATGATCCCCTCCCTCTAGAATTTAGGTCGCAGAGCAGTGTTCCAGCATGACCATCACACATCCAAGAAAACTTCTGCTTTACTGAACAGGCTGAGGGTAAAGGTGATGGACTGGCCAAGCATGTCTCCAGACTTGAACCCAATAGAACATCTTTGGGGCATCCTCAAGCAGGAGGTGGAAGTGTGCAAAGTTTCAAATATCCGCCAGCTCCGTGACGTCGTAATTGAAAAGTGGAAGAGCATTCCAATAGTTACACGTGAAGCTCTGGTAAACTCGATGCCCAGGAGAGTAAAGGCAGTTTTGGATAATAATGGTGGTCACACAAAATATTGAGAGTTGACATGTATGTTAATATTGACAACTTTTTATAAGGGGTGTACTCACTTTTGTTGCCGGGGATTTAGCTTTTAATGGATATATTTTAAGTTATTTTGAAGGGAAAATAAATTAACTCTGTTATATATACTACAGACAGACTACTTTTCATTGTGTCAAAAATCATTTTTTCTGTGTTGTCCCATCAAGAGATATACTTAAATATTTGAAGAAATGTGAGGGGTGTACTCACTTTTGTGATACACTGTATATATGTGCAAATTTAATGGTTCCTTTACTATTATCGTTTCTTCATTTATTATTTAGAATGATTTTAATGCATCTATGTAAACTTGCACATATATGCCAAATTGTATTATGGAATTCTTGTCATAAAAGAGAATTCCCAACATCACTAAAATTACTTTTTAATTTAGTAACTATCGTGGTAAGACTTTTAGGGTTTGGGGTCACCATTTTAGGGTTTGGGCTTTTGGGGCACAACCTAAGAAAATAAACAATTCAACACAAGCTTCTGATACAACGAACGCAACAACTTCAATAAATGTAACAAAGAAAAGGGTTATTCAGGCGAATGTTCACAGGGAGATATTATCCCTGGGTAAAAACTGGAGTCTGGCCACCTGGTGCTATCACTGTCGTTATTCCCAGTGGGAATCGTTGATACCGGATGAAATAACACAGAGATGGAGAGAGAGCGGGGGGGGGGGGGTAAGGGTCCTATCTGCTTGGCGTCTCTCTCGGTAAGAAAGAGTTTTTTTCCTTCAAACTGGAAGCTGTCCGATTTCCTTAGGGGATAGAAAGGATCAATGCGCCGCACCCCTGATTGATCAGTATGTGGCCAAATAACACAGGGGAGAGGCATTGACTTGCGAAAGAAAATAGTTCCATTTGTTTCTGCTACAGACGGCACTTGCATTCAGCATTAACTCTGTACAACTTACATCATCAAGTGTTCTTGTCTCTCTATGGTAATATGGGGAGGGGTGGGCGTTCATACCAGCTAGGGATCCATTCAAAGCAATCTATCCGACAAACCAAGATCTGACTTGAGAGCACTGGGACCTCTTTTGACATGGTCTGATTCACTCCTAACAGGTGTATCCCCTCTTTTTTTTTTTTTTTTTTTTGAAGGAGGAATTGGTTTAATTCCATTCGCCTGAGTCGTTTCTACTGGGAGAATGCTGACAGGTTCGTTAATGCTATTTTGTTTTACAAACCAGACTGTTCCTTCAGGGAGCTGGCTTCTCCCATCTTCTGGTGTCAGATATATATAATATAATAGGATGCACATAAATACCAGCTTGAATGAACAAAGACCAGTTAATGGTTGTCGACTGACTTTTAATTTTATCACGTAGGTTTGAAATAAAGCCAAGTTTTATTTATAAAAAGGGTTACCAGTCTAGAGTAAGTGGAAACAACACGTTCAGTATACTGTAGTGATAATTAATTATTTTATGAAACAGGTTTGGATAAATGTTTTCAGGCATGAAATGTACCGAGTGGTTACTTCCTGAAACTAAATTGACCAAAAGAAAAACGATTCATTATTGATCTAAAGCCATCAACGCTGATGGAAAGTCAATTATTTGGGGATAAAATCAGTTTGAAGATATAAACCAATATTAACGACTATTGCCAACATTCCTGATGGCAATTGGTACAGACCACACACACCTGCACACACACACACACACACACACACACACACACACACACACACACACACGCAAAAAAAAAACCGGAAGAGGAAAAGAAAGGAGAGTAGAAAGTGGGCCTTGGCTTTACTTTCGGCAGCTTTGTAACTCTCGCTTCCTTTATTTTTTCCCTTAATCCTCATGTTCAGTGAGAGATGTTTTTGACAAAGGGGAAAGAATTGCTGTTTTCTGTTTCGAAATCTATCCATCTAGCACTTATCGTTGGCTAATTTTTAACCGTGAAGCAGTAGTTTTTTTTTAAAAAGCTTCTCACATCAAAATACCTTGTCTGGAGTGATTTCTCTACAAAAAAAAAAAAAAAAAAAAATCTAAATGGAAAGAAGAAAAGGAAATAATAAAGAAAATAAACAGAAACCATAACAGGCTATATCTATTTATTTGTTTGCTATGTTTGTTTGAGCATTACTTAAACATTTCTTTAATAAGGAGTCAACATTTGTCAAAGCCAAAAGCCACTCGAAGGTAGTGGTTAATGAGATGGATGGATTGTTAGTTGGATGATGAAGAACACCATTAGAAAATTATGAATGAAATGGATAAAAATTGTAATTTTTTTATGACGGCTTATGGCAAGTATTTGTTAACATTGAATGTAAAAATGACCAAGTTGCAGTCTACAGAGAAGCAGTCTCATAGTAATGTGTTCTATAGATAAAAAATACTTGAAAAGACACTCTGTTCATAGTAATTCCATTTAACGTTAGGTGCATGGATGGAGAAAGAAAAGTTCTTTGCAGTTGTGTTGGTAGGATGAGTTCTTACTGTGAATGCCCTACAAGAAAGGAACCAGAAATTGGAGCTCAGTCAAACAGCTTTTGCAGAAATAAGAATAGAGTAGAGAAAGACTAGCAATGTCTCTTCTATAAGAGGCTATAGAAAACAGATCATTTTCCCCACCAAATTGCAAAGTTGATCACTTCACCCCCAAATTGCGAAGTCAATCACTTTATCCACAAATTGCAAAGTCGATCACCTCAAGTTGATAATCTCACTCCAAATTGCAAAGTTGATCACCTTATCAACAAATTGCAAAATCGATCACCTCAACTTGATAATCTCACCCCCAAATTGCAAAGTTGATCACCTCAATCCCAAATTGCAAAGTTGATAATCTCACCCCCAAATTACAAACTTGATCACCTCAACTCCAAATTACGAAGTCAATCACTTTATCCACAAATTGCAAAGTCGATCACTTCAACTTGATAATCTCACCCCCAAATTACAAACTTGATCACCTCAACTCCAAATTACGAAGTCAATCACTTTATCCACAAATTGCAAAATCGATCACCTCAACTTGATAATCTCACCCCCAAATTGCAAAGTTGATCACCTCAACCTCAAATTGCAAAGTTAATTACCTCACCCCCAAACTGCAAAGTTGATCACTTCACCCCCAGATTCCAAAATCCATCAATTGCAAAATCGATTACCTCACCCTCAAATTTCAAAGTCGATCACCTCACCGCCAAATTGCAAAGTCGATCATCTCAAACCCAAATTGTCAAGTCAAGAAGGATATTCTGTGCACCACCTCCCCGAATGTGGAGCGATACTCCATCTTTGGACATATCTGACTCTTATAGAGATAGAAGATTGCATTAGAAGTCATACACTTTCTGGAGCAGTAGAATGAGCCAACTATTTTTCTAGCAACCTTAGCAACAGCTTTGAGGAAAGTCTTCCATTTTTAGCATTATTCCTATATCTGCCTTTAATACAAACAATAAAAATAAAAATAAACAACAATAAAAATACATGCAAAAATCTCTGGTTTCTTTTTTTAAAACATTCACAGCTAAAACTCATTCTTCTACCACAACGAAAAAAGACTTATTTCTTCTCCATGTGCCTAGCGCCAGGAGGAATTTTCATAGACTGACGTTTTCTAGAAGTTCCTCCTGTCTGTGGATACATTACCGCAGGACTGCTTCCTTGCAGACTATAATTTATCCATCCTAAAATTTAATGTCAACAGATAAACTTTTCTATAAGTAATCAATCTTAGTTTAATGCGTTCATCAATTTCGGTTGATAATTGTTTCATTCTATTAACCCTAATTTTTTATTAATAGAAGTCACCCCAAGTAACTTAATCGCATTAGCATTTGGGGATGTGGCATAAGAATGTCACAGACTCAAAAGCATATTTAAGGATGGATATCGAGTATAAAGGAAGTGAAACAGAGACGAAAGAGAGGATTGAAGAGAGAGAAGGAAAAGAAAACCGCTGCTGGCAGGTTGGTCAGTAACGGTTTGCAAATGCCAAAATCTGCTCCCTCTCCTTATTCCCCCGAAAAGTCGAACTTTGTAAAACTGTTACTCTGTACTGGTAACGAGTAGCTGTTTTGGTTATGTGAAATGACAAATTAAATATCTTTCTCCTCCACAAAGGAATGATGTTTGGACGCTATCATTTTCTTTTGCGACCTAGTCTACACACAACGTGTTGGGTTTGTTCGAATGAAACAGACAACTATATTACACCCAGACAAGGCATGAATCCACTCGATGTAAAGAGCTAACAAGAACGAAAGATGATTTTCGCAAAGAACAATAGATACCTTTTAACTTTGGTCTAAGGCCAATAGGTAGTAGGAAAACAATCAGAAGGATGAGAGTTCCACAAGCCGACAGTTCTTAGAAGGAACCTATTAGAATATGAAGTTGAATTAGAATGAGGTATCAAAACAGTGAATTGATAAAGACTACTAGACCAACAAGTCAAACGAGCTGGAACAAAAGAAGCAGAGAATAGATCAGACAATTTTGAAGAACACTTGCCATAATAGTATTTATAGAAACGATTGAGGCTTGCAGTATTATGTCTGCGAGAAAGATGTTACAAAAAATAAGAAAGGGCGGGTTCAATCAAATTACAGATGCGTTTCTGCATCTTATCAAGAACCTTCAAATGAGACATAGTATCACCAGATTCTCTTTTGTCCTGAAGTCCTCGCATTTCATAAGTAATGTTTCTGGCAAAGGAGGAAAAACTGCTATTTTCTGGACCAGAATTTATCCATTTAACTCTTATTATTGAGTCATTTTGGACCTTGAAGTAGGATATATTTTTTTTTAGCTTCAGGCATAGTTTGGAGCGGTTTCCATAAAAAATATGACAATAGTACTTATAGAATAGGAGACAACGAAATGGAGTTTCATTTTATATTCAAAAGCAACTTTATTTGTCATCTTCGTTAGTAGCATGTACAAGTGAGAAATGGGTTAGTAGGTGCAAGTGTTCTTGTGTAAAGATAGATTTAATATCATGCCGGCTGGTTGAAGGAGAGAATAGTTCAATTTACACATTTTTGTAGCCAGTAGTCGTCGGGATGAAGGAGGCTGATTAAAGGAGAAAGAAAGGGAAAGGTATTCAGTGGGTTTATGTGTTGTCGTGTGTGTGTATGTGTTGGTGTATCGACAAGAGCAGTTTCGTAGCATGATAAAGAAAGTTTGTTTGGGTACTGCACGTGTAAATAAATGTGAATTCGAAGAGAACCATTGTTAGCTTGTTGTACTCACATTCGGGCTGGGGGGGGGGGTAAAGCCCCAGGCTAATGTCTGCTGCCAGCTGAAGCCAGGAGGAAAGAAAGTTAAGAGTTTCAGATTTCACCTTTTATGTACTCGGTTATGTGATTGAGAGCTGGCTTGTGATTGGACAAGCCAGGGAGAAAATGGATTTAAAATCTCGAGCCGCGAGGATTAGCTCCTGCCTATGATGGTAGCAAGTTTCGGCTGCTACATACTCCATACATAGTCTGATAGTAGATTTGTAGAGATATAGAACGGCCTAAGCGACCCTTGACCTTGATAAGTGATGACCAAAATGTTAAAGAAAAATGATAAGAAAATTAACAAAAAAAAAAGTGCATTATTAATAATTCAATTTCTTCAGGTGTCTTACCCATCTGAGATTCAGCTACTATGGATGGTAGGCCTGTATGTCCAATATTTCCTAGTTGACAACTTTGTCCTGCCAAACCACATTCATATTCTCTCTGAGATGACATATCAAGTAGCCATTTAACTTCTATCACACTGTCGGTGGGGCAATGAATTCACTGATTTGTTATCCCATGCATATCTAATTCCCCTCCACCTGTGAAGACCCCCCCTCTCCCTCCAAGAACCGGGCTATCTGTCGGCCGTAGGTAGCAATCTGTGATGCCTTAGTAGTGTTATTCAGACTTTGCATGGTTCACCCAAGGATTACACTGCTGCAATATTTCTGATATAATGATGGGGTATAATTGAAGAAACTTGGAAGGTCCATTTATAGACACTGACGATAGAAACTGACCATTTAAATGGAGTTATATTCTGCTAGTAACCAACCAGAAACCAGAATCGCTCCATAAAAAAACTGGCTCTGTTAGAATTCCCGCACATAATTTTTTTTCTGTCCACACGAGAGAGCTCTTTGCCCTTCGTCTGCAAACTAAAGTTCAAGACTTATACAGATCAGCTACCCATCGAAAACTCTTTTTCATCTCCAGGACGAATATGTTTTTCTTTGGAGTGGAGTGAGGGGGGAGGGAGAGTCGTCTCTAGTTTTAGGCTTAAAAGATATAAAAAAAAACAAGCAAAAAAGTTAGTTGAACCGTAAGCCTGAATCCGGGATTAGGTTAGCATAAGGTTTCTTTTTAATTAAAATTATTACAATATTATTAAATCATTAATAATTATTAGTATTATGTTATGTTTGTTAACAGTTATTTGTATATTTGTTTTTGTTTTCTATTCTGCGTTGTTAACTACAATACGATTTTACCACTGTTTCAAACAGAAAACTGACCGACCGATTGACAGACAAAGCCTCCCAAAGAGATATAAGAACATTTTTTTTTTCCCAATAATCAATATGCACATTTTAGAAAATAATTTTGATTTTATTTTTGTTTTATTGCCTATTATATTTAAAAAAAAAAAATTCATTTTCTTTTATGTAAAAAAAAAAAGAAAGAAAAACTTTTTATCATTTCGCCGTTATTTATTGATCTTTTCAAAACATTAACTTGAATTAATTACTCGTTTGGGTAATCTAAACACCGAATAAAAACTGTCTTAATTGGTTTTATTTTCACCTAAAAAACAAAAATCAGTCAAAAGTAGCACAATCCTCATAAATCACTTATATCTCTACTATTATATAAAAGGAACTGTGTCTATATGTCTGTGAGTTCGTTCCCTATGGACTCGAAAACGGCTGGGCATATTTTTATGAAATTTCACACAAAATAACTTCATGAGCCTGCCAATGTTCTTAGATAGGTTTGGTATCAGAATGTCTTCAATAAGTATCGATAATCGAAATAATCCGATGAAAGAAAGAACAGGCGATTTGGAGTGAAGTTAACACCTTACACAGCCTAACATCACAAATGCATTTATAGAAGCTTTATTACCACACAAGCTGAAAAGCTCGACATGTAAAATCAATAGTAGGTTCTTTGATATGACAAGGGCACGTTCGAAGTGGATGTTTCTGTTTAACACAATTTTTGAATTTTAAATTTTGATTCACAATAAATTGCTCTGCAGAGAACCTACTGTTGATTTTATAAAATTATTTATATATATATATATATATATATATATATATATATATATATATATATATAAATAATTTTATAAAATCAACAGTAGGTTCTCTACAGTGCAATTTATTGTGAACTTAATCACTACGGGAAGGCATGTGAAGCTTCCTCCCAGTACACCGAGATAGGGCTCCAATTAAAGCAGGCAATCAATCGATTTGATTGAAAAATAGGAATTTCACTGATTTCAATAACAATAAAAATATGAGAACAAAAAAGATTCGTTGATCATCATTTAATCTTGGGCAACGTCGAGTCACCATGCTAAGGTACGAATAAACTTTAGTCTATGCCTTACTTGTCATGTTCAACAGTCTTTGTTTTATCACTGTTCAATGATATGCAGAGCCACTTTGCTGATCGCCTCATCAGTAGAGGATATGATCCTGAACAAACTCCACAATCACTAGACCATTATTGAAAGTGTTGTGAAATATGAGCGTTAGTTTTTTTTTGTTAAATTTTTTTTACAGTATGTTTGTGACTTAATTAAAAAAAAACTTATCTGACACTGCATTTACACATCTGTTTAAATATGGCAGCATTTGTAAAAGATGGTTCATTTTAACATGATGAGGAAAGCTTTGTAAATGCATACAGTACAACTGAAGAATATTGTAAACCCGTGGCACAGTGGTTAGAGTACTTGGAAAAATTAATTGTAAAAAGTGGCCTTCTCCTGAAGGTTGGAGGTTCAATTCTCAGTGTGGGCGACCAAAAATACAATTGCAAATTACTTAGGACCTCTATCCAGTCATGGCTGACGAAACAAGAGCATGCTACCCCCCATGAAGTAAATAAAGAGTTCTATTTGAAATTCCATCCAAATTCCCAGGTTCAACAGAAACATTCCCGAGTTCGACAAGATACACCTGAAAAAAAGGTCAAAGTTTACATCGATCGAAACGTTGTGAAAATGACAATCAAGATGAGAACAGTAGTTTGAATATTCCAAATAATACAAATAACCAATCCTCATCTAAAAAATTCAAAAATGTAACTGAAGACTAATTCAAAAGAGGATAAGAATCGTGCAAAGGCCTGTGGGGTTATCTCAAAGATAATATCTATTAAAGCAATCTTCAAACCGTTCGTGAACCGAAGAGAGCCAACACAGCTCAAATGTGGACAGTGCCAAGAGATCAGCATGTCAGAGTTATTGATAATTTTGCATGTTGTATTCAAATGTTCTTATCATTGAATAGTGACAAAAGATGGTTGGATATTCATGTATTCATGAGAGAAATTTGGTGGACATGACAGGCATAGGCTGAAGTTTATTTTACCAAATTTGGTTGATTGCAGAAAGGATTGTGAATTTTATTCACGATTTCATGGATGGTATATTTGGAGGTGGGTGGGCGGAGGAGTATCATCCTTATATGATTAACTGAACACAAGTTGCTATTTATCAATAGCTGTGGTGAATTACAGGATCCTCACTTTCCAACAGTATTATTATCCGATATGATTTGACCAACGCAAAGCTATTTCCATAATTTGAGGCAGGACAAAAATGTCTGAACAAACACAGTTCACAAGCCAAAGTGACAGGTTTTTATCTCTTCTTTGTCAGGTCTCATTTCACACTTCCTGTCCGTCATGTCATTTCCTAACGTGTACACTTAACCTCTTACTACTACTAGATGAAATTTTCCATTCTCTGTTAAATTGTAACCACGACTTACTTGACTTATGTGCATACTTCAAAGAGCTTCGCCACATACTTGAGAACAAAATTCCATCACATCAAAACCTTGAGCCAGTCTTCCAGCTATCAGGGGCGGCATATCAGTACCCATCATTAGATGGTAAGCACATCTTTTTGCTGGTTATCCTCTTCAATGAAATAATATTTATGTGGTTTGTTTACATAGTTGAATAAGTTCTCCAGCTCCCAGGTTTCAACTATGTTAATCTTTTTAATTGATGAAATTGTCGGTATTAAACTTTTTTGTTGATATCTGCATTCATTCATTTATCTCGTAGAGTTATACCAAGAATAGCTCTTAGACATTTTATTTTGAAGACATTAGGCTTCCTTCCATTCCCTGCCAATACAGTTCAAGTTTCATATGCATGTACGGAAATAGAAACTACGTACAAGTCTTGACCTTATATATATTTTTTCTTTTTACATAGCTGGGATCAGATAGCCGGGAAACTTGTCCAAACCGTGTTTTTCTTTCTTTTTTTTTTTTTTTAACAATGTTGTTGATAGATCACTTAATATTACACCTTTTTATCATATCTACATTTCTTTGGTCATCTTGCAGTAGTGTGACTCCAAGAATAGTTATTAAACATTTCATTTCAAAGACATTGAGCTCCTCTCATTCTCTGTCATTATAGTCCATATTTCACTTATGCAGCAATAGGAACTTACAGCTCTGAATTTTGAGATGAGGATTGATTACAGTAGAACCCCGGGATACGGCATTAAAAATTAGTAACAAAATACAGTACAGTATGTAATACACATGTATATAATCAAACAACATTATAAATAACACCGTAAGGCGGGCAAATATCGTAACCAGGGACCGGAAAAACATTGTATTCTACATCATAACCTGGAAAAAGCCGTATCCCGGGGCCACCGTACCAGGGGTTTTACTGTATATTGCTATTACTTGGATTCTTCCGACTACTGTTTTCATAAAATTTTAGTCAATGTGACCTCCAACCTTTTTCAAGTGTAGCTTATTGAACTTGGGAATCTTTCTATTGAACTCGGCAATCTTTCTGTCGAACTCGGGAATCTGCATGGAATTTCAGATAAAAACTCTTTACTTAATCCACAGAGACAACATGCTTTCGTTCCATCAGCCATGACTGTGTAGAATTCCTAAGTAATTTGCAATTATATTTTGAGTGTTCCCATAAGGCATCTGCGGTATAGTGGATAAAGTACTAGGTAAAATTCAGTTATAAAGTTATATTCTTCTGGAGATTGAAGGTTCAATTCTAAGTGCAGGCAACACTCAAAATATAATTATGATAAGTGTTTGAATTTAATTTTTAAAATGCGGTCGTAATGTAAATAAAGTAAAAGAATTACGTATCCAACTATTCTATTTAAAATTTTTATCCTCTGTCAGTATGATTCATGTTTCACTTGCATCTATAGCAACCGGAACAATACATGCATTGTAAGGTATTAACTTTTTTTTACTGTATCTTGTTTTTTTAGACGTTCAAATGCTTAAACTGCTATTTCTATTTTAACCTTACTTGAAAAATTTCAGATTTAAAAATTACTTTTATGCACCAGCATCTAAATACAGAGTGTTCCAAAAGTCTTGGGCACACTTCAAGTCCTCATATCTGCTTGAGTGAAAAAGAGTCTGATGACATCATTTTCCAACAGGATGGGATTCCACCACTTAGGGTTAAACAGTTTCTGAACACAACACATCCAGACAGATGGATTGGGAGATCTAGGCAAGATGATCACGAACTCATGCCCTGGCCTCCCAGATCTCCAGATCTCACACCCTGCGATTTTTTTGAGCAGTTTTGTGAAAGGACTAGTCTATGTGCTTCCCATTCCAAGAGACGTGGATGAGCTGAAGGCATGAATAATAGAAGCTGTTGCAACTATTTACAACGTAATGCTGGGATGCGTTTGGCAAGAATTGGACAATTGGCTTGATGTGTGTCATGTGACCAATGGTGCTCACATTGAACATCTTTGAAAATTTCATGAAAAACTTGAGATTACAAGCTTTCTGAATATACCAGATGCGTTTTTATACTCTTAATAGTTCTCGAGATATTCAATGTTAAAATGTGCTCAAAACTTTTGGAACAGCTTGTATTTCTACACTTGTTATTTTAAGAAGATAAATAAAAAAGTATTTTTGTTTCTTTCCTTATTGGTAGAATTTGTAAAAGATACTTATACAGTTTTGGTTCATACAATTAACATTTTCTTAAGATTTTTATTTTATTTTCATTTCGTTCAAGAAACCGTTTAAGGAAAACGGAAAACTAACAATGGAGTTTGTTTCATGTTTCTCAAAATAAAAATGATTTTTTTTTATATTTATTTTATTTTTATACATTTGCTTCTTCGAAAGTAAAAAAAGAAAAGAAATTCAAACCAGTGCAAGTAATGAAGGTTATTGTCATGACGTGAAATAATACAACATATAAAAATAATACAACATATAAAAATAATACAACATATAAAAATAATACAACATATAAATATCTCGACCGAGTAAAAAAAGAAAAAAAAAAGTGTTTCAACATTTATGCACATGATATATTCGTCAAGGAGGAAAGAAAGAAAAAGATGTTGTTTTCTTGGCAAAAATATCGTATTTATCAATTAGAACCACTCCCCATCCGTTTTTCTTCCTAAAATCACAAGTAAAAAAAAAATGATGCAATGTGGCTTATGCAGTGGAAGTTGAGGACTCAAATATAGCAATACAAAAATTAAAATGCAATTCAATGATGATGATGATGATGATGATGATGATGATGATCGTCATCATCATCATGGAAAAATGTGTACTATTATATTAAAGATAAAAAGGAGGAGATTCAAGATAGCAGAGATCATGGAATTGTTCACATCAAGAAAGGCTGAAGGCACTTGGTAAACATGGTGCCTATAAATACTAGAGCATTCTGGAAATGGGCGCCATCAGATCAACATAAATGAAAGAGAAGATTGGAAGGGAATATCTAAGAAGAAAACGAAAATTACCGACATAAGTCCAGTTAAAACAGACAGAAGTACATAGAAACCAGAAATGACTGTAAGAAAGAAATAGCGACAGCTAAGAGAGAATTTACTGAAACCACCCAAAAACGCATTGGAGCACAGAAATTAGGACCCGAGACTTCTGGAAAATCTACAACAGTGTAGTAAATAATGGGCAATCAACCATTCCCCCACTATCCAACAATCATGAGGTTTGTTCATCAACTGAGAAGGCTAATAAGCTTGCCAGACGGTTTGCCTCCACCTCCACACTGGACTCTGCTAACCACCCCCTCCCTGACTTTCCTTTGCAGACAGACGCCACACTAGACGATCTGAAAATCACCTCTGCTCAGATGCATGCTATCATAAGAAAGCTTGACACTGCAAAAGCATGTGGACCTGATCTCATCCCAGCTGTGCTATTAAAAAAGTGCGCCACCGAAGTAGCTCCAGTTCTCTCCAAACTTTACAACAAATGCCTTAATGAATCTTACTTTCCTGCCTGCTGGAAAACTGCTTCTGTAGTACCAGTTTTCAAGAATTCTGGCGAAAGAACTGACCCAGTAAATTATTGCCCCATTAGCTTCCTCCCACTTTTCACCAAAATATTTGAGACCATAATTAACCAAGCTCTAGTCCATCACCTTACAGATGCTAAACTTCTGACTGACCAACAATATGGATTTAGGCAAGCCCGTTCCACAGCAGACATCCTAACTGTAATCTCAGAACATATATACCAGTCACTGGACAAAGCTTGGGAGGGTAGAGCGATAGCTCTAGATATATCTAAGGCTTTTGACAGGATATGGATGGCATGAGGGTCTTCTCAAGAAAATCAGATCATACGACATCACTGGAAGAATACATAACATAATTAGACCCTTCTTAGATAAGAGAAAAATCCAGGTTGTCCTTGACAGTTGTACATCTAAACAATATGATATATATGCGGGAGTGCCTCAGGGGTCTATCCTGGGACCTCTGTTATTCCTAATATTCATAAATGACCTCCCTGACAAAATTGTCTGTGAGATGGGTATGTATGCTGATGACACCACACTCTATAACAGACATGACAGGAAAACAAATGAACACATATCTAAAGAAATGGCAGAAACGCTAGAGGAAGACCACGTTCACAGGAAACATGAGTTGGAACAATTACACTGAGAACATTGCCAGGACCGCTGCAAAGAAGGTGGGTTCTCTCTACCGTGCTAGAAAGCTATTAATGCCTGAAAGTATCCTATACCTCTATAAGACCACAATTCGCCTATGTATGGAGTATTGTCATATTTGGGCTGGTGCATCTGCCACTAGTCTCTCGCTCCTAGACAAGTTTCCAAAGAAAGTCGCCAATCTGATAGGTCCTGAACTGTCAGCCAAACTTCAGCCTTTGCCCCATCGACAAAATGTTGCATCCCTCTGCCTGTTCTACAAGTACTTTAACGGTGAATGCTCTGGTGAACTGCAAGCATTGTGCCCCCTCGACGTAAATACCCCCGACAAACCCGACAAGCAGCTAAATCCCACCCCTTCACAGTAGAGATCCCTAGATTCAAGAGAGCCTTTTACTCTAATAGTTTCTTCTCCAGAACAGCTAGACTTTGGAATTCCCTTCCGGGTACCTGCTTCCCCGACTGTACTGGCATGCAGAAGTTCAACTGCAACGTGAACCGACATCTTGCTGCCTAACTTCCTACACAGTACCCCTGATGCTTATGTCCCTGATAGTAGCCCCCTTACAACAAAGTGGCAATGTGCTTTGTTTGTTGTGAAAATGTAATAAAAAAAAAACGAAATTAAGTTATATAGTAGAAACGTAATAAAAGTAATATACATCTGAGTAGAATCGTTGGTAAATATTCTAGACCCTTCATAGGCTGGACAAAAGAAGAATTCATACAGCTGGATCAAAGAACTAGGAAACTTATTACTAACTAACTGTACAAGGCAATTAGTTAGTAATTATGATGATACTGACCAACTCATGGCTACGAAAAGGACACTTGGAAAGAAAAAGAGAGCTGCTATTAATAGCTGAATAAAACAATGTGATACTGATCAAGTTTATGTAAAAAGGAGAGAAGGAAAAAGAGCACTGACAAAGAGAAGCGAAGAACAGGAAACAAAATGGAGCAGAAGCAAAAAGGGAAGATAAGCAGATGCAAGGTCGATTTATAAAACTAATTAAAGAAAATATGCGCAGAAACATATGGTCATGGCTATGAAAAGGACACCTGAACAAAAAAAGAGAATTGCTATCGATAGCTGAACAAAACAATGTGATTTGAATTGATCATTTAAAAGCCAAAATAGACAAAAGTTAGGGAATTAGTAAATGTACACTTTGGACAAAGAGGCGAAACAGTTAATTACATAATAGATGAACACAATAAATTAGCTAAAAAGAATTACAAAAGCAGGCACGAATGTGTGGGGTAGACAGTCCTCTGGAAATTATGAAAACGTCTGCCTTCTAAAGATGCAGATAAATGGTGTGCGCGCACGCGCGTGCGCGCGCGCACACACACACACACACACACACACACACACACACACACACACACACACACACACTAACCGGAGACAATATTGGAAAATGAAAAACACAAAATAGTCTGAGACAAATGCATCGAAGCAAGGAGACAGGATGTGATAACAGGAAGGAAAAAACTTGCCAAATTGTGGATTTAACAAAATGAAAGTCAAAGAAGAACCTTCCCCCCCCAAAAAAAAACAAAAAATACAAAATAAAAAAACACAAAAAAACAAACACAAAAAATACAAAAAAACACATGGAGTTTTTCAGAAAGCTGATTGGTTGTTTTGTTTTATAGTACATCAACCCTTTTCGTATTATTTAATGCTGAATCCAGTAATTTTGGAAAAATTTTTTATCTTTCAAGTTCTTTATATTTTCAAATATTCACGTTTGGTTTGGTCCAGAGAACTAAAAGGAATATGAAACATGAAAACAATATAGTAGTATCAATAAATGTCTGAGTACTAGGAACAATAAAAAATACTGGCAAAAAACCTAAGAGAAATTAGAATCAAAATCGAGATCCCCCCCCCCATACAACCCATGGAACTAATTAAAAAACGCCATAATATTAAAGAAAATCTTCAAGTGCAGAAACCAACCGACATAATCAGCAAATACATAGAAATGAATTTGAGGAAACTAAAACTGCCAGAAATCTTATAACCTACTGCTACCCCACCCCGCAAAGAAAATGGTGGCACCAATCTCGATACATAACACACAAAGGTTATCATGAAGTATGGAAAGGCTGAGGAGGAAGAGTATTATCCAAATCTCCATTGGAAAGTTGTAAAGTACCTTTGCAGTTTATTGACCGTGTTGAAATAACAGTGTTATCATTTAGAAACCCATTCTTATCATAGGGAGGGGGTATTTGTTAACTATTCTGTATTTTCACCTATCAATTTAATAAACAAAAGATACCATAAAAATTAAATTTAACTTGAAAAGCATATCTAAAAAATACCATGGTCCGTAAACCGCAGAAGTACCTTTGTAGAAAGCTCTGGAAACCTTATGGAGGCTCAGTGTGATTCAAATTCTAAAGAAAACCAATAGTCATTATCAGTGAAAAATCAATGATAAACGGCTGTTACAATAATGCAAAGTGATTTGCAACAGTAATGAAAAGAAATAGAGAATACTGCTACGCATAAAGTCGGTCCTCTTCATCGCTCCAAACATGTTCTCGCAATTGAAACTATTTTCTATCTCTACAAACTTACTATCAGATCAGTTGCCATATTTTCGTCTGATGAATTGCTTCCCCATTCAAGGGTTCTTCATAAAATGCAGAAATGTATCTGTACAGCGTGGAACAATAAAAGTGTTGCCCTAAAGAAAACGACACTACAGCTTTATTTTAAAACTTTTATTGAAAAAAATCAACTCAGGTAACTTGATTATGTAGTAGAGCTGACTTCTATTCAATGTAGTAGCCTTCAATTTCTATCACCGCTCGATACGGGTCCGGAACTGGGAGCATGCCTTTTCCACAAGCGCTGGCAGGAGCTTGGCGACTACTCGGTATCACAGAAAGTGACCATAGAGAGTCTGGCATGATGGCAAAACTGAGGAGGGAATTTAAAAGAATATATTTTTACACCGAAGAATACGGAGGGGGGGGGGAGCGAGCAAATGTACTTGAAGACTACTTGCAATAGAAACTGAAGCTGTATAACTGTAGATCTGTATATTCTCCCCACTAAAGCGTACATAATTTTCTTGCATTCAAAAGAATTTTTTGCAAATGGAAATCTTGCATTTTAATAACTTTGTGCCTACAGAAAAACTTTGCTATGCCCCCCTCCCTCTTATGCTATGTCACTCGCCTTGATTTAAAAATTTGAATCAACTCTGTTTGGTCATCAGTGACAGTGGGAAAGAGGGGAAGAGTGACCTATTTCAAATCAAAGGTTCAAGTCTCATTTCTAAACTAGATCAGATTGAAAGGTAATGTCTAAATCCTCAAGTCTGTTCTCTCTCTGCTGCTGACCCTAAAATTCGGCAAACAGATTTACTTTGGGACTAAAAAAACTTCATCGATTCAGTTCAAGAGGATAGTCCATTATTGGCAGGACCTCAAAATCAAAAAAGATTCCAGTCAAGGTTTATAATATTTTGGACACCGTTATAGACTCTTCTTAAATATACTGTCTAAACGCACTGTAATCTTGAAACCGTTCTTCAGTCATTTTCCTTGAACTCTAGTTTAGAATAATACTGTCTTAAGCTGAGAAATCGACATGAGCATTAATTTTCGTATTAATTTTGTTCTTTCCAAGAAACCAGTAAAATTATGAGCCCTTTATGAGTCTCTACAATCAGTATTGCATCGCCTTTATTTTCCATTTTCAATAGATCTTTTGCAATTTAAAACTTCTCACTCCAATAATTTTGAGCTCAGAGAACAACTCTACTATACCTTATTCTTCCTCTTATGCTATACCAGTTATCTAAAGGTTAAAATTTGAATCTACTTACTTTTGCAACCAATCATTCAAGGTGAAATTCCTTATGTAAATCAGATTGAAGAATGAAGTCTTAATGCTTGAGTCTTCATTATCTGTCGCAGACCTTTGAAACGGCATCAGACTTATTTGAGAAATAGTTCAGTTCAAGAGGATAGTTTCCTATTAATCTATAGTCTTGGCAGGTTTAAGCTTAGGGTTCACAATCTAAGGGACTTCTCGTCAACGTTTAAAATATTTTTAGCACTGTCATAGACCCGTCTTTCATATGCTGTCTCAACTGTAATCTTTAAACCACCCTTCAATTACTTTCCTTGTACTCAATCTCAAAATAGGAATCTTAATCTGAGATGTCGACACAAGCATCGATTTTTTGTATTGATTTTGTCTTTCGAAGAAACCAGTAAGATAGACACTCATAAAACACAGCTGTGCAAGTAAGATGAAGTTCGTTTTTTTTTAAAAACTTTTTAAATGTTTTTATTTATTTTTTTTTTAAAGAATATAAACAGTAAACTTACAATCTTATTTTATTTTTTTAAATTTTCTTTCCTATTTGAAGTTTTATTATAGCAAGTATTTTTCGCAGTGTTAATTTTAGCATTTATTAATTTATTTTCATTCACTATGGTAATTATCTTATACATAAAGTAAATACGATATTTCCTTTATTTCGGTGACATAAATAGCTTAGACAGATAAAACATCTCGTTGTCACATTGAGTAAATATCGTCATAATTTCGTAACTGCTGCTGTGAGTCAATCGGTTAGTCTGCCATTTTTAAAGACAGAGTTTGTGAGTTCAAGTCTCATCTAGTGCTTAATTATTTTTAGTCTGATTTTGTTCTAAAACGAGCTGAGATATTTCAAATTACAATATAAGATATATGTTTTTAGTTTATGTAATTTAGATATTTTATGGAAATTAGGATCCCATACGACGTCATGTAGCTCTTTTAGTTAAGAATATCATCTGATGTCGTTATAAAAGAGGAAACGTGACTGGCGAAATTTTAAATACTCTTCACCAACATCACCAGCTTTACTGAACTTTTAAAACGCTCTTCAAATTTATTTTAGTTGTGAGGATCAAGTATTGAGAGAGAGAGAGAGAGAGAGAGAGAGAGAGAGAGAGAGAGAGAGAGAGACCTCACTCCTAAAACGTTCTAGGACTTCTCTTCATCTAAATTCGACTGTAATAGCAATACCACAGACCATCCCACGGACATTAAAGCTTTTCATAATTACATGGTTTGAAATCTGTTGTATACAAGGAAAAAGCTCAGAACCTGTCTGTTAATAATTAAAAAAAAAAAAACACCCTATAACCGGCATGGGGGGTGGGGGAACGAATGAACACATATCCAAGGCAATGGCGGAAACCATAGAGGAAGACCACCAGTCTGTAGTGGAATGGAGACAAAACTGGATGGTAACATTCAATGCTGCTTCAATGCTGCCAAGATTAAGCTTGTTTCCTTTAATAATTACAAGAAACCTTCTTAAGCATCTACAGCTATGGCTAAACATGCATTACCTGAAAGTACTTCTTTCAAACTCCTCGACTTAACGTTCGCAGGGAACATGAGTTGGAACAGATACATTGAGAGCATTGCTATGGCTGCGATGAGGAAAGTGGGCTGTTTCTACCGTGCTAGAAAGTTACTTACACCTCAAAGTATCCTATACCTGTATAAGACTACCATTCGCCCATGTATGGAGTACATTGTTGTCACATTTAAGTTGGTACATCTGCTACTAGTCACTCACTACTGGACAGGGTTCAAAAGAGAGTCGCTAACCTAATAAGTACCGAACTGCCAGCTAGGCTCCAACCTCTGTCCCATTGACAAAATGTTTGCATCCCTCTGCCTGTTTTACAAGTATTTTAATAGTAGATGCTTTGATGAACTACAAGCCCTTATACCTCCTCGACGTAAATACCCCCGACAAACCCGACAAGCAGCAAAATCCCACCCCTACACAATAGAAATCTCCAGATGCAAGAAAGCTTTCTTCTCTAATAGTTTCTTCCTCAGAACTGCTAGACTTTGTCTAAACGCACTGTAATCTTGAAACCGTTCTTCAGTCATTTTCCTTGAACTCTAGTTTAGAATAACACTGTCTTAAGCTGAGAAATCGACATGAGCATTAATTTTCGTATTAATTTTGTTCTTTCCAAGAAACCAGTAAAATTATGAGCCCTTTATGAGTCTCTACAATCAGTATTGCATCGCCTTTATTTTCCATTTTCAATAGATCTTTTGCAATTTAAAATTTCTCACTCCAATAATTTTGAGCTCAGAGAACAACTCTACTATACCTTATTCTTCCTCTTATGCTATACCAGTTATCTAAAGGTTAAAATTTGAATCTACTTACTTTGGCAACCAATCATTCAAGGTGAAATTTCTTATGTTCCTGTTTTTCTGACTGTACTGACATGCAGAAGTTCAAATATAATGTAAATAGATATCTTGTTGCTCAACTCCCTACATAGTATCCCTGCAATTTATGTTCCAGATAGTAGTCCTCTACATCAAAGCGGCACTGTTCCTTGTTTGGGGTGAAAATGCAATAAATATTTTTTTAAATAAATGGATTGACTGTGGTCATCTTTGACTAAGGTTGCTTCATTTTTTAAGGTTCCCTATTCCTTTTTTTTTTACATGGAAATCGCTCAAGACAAAGCACGAAGCCACTTGCTTCGCTAACAAAAACGGAAAATAATTATCGCAAAGACTGGAGATGCTTGTTGACTTTAGTCTTGATAGGAGGCAAACAGACAGCAGGAAGATAGTTCTATAACTTTGCAGTTGTTGGAAGGAGGCTACTGGAATCAGAAGCTGTGTTACAATGAGGTATTAAAACAGAAAATTGATGGAGACTACTAGACCAACACGCTAAACAAGCTGGAACAAAGGAAGCAGGAGATAGATCAGATAATTCTGAAGAACATATTCCGTAATAGTATTTATAGAAAAGACTGAGCATTGTCAATGATGTGTAGAGGTGTGTCAGTATTTCCCCTGTAATTTTCCACTTACCCTTTATTCTCACCTTACGATGCTGATGCTGATTGTTTAACAAGAGATGATCAATCCTGACTTTTAAATCTTTGGTATGATGACTAAAAGTTGAACCTGGGTCTTCTGGGTTATTAGTGAACAGTGTAACCATTATGCCATGGATATGTCGGTTGATGCAAATTTATTAATAGCTCAACTGGATAACGGCTATCTTTATTAAGACCAAAACTGAATAAAACAAAGAGTATAACTATGTACAAATGTAATACAAGGTTGGTTTACTCTTTTTGTGTCAAATATACAACTTTTGGATTATTAAATGCCAGAACACCTACTGCTATCTAATTGCTTCCCCACGAGAACAATATGTAACACAAGGTCGTTTTTAATGTAGAGGAAACCAGCTCCCCAAAAGGGGCAATTTGGAAGTAGGCAAAAATAAACGTTGCCATAGTATAGAAAGGTCTCATCTCCATTAACTAAGGACAAATTGACTTGAGTGTATCATCAGAACACATACTACACTATGATCTTATATATTTAGTTTATTGGACATCATATTAATACAATATTACAATAATGTGTACATTAAAATAATAAGAATCAACATTAAACTTAGGCATGAAGCCCTGTTAACTTTGGTGTTGGGGGGTCGAGGGTATTCCTAATAATCTACACAGATATTACAGAAAAGAATAGACACTAAGATAAATATCTTTCTAAGAATTAATGAATGCTTATTTATATTTACAGATAAGAATAGTGCTGAAATAACTTAGAGTATTTCATTAAAATTGCATTTAACAACATTGACAAATCATGGGTCAACGTGAAGGTGGTCTTAATCTCCACAAAATAGCAGAAAATCTTTCAATACCCCATTCTACTGTTAATAGAGTGATCGTACAATTCACAAGAGAAGATAAAGAGTGCACAAAACCTCATCCAAGTTGCCCCAGCCAATCAGAAAGAACCTTGCGTCTTGTGAAAAGAAATATAGAAGACCCTTGGTGCAAAGCCTCTGACATTGTAAGAGAAGTTGGTGTCAGTCCCAGTACAATTGTCAGGTATCTTCACGAGCTAAGCTACTATGGTAGAGCTGTAAAAAGGAAACCTCTTCTTCATCCTGCCAATATCAAGCGCAGAAAAGATTAGGCTCATGAGATGGGGGAGAGACCTATGACCTTTGGACCAATGTCATTTTCTCTGATGAGTCACGATTTGCATTGTTTCCCAACAGTAGAAGAGTGTGGGTATGGAAGCTCCCTCAGCAAAAGTTTAAATTAAAAAAATGCAGTGAACATTGAAACATGGGGGTTTCTCAGTTATGATATGGGGTGCAATTTGCAGTGATGGTTGCTCGGACCTGGCAGAGTGCGAAGGAAACACCAATTCTGTTAAATATGTTTCAATATTACATGGAGGACTCCTGCCAATATTTTCAAATGAACCAAGTTAACTCCTTATTTATGGAAGACGGAGCTCCTTGTCACTCTACAAGGGCGACACAACATTGGTTGAGCCCAAATGGGATTAATAAACTTCCATGGCCAAGTCAGTCCCCAGATATGAACCCAATTGAAAACTTTGGAGCATATTAGACTGGAATCTTTGTAAAAAGAAAAAGAAGCCATCTGCTAAGCTTTAACTTTTAGCATTTTTGCATCAGACATGGACAGAAATTCCTCGAGATGATATTAGTCAACTGATCAATGCCATGCCTAGAAGGGCCCTAGCATTAAAAACAGCAATGATAATGTCAACCAAGTAGTAATTATTAAATTTGTGACCATCTATATTTGATTTTGTTCTATAAAATATATATTTATTGAAATAAACTGTTTCTATGGCTGTCTATTTTTTTCTGTCATATCTGTCTATGATACTTTGAGATTACTCTTAGCCGACCACTATCACCACAATACCGCATTCACGCTGTGGAGTTAAACATACTTGATAGAACCCCAATCGTTATTAAGACCAGAACACCGATTGTAAATAATTTATTGCATACACAATTAATTAAATACAAATTCTTTTTTCAAACAGCAAAGCCAAATGTTTATTTTTAAAATTTATCCACCGATTTAATGGCAAGTGAGATATCACCTGGAGATGGTGCCTCAAGGAAAACGTTGGTTTTCTATTACCATACTTGGTTAGCGTTTCCAGCCTATAATAATCTTGCCTTTATTAAAGAAATAACTTCCAAAGAAACCTGACCCGGTATAAGTTTAAAAGTCAATTTACTAAAAGCCGTCCAACACAAGCCAATATGTAAAACGGACGGTAAAATGATGATGATGATGATGATGATGATGATGATGATGATGGCCTTGAATGCGAACCAAAATTTGCATCTGGATCTCTAACCTATATTTTCACAGTCTACTTTTGCAACAAAAACAATTTTCTGTCGGTATCTTCATAGCTTTCTCATTAGTATCATTATCATTATTTTTATTATTATATTCGTTAACTTCACAATGTTTTACACCGCTTTTTTTCACTCAAAAGTGGGCTTTTACACCAAAATTAGTGAGCATAGTTAAAGAGTCAATTAGATGGAAAGCACTTACTTTAAGATGTTTGCTGTGCCAAGCAGAACTGACTTCTGAAGTATGGTGATGTTGTACTTTATTATTATTATTTTTCTTTTTGCATACTAGGACTTCTCACACAGGTCCTCTTACTGACAATAGCTGGTGGTGTTCCCTAGAGTCTGGATGACAAGTCTTCTCAGATTTTCAGTACTCTCCACCCTTTTCTAATAAACTTTGCAAATGACCTTGCGTTATTGCAACAGCTGCTTACCATTGATTTCTCACTAGCAACGACCATTGATCTTCATTTGGAAATTTGGATGATAATAAGCTTCCCCAAGGTCTGGTTAGTACTTTTTCTCGTTGGTCCTTTCATCCTCCTTGCTCTTTCACAACTATTTTGTGTGGTATCAGCAGAGGCTGAGGTCATTTTTTGTGGGTGAGGTGGGGGGAGGGAAGGGAGGCAGAGTTTATAAGATTTCTAGCAGTTTCAGTTTCCTTGTGTTCATGTATTATCCCTTCCATCTTTTGTTTTACTTTGTAGTGTTTGTAGTTTATGTGAGTTAGTTTCTGTATTTGAGTGTTTTCCTTAAACGTTATTGATACAAGTTAGAAGAGCATTTCTTGCAAGGCATAAAAATGGTTAGACAATACATCTTTTATAAACTTTAAACATTAAGGTACAAGATTAAATTTGAACTCTATTATTTTTCAAAGTGCACTTTTATAAACTTTACAAAGTATAAAAACTTAATTTAAATTGAATCTAAAACTTACCTTGGATTTATTTTATGTTATGTACATTTTATTGCACTTGAAAAATTAAATTTATCTATTATTTATCAATTAATGATATAAATATATAATTTTCAATTAAACTTTTTAAAATGTGTAGACCCCCAGGAGGCCTCCAGAGCGCTACTGAAAGCACTAATTAAAATTAAGGAAGCCTCCAGTGCACTACTAAAATTATTTTCTAAGTAACTTATTTCTTATTTAAAAATAAAACTACTCGATGATAATTCTTTTAATTATTTCTCTGCTGGATCATTTTCCGTAAATTTTG
>NC_136484.1:49326401-49378901 GCF_053919585.1 Euprymna scolopes
GCTTCATAAATTAAAGGATTGGTATCAATAAAAGATGAAATATAACTGAAGAAACATATTTCCATATATATATATATATATATATATATATATATATATATATATATATATATATATATATATATATATATATATATATATATATAAATTCAAGCCATGACCATTTTCATCAGTTTTTGTTTTGTTTTCATATTAAATACAGCATTTCCAGTGAGAATAGCATTAATGGATATAATTTCATTAGATTTATGACTTTAGGTTTTGAAAATATATATGGCAATAAAGTTACACAGAATTTTCCGCGTTTCATCCCCGTGAGGATTCATTATAATATGTGTGCATGAGGCTTTTTTTGTACAGACATTTAAAATTATCATAGACACTTGAAAATTCACTATGTTATTGCCATACATCTTATGACATGAGTTACCAATTGATATATGATTTTAGGTTCAAAGGAACAGCTACAGCAAGAATTGGAATGCACCCTACTTAAACCTGATTGTTACAGCTGGTGAATTTCAAAATTGCAATCTGAACGTAAGGACACTTTACAAGAATGATATACAGTAAAAATTCTGTTTTAAACTTGGAAAAACTGCCACAGAAACGTATGGAATGTTTCAGACAGCTTTTGAACCATTTTGCATTAATCAGGCAATTGTGAATGGCATAAGAGATTCAAGGAATGCAGGAAGTCTGTGAGGGATGATGAGAGGTGTGGGAAAAGTAAGAGAGTCAGAACACCAGAGTTAATTGGCCAAATAAAGAATTTCATGGATAAGGACCGTTGTGTGTCTATAGAGACAATAAGTGCACAGTTTGATATCAGTGTGGGAACTGTACACACAATTATTTGTGTGAAACTGAAGATGTGGTAGATTTGCACAAAATTTGTCCAAAGAAGATTAGAAAAAAAAAAAACATTGTCAAGACTAAGATGGGCAATTTTACAAAATTTAAGAGAAGTGGGATGCCCTTTCACCGGAGTATTGCTGAAGACTAATTCAAGAGAATGGTCCAAAATATTTCAGGCTGTCAAACTACAGAAGGGCTATACTACTAAATAATAACTTGTGTTCCTGTTGTATTTGTGTTACATTAATGTTCTAAAGTTACATTTAAATAACAATTTTCCATTGTGCAGAGTTTCTTTTTGCCTTCTCGATTTGAAGCTAATTTTTTAAATTGACGTGAACCCTAAGATACTTCAATTAAAAGCCAAATATGAACAGGTAAAATTATAGAGGAATAAAAGGTGGCTCAAATGAGGTATAGGTTGTTTAAACAGTTACATTAAATTTAGCTTGGATTTGCGATTTTTGAAAAAATTACAAGTGCAGACTTTTTTGGGTGGCACTGTATATATATATATATATATATATATATATATATATATATATATATATATATATATATATATAGAGAGAGAGAGAGAGAGAGAGAGAGAGGGATTTCTGCATTTCTCACGGTTAACAGTGGCCGAATTAATTTGGTCCGTGCTAATGGAGTCAGAGATGGCTTTGTTGCCAGGTTCGAATCTATCGACTGGTGTTAATTGTGACACCCTGCACTGATGATTCCCGAAAAGAATGAAAGGCTAGTGTTTGTAGGTATTTAATAATTATTATAGTAACTAATTATATAAATATATATATATATATATAACGAAAGATAAAATTATTTGTGTATCTCTCTATCTATTCATCTATCTATCTAATTATCTATCTATCTAGCTTAGATTTGCGGTTTTTGAAAAAATGACAACTGCAGACTTTTTTGGGTGGCACTGTATATATATATACGCACATGCCAGATCATCATATAATGATTAGATCACTCTGACAGACATTAAAAACCTTAAAAATAAATATTTAAATTTCAACTGCATTTCTCATGGTTAACGGTGGCTGAATGGATTTGGTTCTTGCTAATGGAGTTACAGTTGGCTTCATTGCCGGGTTCGAATCTCTCGGGCGATATTAATCATGACATCCTGCACTGATGATTCTCGAAAAAATGAAACACTGTATGTATTTAATAATTATTATAGTAAATAATTATGTCAGCCCCTTTAAGAAACTCGTTTCTTATTGTTGAGCACTTTTCAGTTGAAAAAAAGTCGGTCACTTTAACTCACATGTGCAGATCATCATATAATGGTGAGATCACTCTGACAGACGTTAAAAACATTTTAAAAAGTAAATATTTAAATTTCAGCTGCATTTCTCATGGTTAACAGTGCCCAAATGGATTTGGTTCTTGCTAATGGAATCAGAGATGGCTTCGTTGCTAGGTTCGAATCTAGCGACAGTCGAACATGTCATAATCACGGTATAGTCACGTTGACACACCGGTTCTCGCTGTATATTGTGACACCCTGCATTGATGATTCCCGAAAGGATGAAACACTAATGTCTGTAGGTATTTAATAATTATTATAGTAAATAATTATATATATATATATATATATATATATATATATATATATATATATATATATAAAAAACAACACTAGCTAATAAATACTGGGAACTCAAAGAAAGAGGACATTCGCCGGTAGTCGAATGGAAAATAATAAGACAAGCTACCACGTGTAGGCAGTTAGACGACCCATGTAAATTATGCCTTCATGAAAAATTTGCTATCCTGTACTTTAAAGAACCCCAAAATCTAT
Organism: Euprymna scolopes; assembly: GCF_053919585.1. Taxonomy (NCBI): domain Eukaryota; kingdom Metazoa; phylum Mollusca; class Cephalopoda; order Sepiida; family Sepiolidae; genus Euprymna; species Euprymna scolopes. Next base: position 49,329,079 of record NC_136484.1, read on the forward strand.
TAAACTGTAGAAGAGAAATAGCAAATAACTGTGTTCACAAAATAAAATTTACTCTAGGATAGCGATACAAAATAGTTTTAAAACTAACAAAAACAATAGAAAATAAACAAATAAATAAATTAAATAAACATGAATATACATAAACGATCACACATATATGCATGTATATATATATATATGCATATATATGTGCATATATGTGTGTACACATATGTATATTTATATATATATATAAAAAAAGAAGAAATGTCTGCTTTAAATCACTAAACTAGTTTTAAAACAGATCCTTTGTTCGATAAAATGCATGCCAATTGGCTGATAGGAAGGGGTGCGGTGGATACTAGAAAACTGATTGGCTAACTAAAACCCTCAACAGAAGAGGACCATATAAAAACAATAAACAACCACAGAATTTGCGCATAAGCCTGACGAATCCTAGAGTGGATGAATATTCAGTGTAGCTTAATCGCCATATATATTTTATAAATTACTAACTAGCTCTACCTACGTATTGAGCACTTTTGAAGTAAATACTTAAAGTTTACGCATAAATGTATACTTTCGTATATTAGTTTTATGTGAGTAAATGAAGTAGTTTGGTCCTGAGGCAGAGGTTCGGCAAATGGAGAAAAAGGCGGCTTTGTAGCTGGGTTTGAATCTCATGACCGGCAGGAATTGTTATCATACACTGATGATTGCGTAAGCATGAAACACTAGTGTCTGTAGGTATAAATTAATTATTATTATTTAATTATAATCATAATGTTGGAATATATATATATATATATATATATATATATATATATATATATATATGTAATGCTGAAAAACAATATATATATATATAAATAAAAATAATATATATATATATATATATATATATATATATATATATATATATATATATATGTATATATATGAAAAAAAATACACAATTATTTCCTATGAAATATATATATATAGATGTTTCATACTAAAAAAAATGTCACCACTGGGAGTTGAAGAGAGTTATAAAGCTAATGAAATTACATCCATTAATGCTATTCTCACGCGAAATGATATATTTAATATGAAAACAAAAACAAAAAAGATAAAAATGGTCATGGCTTAAATTTACATAGATACACACACACACACACACACACACACACACACACACACACACACACACACACACACACACACATGGCATAATCACGTTGATACACCGGGTCTCGCTAGATCACCGGTTAACCCCCTTCTCCCCTTTTTCTATTACCTACTCTCTCTCTATCACAAGTACCATTTTATACTAAAAGTTGATGGAAAAATGACTCTAAATGTTCACCCTCCCCCCGAGTAATTTTTTTCCTGTTAATCCCAAAAGGATGAATATTACAAGAAAAAAATATGTCCATATTCTGTTTTAGGTAATACTGAAAAAATATATCAGCACTGTGTGTGTGGTTGTATGTGCCTTCTGTAGTTTCCAATTTTTTAACTGGACACACACACACACACACACACACACACACACACACACACACACACACACACACACACACACACACACACACACACACACACAACTGTGCTACATATAACAGATAACTATATAACCGATTATTTTGTTGTTTTTTTTTAGTTTTGGAATCTTTTGAGATGAGGCTTCATAGTTTGGTGCATTCATTTTTTTTGTTATGAGGACTGTTATCCTCATCTTTATAGTCGTTGTTTCACCACGTTTCAACCAACTCATCCTCTGGTCTTCTGCAAAGCCCATAGCACAGTGGATAGAGGCGTTGAGTTTCTACGGTTCCAGGTAAGCATTGTCTGAAGATAACGGTTTCAATCCTATCAAAGCAGACCAGAGGATTAGTTGGCTAAAACGCAGTGAGACAATAACTATGGAAGGCAGTAATTACTGAGGATAAATTACAAGACTCAGCACTCCATCATGGTTAATCACCTGAAGAAGGCCAGAAGGTGAGTTGACCGAAACGTGGTGAAACAACAGCAACAACTATAAAGATATGGATAACATTCTGCATAAAGAATGAATGCACAAATTATATAAACGATATTACATGCACGTAAAGACCCTCATGAATTAACATGGTGTGATCCGTTTTGATCTTAATATTAGTTGAAAATTAAAGATCTTTTTTATATATAAGAATATGTATATCGTGACAGTTTCCAATGATATATTTTTATTTTATGGTAAAAGATGTACCCCGGCGTTGCCCGGTATTAAACGTAATGTTAAATTACTTAAAAAAAAAAATGAAGTAAAAAAAAAAAAAATGGAAAGAAAATTAGACAAGTGCATGTGATAATTATGTTTTTTCTAAACAATTCACTTCTTGTAAGTAAAGAGAAAATATTCGAGCTGAGAACGAAAGCAAAACCTAAAGACAGTGAGTAAAGCACGATAACCATTAGGCCAGCTTGCCACAGTCTTTAAAAATGTTTTCAAACCTACTTATTCTTAACATAATGTGAACAATTCACGCATGCGGTTGTGAAATAGCAAACACAAAAAAATTCTATGACTCCCACGCACCAATTTTTCAATTTTGACCCCTTAACAAACTTTTTTCCGGATAAAAACCGATTAAAATGTTTTCCACATGTCTGAATAGCCTATATACCAAATTTCAAGTCTGTAGATCAAAAATCCGTTGAGTAATTCGTTGAGTAAAATTCGTTGAGTATATAGATTGAGAAGTGTTCACACACACACACACATTCTCACTTTTATAGACATATAGATTACGTTCATACTTTACATTGCATTGGGTCAATCAGAATTATTTCTTTCTTAATCACTTGCATGGTATTTTTTGGTTTCAGACTCTGAAAATTTTCTGATTTTACCCCAAGTTCGAAAAACAAAAAAAAAAATGCTCACTCAGGCACATAAAGAAAAGCATGTTACGTTCTAAAGTCTTGTATCTTAAATTGCTAAATCATCGTTACTTTTTTAAAGCAAGATCAACATGTCAGCGACACATTTCTCTTTTTTGGTCTTTTTAAATCATTTTCTTCTCAGACATTTTATCATCCTTCCAATACATTTTTAAAGTCAAACTCTCAAAGTTTGTTATTTATGATATGCCATTTTCTTATCGACGTCATAAATCTGTAGTTGGGACTTAAAATATGATTATTATGATCTATCTATATATCGATCTTAGTTTATATATACATACATATATATATATATATATATATATATATATATATATATATATATATATATATATATATATATATATATATATATATATTAGAACCCTTCAAACCACTATAAATGATATTGCATCAAACAGTAACGTTCTAAAATGTCTTGCATAATTCGTATTGGACGGACTTTGTTAACGGTGTCCACGAACTTGCTGATTTTATTACTCGAATTTTTAATCGACCTATATTTTTGATCGACTTTTCATCGACTCTATATATTTTAACTTACCATTGCCTAACGCTATAAATTGCAAAGTTACGAAATATATATATATATATATATATATATATATATATATATATATATATATATATATATATATATATGCCCCCCACTTTCATGTAACACATGGAATTGTGAATAAAATTCAAAGATTTTTTTAAAAAACCCAATCATATTAATACAAATAAATTTCAATATATCCTTGACTTGTCCATCAAGTTTCAGTAATGAATGTCCAGCACTTTTTTGTTTTATCACCGTTTAATGATATGGGGAACATTTTAGTAATCATCTCATCAGTAGAAAGTGCTATCTTGAATCTGCTTCAGACGTAACCCTACAGATTTTTATCTGTGGTGGTATCTCTATGATAATGGTTATTAAAACATCACCAAACTGCTACTGAACTGAATAGGTAAACTCAGGAATCTGATCCTGAAATGGGCTTCACACTTACCGGACCCTAACCCCCTCCCCCTCAAAGATAAAGTCTATCACAACAATCACCTAACTATTTCTGAATAGCTAAAATCAGATAAGTATCAAGAGTAGAGTGTGTTAGAGTTATGGAAAATTTTGCATACCATGTCCAGTCACAATTTATAGAGTGTAAAAGCCATTCGAGAATAATGGTTAACGAGATAGATCAGTTGTCAGTTCACTGATAATGAATATTATGAGAGGATTGAAAATAATGAATGAAATGTATCAAAGTTGATGACATATGACGAGTGTTTATTGACATGAGATTTAAAGATGACCATGTTGTAGCTCTCAGAGAAACAATCTCCTGGCAACGTTTCCTGCAGGAAGTTCTGGGACCCCCCCCCCTCCAAAAAAAAAAAACACTGTTCATGGAAATTCAATTTAATGTTAGAAACATAAAGGCAAGTTCTTTATAGCCATGGTAGTAAGGTGAGCTTTTTTTCCCAATGTGTTCCGATGTTTCTTTTTGTATATACAGCAACGTTTTTAAGTGCTTTTATAATGTTTTCTGCGAGTTAGGATGTTTTTCGCTTATTTACAATTATTACTGCAATCTTGCAAACTATTTTGCCTATTTACGATTTCTTCCTGATGGCTAGCCTTATTTTATAGCAATGGTTACTGCTTTTCTAACATTATACGATCTATTATTCGTTTACTTTAAACCGTTTGGTTTGTCTGTCCTACACCATCTCAACCCTTTTGGGGTTTGATTCCAAATCACAACACATAGTTTAAACGATTAATCAAACAAAAGTTGCTATCCTACTCAAACTGACAAGGAGTTGATAATCATAACTTTTCTAATGGTATTACAAGTGTAAGTGAATGCAAAAGATATGGTTTGAATCCGGTCAATTTCATAGTCTGCATGTGTATGTTGCAGTGAGGGTTGAGGATATGTGTTGCTTGGAGAGAAATGGTATAAGAATGATATGATGGATGTGTAATGTGAGTTTTAAAGAGATGCTTAGTTCTGATGACCTCAATGGGAGATCATATCTGGACGGTATAGTGAGATGTGTGCAGAACAGGAGACTTTGATGGTATGGGCACATTGAAAGACTGGATGAGAGTTCTTAGGTTAGTAGATGCTTAACAATTAATAGGTTCAGTTCACATGAAAATGGCTAGGAAAACGTGAAAGGAAGTTATATAAATGGATGAGAGAAAAGGAGATACATAAAGACCTGACCAGAGATAGGTTAGTTTTGAAGCCAATTTCTTAAAACCCTCTCACATAGCGTTAAACTGAATATGATGATCGCCATATCACCACAAATTGTTGGAACAGAGCTGACTCCAGTCTTGACATCATCTATCTCAATAGAAAGGAGTCACAACTAACTGTCTTCAAAACACTCACACCACGAAACCACTGAATCATAGCCCTGCCATTCCTTTGCATTTTCAGAAAACCAAATTAGTGGCAGCTGAACATATTCATGTACATTGCACTGTAGACATAATTTTTTTTTTTTTACACACAAGAATCACCACTCATTAAGGCCCGGAAGCCACTCGAGGATAAGGGTTAATGGGTATACAATGGCCAATGTGATTATAGCGTTTTTACGAGGAGCGTGTAATAAGTAATACCCCTGACCCACTTCCAGTTGTCTGATCTAGCTGAAATTTTGCATGTGCAATGATTTATATCTCTACGGGTTATGTGGCAAACTACAGCTCTGAACTAATTGTGGTTTCTGTTTTACAGGTGTTTGAACTGAGTCAGGTGTGAAATGGAGCCTGTTGAATGTCAAGCAGTGATCCGATTTTTGTATTTGAAAGGACGCACACCACAAGAGACTTTTGATGAAATGAAAGAAACTTATGGTGATAATGCCCCATTATATGACCTTGTAAAATGCTGGCATCGTGAATTCAAACATGGCCGGAAGTTTGTGGAAACAGCTCCCAGACCTGGTCGGCTCCCTTCTGCCATTGATGAGGCATCTGTTCGTCAAGTTGAGGTTGCCATTTTGGAAGATCGGCGCATTACTATTTGCCAAATAGCCCAAGATGTCAAGATTAGTACAGGGTCTGTGGAAACTATCATTCATGGCCATTTGCATATGCATAAGGTGTCTGCCAGATGGATTCCCAGGTTGCTCACACCATTCCAGAAACGAGAACGCATCGAGTGCTCGAGGATGAATTTGGAGATGTGCCAAAAAGATGAGTCAAAGTTTTTCAAAAGACTGATTACACAGGATGAAACCTGGGTCCATCAATATGATCCAGAGACCAAAGTCCAGTCAATGCAGTGGAAGCACTTGGACTCACCACCTCCAAAGAAGGCAAGGGTGCAGCCCTCTACTGGCAAGGTCATGCTCACAGTCTTCTGGGACCAGGACAGAGTAGTGATGACAGATTTTCTGGCAAAGGGTACCACAATTACAGGAGCCTATCATGCTTCACTTTTGAGGAAATTAAGGGAAGCTATCAAAATCAAGAGGTGAGGCAAGATTAGCAAAGGTACCCTCAACCTGCAGGACAATGCTCCGGTCTACAACTCGCATGTCGCCAGATCAAAAGCACGGGCGCGTGGTTATGAAATTCTACCCCATCCTCCCTACTCTCCTGACCTTGCACCCTCTGACTTTCACCTCTTCCCAGTCATGAAGTTGTTTTTGAAAGGAAAGCGTTTCCCAGATGATGCAGCCTTGATTTCTGAAGTCACGTCGTAGTTGGAGGACCAACCTGGGGTGTTCTACAAAAACGGTCTCCAGAGCTGCATCAAACGATGAGAGAAATGCATAAGTGTGGGGGTTCCTATGTAGAGAAAATAACTGTGCCAAGTTTCGTTGCTCTACTACTATTGGAAGTGGGTCAGGGGCATTACTTATTGCACGCCCCTCGTAACATAGGTAGTGGGATTTTTGTAGGTTGGATTACATAGGGGACGGTTCATCATGAACTTGTTTACATTGGACTTGAAGATAATCAGATTGTAGTCACCTGGGAAGCAGGCCAACGGAAGAGAGTTCCACAAGCATGCAGTTCTAAGAAAAAGCTCTACTCATGGAATCTACATTTAGGTTTAGGCACAGATAAAGAGTGTGGGAAACTATTGGTAGTGGTTCTGGCTAGACAAGTGTTTTTCGTGAAAGTTTGGCGAAGGGGGGTCATAGATTGAAGCTCAGACGAGCACCTGCCATGGAAATAACGATAAAGCCGAGACAGGCTCGCAATGTCTCTTCCGTGGGAAAGAGGTTGCAGGGAAGAGAAAAGGGTTGTTATCTCGTCGAAAATTAACGATAGTATAAAATAGAAAGAAGCTTATGAAACTTCCTTATACTGTCTGTACATGTTTTTATTTATGTATGTGGTGCCAGTCATAAAGTTAACTAATTTGCATATTGCTTTTTGGAAAAGGACGTTCCATTAATTAACTATTCTTTGTTATTATTTTGCAATTCAATGATTGTTTTAATTGTACTACAACAAATAGTTTTGTTTAGGAATTGTTTTTATTTTGCGGACAATTGTTTAGCATTTGTGTTTGAAAGGGAAAATTTTAATGCACATGATTAGCGTGGGTGTCATTTGTTTAAGGAAAGAAAGACAAAAAGTCTTAAACTCGAAACCTGACCGACACAAGACAAAAACGTGTCTTATGCCAATTGAGACGTGGTTGGGTTTGACAATATAAAAAGCATTTCTTCAGTTGGTGAGATTAGAGTGGTCAAATGTTCCTTTCTGGTCTTTGTTTTAGGCTTGACCTAATTTTCTATTTGTCGATGCCTCCATTCAGTCTCGAAAGACAAAGGATACCCCCTGTAGGGGCAGCTGTGTGTGAAATTGTGAGGCAAGGGTTGCGCAGTCCCAAACCACACCTTTCCTGAATCAGCACTGTTTGAGTCCAGTGGCAAGGAGAAGTCCAGGACGACTGGAAACAATGCCGAGATAAGCGGAGAGCACATACAGCACCTATAAGTTCCAAATGGTCACTCATTTAGTACTGACCAGGTTCAACATTGCTTAACTTCGGTGATCCAGCTGGAACCGGTGTGTCAACGTGATTATGCCGTTTCTATTTGTAAATTTTAAGTTAAAAACAATTCACCATTCTCTGCATGCCACCACACAGGCAAATTGATTTTTCTTTCTTTTCCTTTCGTATGATAATATTTGAGGAGAATAGATAGTGGATGTTGGGTTTACTTTTGGTAGCCTTTAAAGTGAAGCAAGCCAATTATTTAAAAAAGGAGGCATTAAATTAATGGTTTAGCAAAATATGAAAATGTGAAAAAATATTCAAAATATTTGCCAAATTGATTGGAAAATTTTCTCATCTATAGATAAAAAAAATCTTCAAGGAGAGTAGAAAGTGGACCTTAGGTTTACTTTTGACAACTTCGTAACTCTTGCCTTCCTTAATTTGTCCCTTAATCTTCATATTCTATGAGTGATGTTTCTGATAAAGGGAGAAGAATTGCTGTTTTCAGAGTTGGAATCTATCCATCCAACACCTATCCTTAGCTAGTTTCATGAAGCTAGATCCTTAGCTAGTTTCCTTAGCTAGATCATGAAGTGGTATTTTCTTTAGCTCCATACATCAACTTGCATCATGGAGTAATCTATATATTAGTAGGATAGTGTGTGTGTTATTTATTTTGTGTGTCACACTTACATCCTAGTGACTGTAGTTTAATTGTTATGGACTCCCATTTCTTGTAATAAATACTTTTACCAAGAATTCTATATAAGTTTTGGTTTCAGTTTCGATTATAGCTGATGGCATCTATATTTATATAGTTTCGATTATAGCTGATGGCATCGATATTTTTTTTATAAATAATTTTACCAAGAATTCTTCAAAAGTTTTGGTTTCGGTTTCGATTATAGCTGATGGCACTGCACTCCAGTAATCTATTTTTTTTTTTAATAAATAATTTTATCAAGAATTTTTCATAAGTTTTGGTTTTGGTTTCGATTCAAGCTGATGCATCCAAGTCATATGGATATATTTTTTATTTTTGAAATCGCAACTTTATAATGTATAACAATCGATAGAGCATTAACTCTATAATAATATATACGAAATTTGCAAGAATTAAAATATCATATTTAAGCGTACTTTACAACTGGGCTTATAGTTAAATAATTAGAGATTTATAAAGAATCGGAATCGAAATCGGTAATTGTATCGGAATCGGGAAAAATATTGGAATCGTTCCATCACTAGTAAAAATTGAAACTTTGAACCATGATGGCTTCCTTTAATCTTTACATAATGTATAATTTATATACTTTCAATCTATAAGAGAAGATGTTCCCCATAGTTAATCTTTTTGCATGAGGTTAGTTACTTTGTTTTTCTACTTTGCATTTTTAATCAAGACATAAATATCTAAACACGTACACCAAACGAGAAAGGTTTGCCTCCTCCATAGATTGAATAATGTGTTCGATTTGAGATTCTTACAGTATTACCAATTTTAGTATCATAAGTATTTCCTTTACTATTGACTAGTCTTAAAGTCAGGATCCACTGTTAAGATTAAAAATATATCAATAAAACATAGAAGAAAATGTTAATCGTAATTTAAGTTTTGCATGCATAATCTTCAATGTATAGTAATTTATGATATGTATTGGTTTTAATTTAGGATATGTATTGGTTTTAATTTATGATATGTATTGGTTTTAATTTATGATATGTATTGGTTTTAATTTAGGATGGGGAATGCATGAAAAGAGGGCAAACAGACAATTTTCGTTTCTCTTTTATATAAGAAAATATTCAAACCTTTTATCATGGCTAGCTTCGTGAATAAACTTTTATTTTTACTAGTTCTTCTTTTTGCTTGCATTTCAAAGCCATAACTCACCTGAAAAATATTAAAAAAAAGAAAGAAAAATAAGTCGAAATTCACAATTAAAAAGAAAACTATTCAGATTATCTATCTATTTAATCATTTCTGATTCGTTCATTTCAAAACCTTTTAGCCAATCAGATTGTTTCATGTAAAACCTCATCAACCAATTATTAAACATTTTACTAAACTGAATACATACACGGTTAGATGAAACAGACTCCAGCTAGAGAAAAATAGTGTTTAAAGGGGGGGGGGCGACTTTTTGCCCATTGTTATCTCTTTTGATCAAAACAACATTTTACCTTCACATTCACCAGCCGTGCAAGGGAAAATATATTCAATGGACGTTCACTCAGTGACAGGCAATTAAATACATCCTGCTTTAACAGTAATTACATTTCTATTGTATTTATGCAATAAATAATTATTACTGTTGATCTATGCAGATTCGTTGTAATCTAATTTGTTTATATTTCACAAAAGGCTACTTTGTTTCATGCAAAAAAACTTGCACAGATACGTAAAGTTTAATATTGAAAAAATCTATATACACATGCATGTTGTGAGAGCTCATATGATAATCGATATTAAATATTTTTTTCTTGGATCATGCGAACCATGCATAAATTTAGCACCTCACTTATCAGGACAGATGAAAAGAACAGGTTTGCATAACAACGTATCAATGCTATTGATCTTGAAGATTCTCACACCTTTTAAGAAAATCATTATACTAAAGTAGTTCATATATAATGAGATATAATTAAAAAAAAAAAACTTCTGCAAATATTCACAGATTTGTTCAAATGCTACAGGTTCAAAACAGCAATCCATTTCAGATCCCAATAAAATGTATACACTCTTTAAAATGTCAATAAAATTAACATTTATTATGATAAAAAAAAAATTCATACATCAAAATACTGTGAACAAATGTAGAAGCCATAAGATAATTCTCGAAAGTGTTCAAGTTATTGGCCATTGTGGTCCAGGAACGGCTGACAACGCTTACTGATCGAATCCAAACGTTCCTTATCAGTTCAGTTGGGATGCTGGCACATCCTCTTTCAATGGTTGCTTTCAACTCAGTAATGGGAGCTGGTTTTTTGGTGTGGACCTTGTGTTTAAAATGCCTCCTCACCCCTCCAAAAATCCATGTGGGTTAAATCCGCTTATCGTGGATGGTAATCGATACTTACTCTTTATTCTACTCATCTGTTTGGCAGGGGACCATAAAAATAGGCTGTCACGTCATGATGATAGTGGCGATGTGGTCCATTCTACTGGAAGTACCATTCTTTATTCTCAAAAATCTCTTGGAAACGTTGGATGACATATTCATGCAGCAAGTTGAGATAATTTAAAGAGTGTATATACATTTTATTGGAACATTCTGTATATGATGACAACTAGTTGGACATAGTTTTGATCAGCTCTGATATATTAAACTATAATATTTGTGCACAATAGTCAAGAGTTCAAAACAGATTGAAATCTGCATTAGTTCTTTCTTGCCAGAATTCTGATACTTTCAGTAAACATAAAAAATGCAAGAAACTTGTATTAGTTGGGTTATCTGGACTACTGTTCTTATCTTGAGTGTTATTTGCACAACGTTTCGGTCGATGTAACTTCCAGTCCTCTTCACGTGTATCTTGTTGAACTCGGGAATATTCCTGTTTTGCAAGGAGCCAGTGAATAAAGTACTTCCTGTGGAAATACCTGGGAGCGAATAAAAAATATATAAAAACACACATCGTCTTGGGTCCATGTTTTGAAGCGTCTTCGTTACAGCAGGTTCCAGTTCCCCCAAGGACGGTTGGCGAATTCTCCAGAAGCAGCCAGCGGTAGATAGGTTTGTCGTTCTATGTTGTCTTCATTATGTGCATTATGTTTGACACGCATGCACCTACAACACTAGACGAGTCACAAACCGTTAAGATAGATATTTAGGACTCGAGGATAACAGTTCGTTATATATAGAACAACGTATATATATATATATATATATATATATATATATATATATATATATATATATATATATATATATATATTGTTAAGGATATATAAAAAACGATTTAGATAATAAGAACGCAACATATGACGATTTGATAACAATACAACACAGGGTGGAACGATAAAATTGTCGCCCTAGAAAAGACAACATGATTCCATTTCCATTTGATGAAAACCGGTTTTCTTTTTTTGTTACAGACCATCTACTGGTTGGCCAGTTGTGTACAAATCTGTATTCTCTATTATGTCTGAAAGTGACACAATTTTAAATGAATGAGATTGAAGATGCACAACTGTACAATTCATGCTCTCTACCGATCCAAGTTATGACAACAGGATCATTGCCAGCACCTTTAAAGTGCATCGCTGGATTTCCTTGAATAACAAAGGCGTGCCCAGGATGGTGAAAACAAAGTTTCGAGCCACGGTTATGATCTTTGATGTGGTTTCGAGTAAGGGCCACATCATGCCATCTCATATCTTCGAAGTCGGCTTGAAAGTCAACACCAAAGTGTAAAAGTGTACCTGGATGGATGCTGAAGAGTGTGGTGATTCCCTGGTGCAATCAGGTGGCCACTGGTAGACACTGGGTGTGGCAGAAGGACTCGGCGCTGGCCCACAAGTCCAAAGAGACACAGGCTTGGCTTTGGAAGAGTGTTCCAATAAAAGTTTTCAAATAAAGCTGTAGTGTTTTTTTTTCTTTAGGTCAACTCTTTTGTCGTTCCACACTGTAGACTTCACTCAAGAATATCTATTAATCAAGAATCACGTGCCCATATATCTCATGCTAAAACTCATGAATATTAAATAAGGTGTCTATTCCATTTGAGAAAGGTTTCAGTTTTAAATTAATGGATGATTATAGTTCTGACTTCTTAACTAGCTACTTCAGTTAATATAAGCCCCCCCCCCCATCTTTGGGTAGAGCACTGTCATAAGTAATCTCACCCACTACTTAATTTGCTGAAAAATGCGACGCTCACTCCTTATTTATAAACAAAGCGGTTAGAGCACTGTACAAGTGGGGAATGGATGTTTGTTTAAATAGACATTTGGCGAAATTATTTACAGGCGCCATTCCTGTGGGTCGATCGGTAGAACTGCTGACTGTCAATGCCATGGTTCTAGGTTCAATCCTCAGCTTGGGAGAAGTGCTAGTCTAGCAGCACTGATGAGTTATGATACAACGAAACAGGACTGTATGTCGATGACTACAAATACATATCTATATATATATATATAAAAATGTAATTCTTGGTTCGTTCAACATCGATAAAACCATATTTCTACATTACCAATTAAATTGAAATTTTCAGAAAATCTATCTGTAAAGTCAATGAATGTTTGCATGTTATTCAAATAATTTAACATTGCGAATTATAAAAATATTAATTAAAATATAAATATTTTTCGAAGTCGTTTCTGCGAGACTGCCCGGTTTTTATTTCCGGTAACTTCCGTTTCAACTACTCTCGAATTACAAGATAAGTAAAAAAAAAAAAGGGACTCATGCAGAGAGTGATCTGTGCTGAAATAATAACGTTATTATTTAAAAAGCCATTCTTAACATGGGGAAGGGAGGGTGTTTTGTACCTATTCTGTACTTTAACCTTACAATTAAATAAAAAACATATCATAAAACTTTAATTAAACGTGGAAATACGATTTAAAAAATAGCGCGGATCACTCTATGCATTAGCACAAAAAAAATCCCATATTTTAAAAATTTAAATTCATTCTTACCATATTTTTAAAATTTAAATTCATTCTTACCAATTTTTTAATTTTAAATTCCTTTATTTATTTTAAGGATTTTCACTCATGAAACATTACGTTTTAATTGTTTAGTTTCTTTCACGGCATTGTTTACATAAAAAAGTTTGTTTTAACTTTTTCTAAACTGTTTTATTTTTACGACATGCCTCAGCGTATTATAAACACCCTAACCTCCCCATGTTAAAAACGGCTTCCAAATTAAACACGCCCTTCCACAAACCTCGAAAGCCGTTCTTAACATGGGAAGTTGGGGGTGCTCATTCCGAAAGCCGTTTTAACATGGGGAGGTTAGGGTGTTTATAATATGCTGGGACGAGTCGTAAAATTAACGAAGTTGCTATTTATTATTTATTGCAAAAATTGCTTTAAATTTATTTATTTGACAAAAAAAGAAAATTTACATTTTGGTACTCCTTGGGCGTTGAGTTCCATGTCGACCAGCAGAAAAAAATAATAGTCGCTCCCTTAGTCTCCCACCCCACCCCGCACGTAACATATTTTATTTACTGACGTTGCCGTAACCAAACGATTATTTGTAACATTTACAAACATTTATTTATTTATTTATTTTGAAAAAAGTTTTACTCTTTATGAATATTAAAAGAAAAATGTTACTAAATATTTATTAATAATTTCTCACTTTTACAAACATTTGATTTTAAATTTCTTTTTAAATGACGACTTTTATCGACTTTATTTTTAATAGTATTTGCGGATGGGTATGTTGACAACAAATATCAGTTAAAAACCTTTCTAATTAAATTGATTTTGCCAGCCATTCGGTAACAAAATGACATAGCCTTAGCCCTTGCTGCATGAGGAATACCTGCGAGGTTGCTGCCAAGTAGAAGAATTATTTATTCTACTTTGAGACATTCAATTTTTCAAAAATCTCATGTTCGACATTTCCAAAACATCCAATATGGGGAAAAATATTGCAGAAATGCAAACTTATTGTTTAGGATGAATGCACAATGGTACGCAAAAAATAACTTGAGGCTCTTGGTTGATCCTTGCAAGATTTACGTGGCAATGTCAGACCATTTGGGAATGCAGTAATATTGCTTGTAGGAGATTTCAGACAAATGTTACCTGTTATTCTTCAATCAACACCAGCAGATGAAATAAATGCTTGCCTCAAATACTCTACTTTTTTATTCCATATGCATGTCCAGTTGTAGACTGTCCGATCCGCACAAAATTTTTTGCATCACTTGTGGGAAATTGGGTACGGAAAAGTGCCAGCTGATCAGAGTTAAGGGCAAAATTATTTGACTTTTAACTTCTGTAATTTTATTACATCAAAAGAAGAATTAGTTTAAAAGGTTTTCGCAGCTATTCAAATTATAAGAATTCCACTTGACTGAGTGAACGAGCTATTCTTGCAGGTCAATACAAAGACGTCCATGAACTTAACGCTATTATTCAATGTAAAATTCTAAGTGAGGTAGTCAAATACAAATCCATCAAAACTGTTGTGAAAGCATATAAAGTGGTTAATTATCCAACAGCTATATTTGCCAGGGATGCCACCGCATGTATTGTTACATGATAAGGGCTGTCCCCTTTTCATGTAAGTATAAAAATGGAGAATTTTGTTTAAAATGAAAATGAAATGGGATAGGCGAAATTCGAACCTCGTAATCTAGTTTAGAAATAGATTACGTGTGAGAATTTAAAAATGTAAAACAAAACATTTGTTTAGAAATAGATAAATATTTCAAGAAAAGAATGTGAGCTGTCAAGTTTATTATGAAATTTTAAATTGAAAGAATGCAGCTTATAAGATAATGTTTTTAACATATTAGATAAATAGGTTACTGAGAAATAGGAAAAGTTTTGGACACGTATGTCCAGGATACGTAAAAGAATGCACATGTTTTAACATGTGTATGACGTCACGGAAAATAGAAAGTTCTAGGAATAGAGAAAAACTTTAGTTAGAGAGTTAGAAGACAGTCAGTGAGAAAACTCAGGGACAGTCAGACGTCTGGAAGCGAGACGTCACTTCAAGGAAAAATGTGAGACTTTGAATTCTTGGTGATGGAACACGGCCGTGTGAAGAATAAACCATCAAGTGTTTTTTGTAAAGCTCGTCTTGTGTTTATGATTCTTATACAAAGGTAAAGTCCATTTGTATTATATATTTGTGTTATATGTCTTTACATACACGTCTCAACATCATCATGTCCGAATGTCTGAACACTATGTCTTCACTCAAAGAGTTTCTTCTTCTACACATCTAAGGAAAGAATGAACATTTAAAATATAAGAATCATAATATGAACAATCTCTCTAAGTCTCTCGTACAACAACTTATACAACTTCTCTCTCTCTGAGTCTTACAACATCCCTCACTGTAATAAGACTCTTTCTAAGCATCTCATTCTTCCTAAGCATCTCTCAAGACAAACTCTCACTAATACTCGTATCTTTACTAATAAGAACTCACGTAACATACGCACAAGTGGTACCCTCTTCTCAATGAAACACCTATATAACAGTATTGCAACTGAAATTTGGCATACTAATTATCATGTCGTGAAATATAAACCAATCCAAGCTTTGCAATGGCACATGGCTTGCAGTAAAAAAAATTAACAAACAATATCATAGAAACAACAATCTTAACAGGACCTTTCACAGATAAATATATCTTCATTCCATGCATTCCTATGATTCCACTGGATACATCATTACACTTTAGGAAATTGCACTTTCCAATTTTATTGTCGTTTGCAATAACCATCAACAAAGCACAGGGAGCAATCTTTACAATTACACACTGACTGTTTTTTCACAATTTATGTTACCTATTCAAGAGTCACCAAACCAGAAAATCTCTATATCAGCTAAGAAAATGGAACAACAAAAACTGTGTACCCATACTAAATGGAAAATTAAACCTATAAGAAACATGCTTTTTCTCATTTTGGAACTTTTTCCATTGCGCTAATTTGAGCCATAGCAACGAGTGGCAGGATATATATATATATATATATATATATATATATATATATATATATATATATATATATAGAGAGAGAGAGAGAGAGAGAGAGAGAGAGGGAGAGAGGGATGGGGGAGAGAGAGAGTGTATGTGTGTAATTCAGTGTAATAGATGAAATTCAGTGTTATAGATGAAATAAAAAGAGTGCCCAATTATTTGTGCTAGAGCATATTTTTATTCAATAGAAACTATACATTATTTTGATCATCCATCAGTGCCTTCGGTTTGATGGAAAAACTGCAAACTCAACCTTCAGGATTAAAGATACCAAATGTGAGCGGCTCAAAAGCTAATGTAATCATAGTGTGACTCACTTGATCATTATATAAATAACATTGTGTGTTCCAATGTTTCTGTGAAATAAAATATATATATATATATACACACACACAGAGGGGCGTCTATGTTTCGTCCCCGCAGGAAATCATAGCATTTAGCCTTAGAATTAACTGCAGGAATGAATATATATATATATATATATATATATATATATATATATATATATTATTGGCTCACAAGGGTACTCTCCACCTCTTTTGATATCATTTGCAGATATATTTGCGTTTTCACAACAGTCTCTTACCACTGATTTCTCGATGTCAGCAGCCATTGATTTCCACTGGAATTTGAGTGGCACTAAGTCTCCCCAAAGTCCCAGTTCTCTTTGCACTTGTCCAGTGGAGGTCTGGTCAGTACTCTCTCTTCGGTCTTGCAATCCTCCTTAACCATTCTTGACTATTTGGTGTCACTCTTTTTTTTGGGGTGGGGGTGAGGTAATGGGAGGATGGGATATTGAGCTATAGATATGCTGTTTCAATGTTCTTGGTTCCATATACCATTTCTTCTTGTTTTACCTCTGCGTCAGTTTGGCCCGCACATGTGGCTCGTGTGTATTAATCTCCACATTCAAGGGTTTTCCTTAATATTTCAGCTGTTTCATTATTGTTATTCGTTGTATCTTTGCAACCATTCCTCTGATTACAATTTCGCCCATTCTTTTTTCAAAGCTTTTTGGAATTGTTCCTAATGCTGCTACTATTATAGGTATTATCTTGATTTTTTTCATCTTCCATATCCCTTTCAGCTCTTTGGCTAGCTCTGTGTATTTACTCAGTTTCTCCTGTGGTCAGCTGGAACAGCAAAGTCTACGATTTGACAGGATTTTTCTTGTTAATTATTACGACATCCGGTCTTCTTGCTTGGATGGAATTGTCAATTATTCTTATGTGTTGATTTTCACTATTTACTTTAATAGTGCTCAATACAAATCAATGCTTCAATGCTGGAAATACATGTCACTTAAGCTGAACAGAATCTTCTACATTTCATCACCATAATGGTTTTAGCCTGACGATTTCTTACGAGCAATAAAATTTAATCTGATAGTTTGCACTGATAGTGTAGAGAATAAGAGTCAGATTAACTACACTGAAAAGTTGTGATATAGTAGAACAACCTCTAATTAATAATGATTATATACACTGCTGATCAAACATTTAAGACCCCTTAAAAATCTTTAAAAAGAAACCTTTTTTAAGGATAGATTTTAAACTCTTCTGACTTAAGGTTACTAATACTACAATCTAAAAGGTTATGGAAACAAAAAGGTACATTCCAAAAATTTTATTTAAAAATGTGCATTTTTATTAAATTAGGCTTTTTACACATGATCAAAATTATAAGACCATGGGTATAAATTGTTAGATTTATGGTAATTCTAATGTTTTTAGTTCAGTTAGAGAGTAGCAATCACTGTGTAAAGGTGTTACCATGCCTAAAGCTAAACTAACCGAAGTTGAGCGCTCTCGAATTCTAGGATTCCATAAGCAAGGTTTGTCACAGTGAGCGATAGCAGCTAAGGTAAATCGCAGTAAAAGGTGTTATTTGCAACTTTCTAAAAAACACTGAAAATTATGGAAAAGCAAAATCCTTTGGTAGGTCCCCCCAAAATTTCTCCTGCATTGAGTAAGAGAATCAGGCGGGTTGTTATGAATGACAGGATTTTCTTCTAGTCAAATTAAAGCGGTTACAGATGGTGATTGCAGACGACACTTACAACAAAAAGGCATGGTAAATAAAAAGTGTAAACAAATTCCTTGATTGCTTCCACATCACAAAGCGGACCGCTTAAGATTTGGTAGTGAATATCAAACCTGGGACATTGAGAAGTGGAAGAAAGTCCTATTTTCTGATGAGAAAAAATTCAATTTAGATGGTCCTGGTGGCTTCCAGCGATATTGATATGACAAAAAATGTCTCTTGAAATTTTGTCCACATGTCATAGTGGTGGAGGGTCCATAATGTTATGGGGTGCCTTTTATCACAGAGGGACGATGGAGCTCCAGGTGGTGCAGGGTCGTCAGACAGCAGCTGGTTATGTTAGCATGTTACAAAAAGCATCTTTGATGATGGAGGGTCATCGTTTGTGTGGGGATGGATGGTTATTCTAACAGGATAATGCTGCAATCCACACTGCAAGACGGACCTTGAGCTTTCTACAATAAAATGGAGTCCATCTCTTTGGACATCCTGCATGCTCACCGGACTTGAACCCAATTGAAAATGTTTGGGGAGGGATGACAAGAGAGGTTTATCGAAATGGCAAACAATATTCAACAAAAAATGAACTTCGTGAAACCATCTTCAGAAACTGGAGCAGGATCTCCCGCACCTTAATGGAAACTCTTATTTCTAGCATGCCCCAAAGAATTTTTGAAGTCATCAAAAGCAGTGGAGGTAGAACTCATTAAGTTTGATTGGTGAATGTTTTCATACACTTTTCATACACGCTTTGTACAATTTAATAGAATTTTTGTCTTTGGTCTTATAATTTAGATCATGTGTAAAAAGCCTAATTTAATAAATATGTAAAATAAAAATTTTTTTTTTGGAATGTAGCTTTTTGTTTCCATAACCTGGAAAGTATTATTATTATTGTAGTATTGGTAACCTTAAGTCGGAAGAGTTTAAAATCTATCCTTAAAAAAATTTTTTTTTAAAAAGATTTTTAAGTGGTCTTTAATTTTTTATATATTATAGTAGGAAGTTATGAAAATATATATAGCAATACAGCTGCATAAGGCTGACGAATTCTTCTGATGATGCAACGTGGAATATTCTGTTTAGCTTAATTGCCATATATATATTCATAATTTACTACCTAGCTATGTATTGAGCACTGTTGAAGTAAACACTGAAAATTTGCGCATAAAATTATATCTTCGTATATTAAAATGTGATTAAATGAAGTAGTCATATATATATACATATTACATATACATACATATATATATATATATATATATATATATATATATATATATATATATGAGAGAGAGAGAGAGAGAGAGAGAGTGAGAGAGAGAGAGAGAAATTTTCTTTTCTTTAAAAAGCAGGTTAAGCGATAAAAGTGACTGGTTGAGTGCAGGCAGCGCACACTAAAGGCTCTTTTAATGTTGGTAGTGTTTCCCAAAAGAGTTTTATTTCTGACAGAACATCAATGCAGGCATCTACATCATCTACATCATCTACAGCCTCTACATCATGCACAATAAGAATTATCCTCCATCTTTACCCTATTTTTATACAGTTAATTTTTTTTCCTCCTATTTGTTTCTTTTTTTTCCCCCTATGTCCTCCCCCTTCCTCCATTCACCTTCGCCTCTCATCAATGAATTGGACCCGAATGAGAAAAGGGAATCGAGTTGACAGCTTAATTTTTATCTCGTGATTTATTTCAGAATAACAACCTAACCCACATTGGTTGCCAGAATCGTCAGGGAAAAACTTATACACGCATTCAGTGTCGAGTGAGTGACGGAGTTACCTTGAGAGAACCATCTATTAAATGTTAACTTTGAATGTTAGATGCGTGCATGGCTTATGCCAAATATTTCTATAGATTAGCCCGCACAACATCGACTGTCAAACAGATTGGCTGCAAACTTTCATCTCCTAAATATCTTCATAAGGTTATCCTGACGCTCCGCACTTCTTTATTTACATTGGAAGTGACGTCACACAAATCTTATAATACGGATGGCTACAATTGTAAAAATAATTTGTTTTATTTTTCTTTCATTTTGAGCTCCTTTTTTCTCCCGTTTGTTTTTGTATACTACAATTAATAAAAAATCTTCCTTGGCCTTTTGGTCAAGATCAAAGTCTAGTATCTGTTCTTCAGATGCTGCACTTCTATTTCTTGTTCTCTTTCAGTGAAGGAGAAATCTTTCACGACTGAGACAATTTTTATTTTTGTACCTTTTCTCCACGTTAAAAAACGACCCTGGTGTCTAACTCTGTCCCGTGGGGAGGCATAGTAAATAGGTACAATTAATAAACCAGTTTACAAGTAAAAAAATAATTTGTTTTATTTTTCTTTCATTTTGAGCTCCTTTTTTCTCCCGTTTGTTTTTGTTTTCTACAATTAATAAACCAGTTTACAAGTAAAAAATAATTTGTTTTAGCGAATTTAATTTTTTTTTCTCTCCCATTTGTTATATTGGTATTTGAGCGGAGAATCTAACATTTCTTTTCATTTTGAGAATTTGTTTTAGTTTTTAATTACTAACACAGCGGAGAATTTAACTTTTTTTCTCCCATTTCTTATTTTGAGTGGAGAATTTATTTTATTTTCATTTTGAGCTCTTTTTCCGATCCGGCGTTACCTTTTATAGGTACTCCTGCAGTCCTGCACTTTACGACCCGAGCTATTTTTTAACGCTATTATTTAGAAACCTATTATTTAACACGGGGAAGGGAGGGTGTATTGCAACTATTCTGTACTTTTTCACCTAACAATTCAATTTAAAAAAAGGTAAATATGAAGAATTACTCCACCCTCAAATTCCTTTAAAATTACCACTCTTAAAGGTTTTCGGGGTCGCTGAAAATGAAAATAACGTTTAAAATTATGGCAAACGAGTAGTTTCCAAGATTACAGGTAAAGACGTGTCCTAAACACGCCCGGACAAAGACAGAGTACCAAGTGTTCGACACGGCAGAGTCTTGTTAAGCACATTAGAGTACAAGAAGACTTTTAAACAAGAGACAAGGCGTCATTCTGGAAGTACCTGCAAATAAATGTCTGTTGTTTCAATTGAAAAAAAAGTGAGTCGAATTCTTTCCTTGTCTTTGTTTCTTTGCGACTGTCTGCATGCAACATGTGGATCCTGAGTGTTGATAGATAACGACTACGTTACAAATGTAATCTAAATAAAAATTGAAATGCAGAAAATTAAATGTAATGTGAACAAACGTCTTGCTATACAATTTCCCACTTAAGATGCACTTATTTATCTGGCCTGTGATTCATGGTAACTTTTACATTTCAGTGACAATGTGCATTCTTTGCAGCAAATATAAAAAAAAAAAAATGAACATGATGATGATGATGATGATGATAGTGGTAGTAGTGGTGAAATGAATACCAACATTGACCAGGCATACCATGTCTGCATCCTGCTGGTTCCATCGCATCACTTTCACCATGGATGTTGAGAACCTTCATATGGTCCCTCCTGATTCCAGAAGTAACTGAGAGAATCAATGCTAACATTAGAATCGAGTAAAAAAAAAAACAAAACAAAAAAAAACGCTGCATCATACTAATTTACATTTTTCTTTCTTTTTTTAAAATCTCCATTCCACTATGGGAAAACATGATACAAAGTCAGGATTGCAAAACTAACGCCCAAAAAATTGAGCACTGTTACCTAAAAAAGGGCCTCACTGCCACACTGGCATTCTGGCTTAGGTGATTAGATATAAACTAACACCTTTTCAAGCTGGAAAAAGGCACAGCCTAGAAGGATGGACCTCCTAGAACTGCATAGAACCATATGTCGGCCTGACAGAACAGGATCAGAAGATGCAACAACAGCCCACAATTTCTTCATTATCAAACTGAACTGTAAATTTATTAATTTTAATAGGAAACTCAATCTAAAGCTTTGATCAAATTAAAAATTTAAAACAACAACTATAAAAACATTTTTCTTTTGCCACATACACAAAAACATACAAGATATATCTGCAAAATACATGATAAGTATTTGTTAAGTTTTTTTACTTGAACTTCTTAACTATCAAATGGAACTGTTAAATTACAAACTAATTTGCTGAATTTAAAAACGAAAATGCACTTTATTTCTTATATAGTGTTTAAAAGAAAAAAAAATTATCTCTCCTTACTCTTGATTGGTCCAAATGTTAGGGCCTTTATATGGCAGGGAGCATTTTTATATGAATGATTTTTGTTGTTGCTATAAACAGCTGCTAAACTTCTGACCGACCAACAATATGGATTTAGGCAAGCTCATTCTACCGCAAATATCCTAACTGCAATCTTTGAACGTATATACCATACACTGGACAAAGCAGGGGAGGGTAGAGTGGTAGCCCAAGATATATCTAAGGCTTTGACTGGGTATGACATGGAAAATCAGATCATACGGTATCACTGGACGAACCATATGCTGCCAAGACTAAGCTTGCTTCCTTCAATAATTACAAGAAACCTTCTCAGCTACCAATAGGTAAGGCTAAAGATACATTACCTCAAAATGCTTCTTTCAATCTCCTCGGCTTAACGTTCCTAGGGAACATGAGTTGAAACATTAAGAGCATTGTCAGGGCCGCTGCGAGGAAGGTGAGCTCTCTCTACCGTGCTAGAAAGTTACTTACGCCTGAAAATATCCTGTACTTCTACAAGGCCACCATTCGCCCATGTATGGTGTATTGTTGTCACATTTGGGCTGGTGCATCTGCTATTAGTCTCTCACTCCTGGATAGAGTTCAAAAGAGAGTTGCCAACCTGATAGGTCCTGAACTGTCATCTAAGCTCCAACCTCTGTCTCATGGACGAAATGTTGCATCCCTCTGCCTATTCTACAAGTATTTTAATGGTAGATGCTCTGACGAACTACTAGCCTTTGTACACCCTCAACATAAATACCCCCGGCAAACGCGACAATCAGCAAAATCCCACCCCTACACAGTAGAGATCCCTAGATGTAAGAAAGCCTTCTACTCTAATAGTTTCTTCCCCAGAACTGCTAGACTCTGGAACTCCCTTCCTGGTTCCTGTTTTCCAAATTGTACTGGCATGCAGAAGTTCAAATGTAATGTGAACAGACATCTTGCTGCTCAACTCCCTACGTAGTATCCCTGCAACTTATGTCCTCGATAGTAGACCCCTACATCAAAGTGGCACTTTGCCTTGTTTGGGGTGAAAATGGAAAAAAAAACAATCTTTAAGTTATAGTTATTTATAAGAATTGTTTTTAGGTCTGTATTTGACGAAGAAAGTATGAAAAATGAATAGTCAGACAGATAAATATGTAGATTTTTTTTCTTGTTGTCAACCCTGATTGAAAAAAACAAGTATGAAAATAACCAGTTTATTTCTTTCCTATCAGAATTCATGTTCAGAAATATTAGATTAGAGATTAGAATAAGTATGTTTTCATTGTGTCAAAACAATGTGAGTTTCATGAATTTCTGGACAGGCCCATTTTTAATTTAAAAAATTTCTCACTGCTCAACTCCCCACAATCACCTGTTAGACATGACCCCAAATAGTAGATCCTTACATTACAAATGACAATATAGGGTGAAAAAGAATGAAAAGAGTTAAAAAAAAAAAGAATCACGCAATTCTGTCCTTACTACATTACTGTGCTCTTGTTATATCAGGGATATGTAGAGAAGTGCTCCGAGACGGTGACCTTGTGACAGACTAGAAGAAGGCTTCTGTGTTTGTTACAAAAAGACGATGATATAAATAATAAAAAAATCACTTAATAATGCAGCAACAGAAAAGCTAAGAATGGCACAATGCAAAATGAAATGCATTATGCTTAGCATCAGTGTATGTGAAAGAAAAAGAAACACCTGGATCAGATAGCAAACTGGAGTAAATAACATCATCATCACCAGATTTTCTTTTACTTTACACTACAAAAATATGCAACATATATCTGCAAAATACATGAGAAGTATTTGTTCAGTTTGAGGATATCTAGCTCTCTCCCACAGCAGGAACTTGGACTTATACTAAACTTTGTTTCTTGCTAAAGAGCAAACTAAAACGTGTTCAGCTAATCAAAAAAGATGGATAACCTGGTAATTATTTGATTATCGAGGTGAGCGCGAACGCAGACCCCACACTAATAAACTGTATGGCTGAGTTGTGCACATTTGATACGTTCATAGATATCAAACCAATCATACTGCAATGAAATGGTTCCTCTCTGGAAGAACGGTTAACTTGATCTCTGTTCTTCTACATAAACTAAGTACGAAGGCTTTTAGTTCTTCCCCACTGTAAGAACTTAGACACCAGGGTCTGAAAGTGGGTTTGAGAAGTCAGCGCCCCTAAGGAGGGGTACTCTCCCCAGTGAGGGCGCTTCAGGCGATTAACAATAAACTAACCCCTTCTCAAAGAGCGATGGCAAAGCCTGGGAGGGTGGACCTCCTAGAACTGCACAAAACTAAACTCTCACCGCAAAATCAACAAGGACAAGGTCATTACAAGAATGGTCTAATTTCTATTGATTTTGGGGGTCCAGGTTAAAAATCCCTAAGCAACCAGAACATGAATGAAATGGCAGAAACAAGTGCATGTATGAGGAATCTATAAGTTCTTTCTTTATTTTCGTATTACAGACTGAGTTGGTTACACATTTCAATCACTCCGAAAAATTCCGATTTTGGATGGCGAGCAGCCTAAGGACAGTCACATAGAAAGTGAATAATAAATTCAGAGCTGAGCAGCAGCATTCGGCAACTCTGTGTAAATCTTTATTGTATGTTAACGGAAATTGTATCTCCTGTGTAAGAGTTTTAATATCATTGAGGATATTAAAAGAAATATGATAATGCAATAGCAGACTATACTAAAGGAAACAATTTCATACCGTGCCGGAGTTTGAATTGCTCTGTTCAGAAAGGCCATAAAAAATGCCGGCATTTACATTCACCGAGCAGTTCCCACTCACTGCCTGACCTAGTTTTCTAACTGCAGGACAAGAAAGTATGGACATTTTAGCTTTGAAATATTTTTATAATTAAAACATGTTGATTTTTTTTTTTTTTAAGTATGGAAGACAATATACGTACTACTAAAATTCCATGCACGTTGCTTCTTTGCTATCTTGTATTTGTTTGTCTCCATGCACAAAGGATAACGTCACAAAGATATGGCGCCATAAAGTGAGTGACGTTATCTGTTTAAACAGTTGGAAGACATTAGACAAATGCTTTATAATTTCACAATAGGAAACGATCACAAAGGGATGACATCATCCATGAAGACAGATTGAAGACACTCTTTATCTATAATATAAATTTAAATGTATGTATGTATGTATGTATGTATGTATGCATGCATGCATGTATGTATGTATGTATGTATGCATGCATGTATGTATGTATGTATGCATGCATGCATGCATGTATGTATGTATGTATGTATGTATGTATGTATGCATGTATGTATGTATGTATGTATGCATGCATGTATGTATGTATGTATGTATGTATGCATGTATGTATGTATGCATGTATATATGTATGTATGTATGCATGCATGTATGTATGTATGTATGTATGCATGTATGTATGTATGCATGTATGTATGCATGTATGTATGTATGTATGTATGCATGTATGTATGTATGTATGCATGTATGTATGTATGCATGTATGTATGCATGTATGTATGTATGTATGCATGTATGTATGTATGTATGTATGTATGTATGCATGCATGCATGTATGCATGCATGCATGTATGTATGTATGTATGTATGTATGTATGTACGTATGCCTAAAACGTTCGACAGAGGCTACGGATTTTCACGAGATCGGTAAAAGAAAAAAGTGGTAGTTGGCAGGCAGGCTCGAACCCGTACCGTGAAGGAGGAAAGGAACCTGAAAAAAAAAGTGACGTCTTTGCCATTGCGTCTATTGCCAAACCGGAAGTGACAAAGGTTTAAATTAAGGCTAGTCAATCGAAAAGAG
The DNA here is from genome assembly GCF_053919585.1 of Euprymna scolopes. NCBI lineage: Eukaryota > Metazoa > Mollusca > Cephalopoda > Sepiida > Sepiolidae > Euprymna > Euprymna scolopes. The sequence goes on from NC_136484.1 coordinate 49,355,669, forward strand.
GGGATGACTTTCGAAAATATCGGTGCAAAAAAAAAAGCGACCCTTCCCTATAAAAAAGTGCCCAGTTGAGGGTGAAGGAATTAATGTTTTTAGCCAATTTTTCGATATTTGTCGTCCAAAGGGTCGATCTTCAAAACGATACCGATCTCGTGAAAATCTGTCGCCTGTGTCGAAAGTTTTAAGTATACATACATACATAAATACATAAATACATACATACATACATACATAAATTTAAACAGACAGGTCAGATTTATATTATAGATGGTAACGAAACATATTCACTTAATAATGCAGAGTTAGAAAACTAAAGGTGAAAGAAAAAGAAACACCTGGATCAGACAGCAAACTGGAGTATATGATATAATCACAACCATGCAAACGATAAAACATAGATGTACAGGTCACCTTTTGAGATATATGGACAACAGTTGAAAATATAGAACAACAGAATGGACCCCAGGGGAATGGAAAAAACTTTGAGAAAGGCAAAAAAACAAAACAAAACAAACAAACAAATAAACAACAACAACAAAAAAAAACAGTGGAGAGATGACTTTAACAGCCAACTGGGTCCTATTTGGCAATGCTCAGCCAGGGACAAAACAAGATGGAAGGATAGCAAGAAAGGATTCCATCTCCAGAAGTCATGAAAAACCCTAATGATGATGAAATATATTTATATAAATATAAAAAATAAAATCTTGCTACATGTATCTGTTTACCAAGCGACATCAGCAGTTAACATGAAGTATTAGTATTATTTCTAAACCCGACCACAACTGATAAATAAGCCAAAAAAGCAATGAAAAAATATAACTTTATTTTTACAGCACAAGCACACTAGATAAATAATAATTATTCGTAGCATTTTCCTTTTTTTTAACCAGGAGTGTTCAAAAACCTTGATGATTATGATTATATATATATATATATATATATATATATATATATATATATATATATATATATATATATGTATATGTATATTTAGTAATGTGATTAATAATTTAAAAATCAAATTATAATTAAATTAAAAATCCGTTTCATAAGAAGGAACAACAACAAAATTAATTATTTGTACGATCGTTTCGGAAAACAGCGTTTTTATTGTGGTAGACATCAAGTTACGGACAATAATTATTACATATAGTTTTTTAATAAACAAGTTTTCCTCGTCAGCAAATATTGTGAAAGGTTTTTATTAAATGTAAAAGACACCATAAATAAACCTAGCATTGAAGTAAGGCAGATGTATTTTTTAATTTTTCGCCCTTTGAAATCAGGAACTATGGTTAAAGTACTCATATAAATGTTTGCTATGGCTTTTCAGCTTTTTCTTTCCTGTATTTTAATTAAACTAGTAATTTCACTATTACATTAAAATACACTCTGCTCTTTAGACTATTGTTCTAATCTCTTTTATATATATATATATATATATATATATATATATATATATATATATATATATATAAATCTCCTTTATATATCTATATATCTATAAAAGTGAACGTGTCTGTCTGTCTGTCTGTCTGTCTGTCTGTCTGTGTGTCTGTCTGTCTGTGTACATTTCCCTACGCAATAACTCTGTCAATTTTTAGTCTATAGACTCGAAATTTGAAATACCGGGTACTGAGATTTGGGAAAATCGATGTGACGGGTGTCAGCCAGAAATTTGGCTGTTAAGGGGTCAAATTTCAACGATTTGACCTTTAAGAACTCTACCAAACTCCTCCGACAATTTTGGGTCTAGACACTTGAAATTTTAGATATAGGTTCCTTGAACCTGGATCTAACTTAATAAAGTGATTTGAGCCCGAAACTATAAATTTTAAGGGGTCATAATAGGGGTCAAAGTTTTAAAAAATTAACCATTTTTTTTTTGTTTTTTTTGCTTTTTTTTGCACAGCATACACCTCCAAACACCCGAGCAACGCCGGGCACCCCTGCTAGTATATATATATATATATATATATATATATATATATATATATATATATATATATATATATAACTGAAGTTAATAGACATCGTATAAAATTAGATGTTTATTTAAAATATTAATTATTTATGATCAAAATAATACAATAATGTACCAATACTTATGTGCTAAGGCTTAGTGACATTTGCTATGTGTTTTTTAATGCAAGAATCTTTTTAGATCTGCTGGTGATCAGTTCGTGAACATTATCTTGAAGGATTTATTTCCAGGTTTCAAGAAGTAATCTTAAAAGTCCTGCATTTTAAGATGGTTTGTGATTTTTGTTTTCGATAGTTTCAAGCTGAGGTGTTCGTATCTGGCAAATGACTTTTTCATTGAAATTTTGTAATCCCATTTTGATGCAATCAATTTTGTGTGTTTTTCACAGCGTGTGCGTATCATTCTAAATCTTGATAATATTGAAAGGGATCCTTGCTACAAACATGCAACACTATATTTATAGAAGATGAGCACTGTATTTATAGAAGATGGGAATTGTTGACATTGACTATTCTGGAATAGTCTGGAAATTGTTTTGATAGATATTATCTTTGAGAATAATACAATAAAGTACTAATAATGCTTAGTTGACATTCGTTTTGTGTTTTTAATGCAAGGATCTTTTTAGACCTTCTGGTGATCAGTTCGTGAATATTATCTTCAGGGATTTCTTGCCATGTTTTATGGTAAAGACCTGGGAGGGAGAGGGGTTAAAGTCATGTGATCACACCTCCTACTACTACTACAATGTGCATCCAGATATGCTTATCATTGAAAGACGATAAAACAAAAGCTAATGGTGTTATGCTGATATATCCTATTATGTCAGTACGTGGACTCTCCTTGATGTTATGAGCAGACAGAGTCGTTATGATCAACCCATGAGTAATCTCTAACAAGCCATTAATTCTGTACTTTCTGTAAATACATAATCTTGTTAACTACATCCTTGTTGTCTTATTTCACTTCGGTTCTTTAAAACCATAACTGCTGAGTATTCATGACGGAAACTAGGTGGACAAGTCAGACATAGACGGAAGTTTATTTCTGCCAAATATGATTGGATTGCAAAAAGGATTGTGAATTTCATGAGAGATTTCAGGAGTGCTATTTTTTGTGTGTTGATAGGTGGCCATCCTGTACAACACTTGATGGTATCTAATAGGCCGAACATGCACCCTCTGATAAACCGTAAATTCAATGAATATTGATACACTCCAAAAAGAAACAAAACAAAAAATAAACGAACTTCCTATCTGTTAATAACTGCACCCAGCTAATTAGAGGAAGGCGTGCAACTCACAACAGATGTCATTGTATAAGTGAGATCAGAAAATGGAAAGAAGTCTCGTTTTGTTTTGGGAAGAAAAATAAAAAAATAAATTTAATTACTTCTGCATCAGCTTTTAGGGAGAATTCAACCAGACAAAATGATTTTTGTTCACAAAAATAAATTGGATGCGATGCCACATAATTCTGATTGTATGAGTTAAAATTCTGTACACATCGCTAAATCAGTCGATTTCTGGTCCGAGGTGATCCAAGTTTTATTGGGAATTGCTACATTATCGCCATCTGTTCTTTTCTTGATCTTTTTCTGTTGTTTCAAATTATAATTTGTAGTGAAAACTGGTTAACAGAATACCAAGTGATATTTATGGTAAACAAGATGACAGGTGGCATTGATGGTTTACAGGATTGCAAATGACAGTAATGGTTAACATGATAGTAAGTAGTATTGATGGTTAACAGGATGACAATTGATACTGGTGGTTTACAGGATGGCAATTGGCGTTGACGGTTAATAAGATAGTAATTGAATCGATTAAAACAAACTTAAATTCCAACTTTGCACTTATTACACCCAGCACCCTAAGGGTTCTTCATGCCAAATTTGGTGCAATTCAAATGAATAGGTTTTTTAAAATATAAAATGTTCTTTAATTCGCATAAAAATTGAAACAGTACAAACTTATGTTTGTAATTGATTAAAAGGATAATGTGTATTTATTTGTATATAAATAAATATATATCGCCTAATCACACAAAAGTTATTGAGAAAACACACACACACACACACACACACACACACACACACACACACATATATATATATATAACTACTTAATTTACTCACATAAAATTAATATACGAAAGTATAGATTTATGTGTAAACTTTAAGTATTTACTTCAAAAGTGCTCAATACGTAGGTAGAGCTAGTTAGTAATTTATAAAATATATATGGCGATTAAGCTACACTGAATATTCGGCGTTTCATCCACTCTAGGACTCTTCAGGCTTATGCGTGATTTCTGTGGTTGTTTATCGTTTTTATATGCTCCTCTTCTATTGAGATTTTAGTTAGCCAATTAGCTATTTAACTATAGAACGACATTTTAGACACATTAATTCGTATTATTAAAACATTAAATGTAATCTAGGAGTGACATCATTATCATTGTCATAACCTACAGAGGAAGTAGTTCCCATTTTCTCCCTAAACGCCAAGTACTCCTACTGTCACCCACTTATACCACATATTTATGCTCACAGGGGACTTAAATTTAGATCCCTTCGTTCGGAACTGATCTATTCACAATTTGACATAGCATTTACGTTCCGTTCTTCTATACTAAAAATACTAACGTCTCCCCACATTTGTTTCTCCCATTCTGATTGGCTGATACGTGTCATTCCCTTATTCCTGGATTATAGGAATGAAAATATTCCCTACAGTTAACGAACATTACACAAACTTACTGTCATCCATTACCAAAACATACATATAATTACATTCTAGCTAACTATTGTAATCCAAAAGTTGGCTTTGTTTTCTTTTTCTGTGTTTATTTCCATTTTTATACTTTCCGTTAAAGAGATAAAATCATCGTATCGGCAGAGAGAGAGAGAGAGAGAGAGAGAGAGAGAGAGAGAGAGAAAGAGAGAGAGAGAGAGAGGGAGAGAGAGAGACAGAGAGAGATTAAAACATCGTAACGGATTGACCTCATTTCAGTAACGCGTCACATTAGTTGCTTGAAAAAAACAAAAAAAAAACATTAACTCAATCCGTAGTAGTGGCCTAGTGAATAGTACGCCCGCGTTATATCCTACAGATTCACACCCAACAAAAGGATTGTATTTTTTTTTAATAAAGTTTTAACATTTGAACAGGCTTACGCCTTGCGGTAAATACATATAACATTTCGTGTTTTTTTTTCTCCATTTTTCTCAGTTATTTTTATTAACGAATTCATACACATTTATTGTTTTTTTTCTTTTTACTTGATTTTTTTGTAATATCGAAACGAAACTTGGTAGCCATGTTGTTTTTTAGGTGTTTTCTTTCTTTTTTTGGCTTTATTTTTATTTTTTATTTTCATTTTTATTTAGGTTTTAGTTTGTTTTGTTACAGTGGTATGTGGAATAATTGAAACCAAGTATTGCGCCTATTGCGGTCATCAAAGAAAAAAATAAATGATAAATACACGGTAGAAGGTTCGTTTAATTTCCTTAGGATAGGATTCTATGTTTTCGTTCGTAAATAAATTTCTGCTTCTTTATAAAACTTTGAGACAAACTATTTTTAGTCGTGGAGCGATAAGTAACCAGTCAACATTACCACAGCTTCGACAGCTAAATGGATGCTTTTTTTAGGCTGCTTACTGCCTCTATTTTTTCTTTTTCCCCTCGCTGCTATTTTTAGATTTTTTTTGTGGTTGGTGGTTCCTCAATACCCTTACTATACCATCTGCTTTTTATATTCCGATAGCCATTCTTACCATGAGGAGTTGGGGGTGTCTATTCCGAAAACCGTTCGTAAAATGAGGAGGTTGGAGGTTCTCTTGAACATTTTAGTTAAAAAAGATTTTAGAATCATCAATGGCAGTTTGTCTGTGTATTTCAACTTTTAAATTTCTTAAATCCTTTGCCATTCTTCTGTTAGTTTCGGATATTTTATTCTAGTATATTCCATTGCGCATATATATATCAGCGTCCATTTTTTTTTCTTCCCTGCTCCATTGGATTTGTGCAAATTCGTTTTTTTTTTTTTTTTTTTTTTAAGATAAAATCAGCCATTGGTTTACCAACAGTTTTTACTTCAATTGTATCTATTGCATCTTTTGGGAGATACTTGAATAATTCTGATACAATCGAAAGTAATTTGTTGGGTATAGTTTTAGCTATTTTTCCCCCTGTAAATATTGTATTTTTCTTTCTTCTCCAATCATCATCGTCGCCTTCGTCGTCGTCGTCGTCGTCGTCGTCGTCGTCGTCGTCGTCGTCGTCATCATCATCATCATCATCATCATCATCATCATCATCATCATCATCATCAAAAAAAAAAAAAAAACTAAAATAGTAATATGGGATTACGAGCAGAATTGCGCATGTGTTTTACTGATTTCTGAGGAATGCCCATGGCGCTTAAAGGCTTTAAGATTTGCTGAAAATGATTTTAATAAATGTCACCATGTTTAGACAGCCTCTCAGTCAATCAATGCGAAGTACACCCCTTTCAAAATGGCACATTATACAGCATAAAAGTAAGAATAAAAAATGAATTTGGTATCATGAGTTGACAATAGGGTGACTTAAATTTTCTCATTCAATCATCGAGCAGATTATTGTAAAATAATACTATAATATGCATTCGTTTGGAGTACCCATGGGCCAACTTAGTGCATGCAGAAGTCATAAAAAATACATTCTTGCATTTTCACTAATAGTTTTTTTTTCGAAAAACAACACTGAAACTAAGTTAAATAGTCAACTGCTGATTACATTTTCTTTTTCTTTCATTATATTTAAGTATTTGCAAAAGGTTGCATTGAGGGGATTTATCTTTAAAAAGTAACATGACTGAGAAAGAGCGAATGAGAGAGAGAGAGAGAGAGAGAGAGAGAGAGAGAGAGAGAGAGAGAGAGAGAGAGAGAGAGAGAGTGGGTTAAAAGAAAGATGTTAGACTATTCTTTTTTCCTTTCGATGATCCGGACAACATCGGGTATCCTTGCTAGTGCTTAAATAATTCTTTGCCGACGAATCTGACGGTATATTTTTACAGATTGACCTTTTGTGTAGTGTACGATTCTAAATCGGCTGAATGGGTTGACTGCAAATAGGCGGTGATTGATTGAGTATAAAATGTATAAATAGTGAAGTACGTCTCATACGACCCCTCTTCGAGATGGCAGTATTTTTATACAACAATGAATCAAACGAATTAAGTATTGGGTTTCGTTCAAGTCGAATTCAATGTATCAACTAATTGCGTGCGGGAATGATTTTCATCATCCATTTCAGCGTGTCTTCATAAACTTATGTTTAACATTGACATACAGCTGAGTGATATGACATTTAAGAATCGTCCACTTGTGTCGTCCACTTGAGAACCATTTCTAAAGAATACTTGAAATGATGGCTCATTTACATGAAAAAGCTGAATAAGCTGTTTGCTTTGAAGGCGGAATCGGGGTTATCAAAAAGATTCATTGCTTAGTATATTCGTGATTTAAATCAGGTTTTAATAAAAAAAACCCAACATTTTTTACAAAGGGCCCGAGGCTACTCGTGGATAAGGATTAATGAGTGTACGGTAGTCAATGGAGCAATATCGCAGTAATCATTCGTAGTGAAAATTTGGTAAATTGGATTACTTAAGTGGACGGATCATCAAGAATTTGTTTACGTTGGACTTGAAGACGACCATATTGAAGTCAGCTGGAAAGCAGGGAAACAGAAGAGAGTTAGACAGGCTGTGGCAACAGTACTCCATCCTTGGAGATACTTCACTTATATAGGTAGAAAATTGCATCAGCAGTTAGATATCTACTAGAGCAGTAGAATGATCCCACCATTTTTTCCAACGACCTTGGCAACAGATTTGATGTACATGTTCCATTTCAGATCAGGAGTAAAGGTCAGACACAGAAGCTTGTCAAAACATGGAGCTTCCCCAAGACGAGAGCCATTCATTTCAGCTGATGCCAGACGAGGATCAGAGCATTGATGATGTAAAGATAGAAGCTTGGTTTTAGATGCATTAAAAATAACCAGGCACCTCTTTCCCCATTATGAGATCAGAGGAAAGAGAATCAGAAAAAAATTTAGTCATTGACGACCTTTGATGTGTTATGATAGATGGTGGTGTCGTTAGTATAAATGCCTACGAATGATCCTAGGATGTGATTTGGAAGATCATTGATGTAGATCAGGAAGAGAGTAGGGCTCAGGATGGACCCCTGAGAGACTCCAGCATTAAAACTGTGAGCTTCTGATTTCTGCCCATTAACCACTACTCTTATGAACCTATCAGAGAGAAATGATTTAATAATTGAGAAGACATTTCCAGCTATACCGTAGCTGAAGATCTTGTGAAGTAGACCTTTATGCCATACCCTATTAAAGGCCTTTGATATGTCAAGAAAAATTGCACTAGAAAGGAAGCCTCCGTTGAGAGATTCACTAATCCTCTGAGATATGACCATTAGCACATCTGCTGTAGATCTAGCAGAATGGAGACCTTATTGCATGTCACTAATACGGTTATTTTTGCTGAGATAGTTGACTACTTCTCTATATAACACAGATTCAAGTAAAATACTCATGACACACAGGAGACTTATTGGCCTGTACTGAGAGGAAGATGAGCGATCACCTGAATTCTTAAATACAGGGCATACTGATGAGATTTTCTAGGGTGTTGGGAAGCAATTCTCCTTAAGACAACGCTTAAACAGCTTTGTAAGTATGGGAGCTAATTCTGGTTGAAGCTTTTTCAGCACTATAATTGGAATGCTATCAGGGCCAGTTGCTTTACTGGAATCAAGGTTTTTGATTAGCTTGGCAACATCACACTGATATTTGTATGTCATATAGCGTATTTTCAAATACAGGAGGAAATACGACGGGGGGCAGCCTTGATCGCATAGGGTAGAATTAGTTGCAAAGTTCTTGGCAAGGAGTTTGGCTTTGTCTGATGCTGACGAAATTACCTCATGTCCATTGATGATGGTTGGGATAGAGCATATGCTTCTGTTCAGGACCCTGTTTGCTATTTGCTAAAACTGGTGGGAACCAAGCTTCTGCTCAGCTACTTTGGACTTTACAGACTGAGCATACAACTGCCACACGTTCTTTATTACGTTTTACAATGGTTGCTGGCAGTCTTGAAAGCGGCTTTAGTCTCAGTCATTTATTACGTTGGAAGCAATGGAAAAAGTGATTTCTGTACGCAATGGCAGCAGCACATTCTTGAGAGAACCATGGCTGGCTGTTAGGTTTTTGCTGGAAATATTTGGAGGGTATGGAATGGTCTATAAGTCTGAGACTATAGAGGACACATTCATTTAAAACATAGAACGCAGAGGCAGATCTGATATAAATGTGCGAAAGCTATCCCAGTCAGCCATAGAGTATCGATATACTGTATGATGGAGATGTACGTCAGAAGACTTATTACATTTCGTTTTTATCTTAACTGATACAACTGAGTGGTCGGAAGATCCCAGTGGAGCCAGAGCGTTCAGTAATGGTTCCTGAGTCAAACGCTTTCGTTGATATCATGAACTGTTTCAGTAACTTTTCGACCAAGGTTGAATTGAAATAAGAAAATTGTGCGAATTTGCTTTTTTTCTAACTTGTATTAAACATTTTGAAAAGAAGACATATTTTTTTAAAAACAATTGTAATTTAGACGATTAGATTGAGCGAAAAACGCTCTTTAAAATAATATATAAAGTAAAGGTATAATAATAGCAACTTATTTGAAAATACATCATTTGAAATAAAAATTAACAATTACGCAACAACTTTCTTCTCAACCTAATACTAAAACTGAGTTGATCTATGTTTGTTTTCCTATATGTTTTAATTATACAACATAAATTAAAACAATTCCTTGATTATGGGATTGCGTTATGTTTGAAAAAACAAAAAAAACAAAAACAAAAAAAAACAATGAAAACAACAAAAGCAACAACAAAACAAGTTTAATGATTTTAATTCGCTGTAAATTGTAATTATCTCAACAAATGACCCATCTATCAGTAAGCGTATATTTATCACTCCTTTTCTCTTTCATTATACCCTGTTTGATTGCTTCTCACTTATTTTATACTGTATCGTTTTCATATCTCTCTCCCTCCGCCCCTCTCTCTCTCTTTATTTCTTTTTTTCTCTGTTTATCAGCAGTCGCGTGTAATGAAGAAAAGAAAAACAAAACAGAATAAAAAGATACGAGTGATCTATTATAAACAAAAAGGAACATCGCCACAGTTAACCCATTGCTGCGGAGAGAAATAGAAAGAGAGAAAAATGGAGATATAAGAATAGCGAGCTGAAAGAGGCTAATTTTTCATTAAGATTTTTAAAATATATTTTTTAAATATTACAACTGGCTTTGCAAACTTGATTTTTCCTGGTTGAAACAACGTAATCTGACCTTTATGGGTGACTTAACGAGAAATATTTTGTGTTCGCATAGCGTATGTTGCGGGACTAACGTGTGTGTCGATGTTAATCCCGCAAATTCCCCGATGAAGAAGAAGAAGAAGAAGAAGAAGAAGAGGAAAATCAGGTGTGATAATAATAGGTGATTCTAATAGTGAAAGAGATGGAGATAAGAATCATAGTGATAAATCAGGAGTTGAATAATAAGAATCGAATGTAAAATGGAGTTGAAACAATCAGGCAAAGATGACTGAGACGAATGAATAAATTATTTAAAATTTATTTTTTTATAAAAGATTGTAAAAGAAAAGAGAAGACGAAAGTTTCTTCTTGGTCGGAAGTCTCTTTCTGTGACTGAGATAATTCAATGTTTTTCATGTAATAAAAAAAGTCAGTTCCTCAACTGAGGTATAAAAAGATCTACATGTGATGAAGTAGAAAAGTCCTGCGACTGAATTAATTGAATGGTTTTTTATATATAGAAATAATGGTACTTGTGCATTTAACGAACCAGACGTAACTCAGTATTTGCTCGGCTTTGTCCGGCGCATGACGTCAACAGCCGGACATAACCGAGCGTTGCCGATTAAGCAGACGAGAATTTCGCTATCAATTGGAAGAGTGTCACAACAAACGCTTATTTGAAGAGAGTTAAAAAAAATTTGTTTTAAAGATAACTCACAAAATAATAATGAATATTATAAACCTTGCGGACCAGCTCCAGACCCCAGAGGCTGCACTAAACTTTTGGCCAGGATTGTGTACTTGCAAAGAGAACAAGCCTTTCCGACGGTTACGGTTGGAGGTGTAAGTGTAACATGTCGTCGATGGACCTCCATTAGGATTGGGACCTTCTTCTCAAAATCCCGACTAACCATCGCATGTTTCTTCTTGGTCGGAAGTCTCTTTCTGTGACTGAGATAATGTTTTTCATGTAATAAAAAAAGTCAGTTCCTCAACTGAGGTATAAAAAGATCTACATGTGATGAAGTAGAAAAGTCCTGCGACTGAATTAATTGAATGTTTTTTTATATATAGATATAATCAAGAAAAATCCTTCGACTGAATTAATTGAATGTTCTAAAGGGGACAAGTAAGAGTTCTTGGTTAGAAATAACCAGTCTTTTTTACGAAGAATTAAAAGTCAACCGCTTACTTAGCGGAGAGATAGAAAAGGGGGGGGGGAATGAAAAGTCCATTAGGGTTACAAGTCCGCATCCACGTGGAGGAATTAATTGTCGTGGCACGCGCGTGTTTAACGTCCAAACGCGGACGGGGCGATGTTGATGTTTACGCCATAGTGCTCAAAGGTCGACCCCGTGTTTGAGCGAGAAATGCCCCTGTTATACTTGTCCGACCGGCTCCAGAGAGGCATTCAGGGGAAAAAAACATTTTTTTAAATTTTGTTTTCCCTGTAATTCGATTGGATAAAAATAATAATATTCTTATGGCGTAACGCACGAACAATTGGAATTTTATTTAAGAACCACCGAATTTGCGTGAGTAGGCAAAGGAAAATATACGCACAGCTGAAACGATGTTTATACACCCACGCGCGCGCAACTGGGTTTTACTGTTAAGGCAGCGCGCCATTATTTTGTTTTGGAGTAGATTCGACGCGCGTGCGTCGGGGCTAAGACACGTAACTTTCGCAACAACAACAACAACAACAACAACAACAACCATAAAAACACTTCCAGATCTGTTTCTAATTTGAACGAATTGTTTCTCTGTACAACCGTTTTGGCTGAAGAATATGAACGATTTCATTTACCCGGAGTTATCTCCCTTTGTTATGTTATTTTGTTTTCAATCATTTTCGTCATGCTTTCACCAATTGTTTTAAAGTGTTCTGCCATTATTTCTCTGATTTGTCTCAGATTTTCAGCAATTTATCTTTTTCCTACAGAGAACACGTTTATTTTCCATTTACTTATGTTTTTTAAATCCCAATTTGTCACAAATTGGTTTACTGAAGTGTATAACCGAGATATATGGATTTTCTCTGTTGTAAAGACTACAAGGATGAGTTAGTCGGTTGGTAGCCATGTTGAATTGAGATAATGATCTTAAGCCTTCAGAGATAATAAATCCGGGCAAATAGTAATAAATCTATATTAGTTTCAAGTGAACAGCAGCAAGTCTACCCAAACAAAAGACATCTAGACAAACACCCAAATGATTGTATACAAAGCTCTCATGCTTTCAACGCTTCTCTATGCCTCAGAGACCTGGACGATGTACTGTCGATACCTTAAGACCCTGAAGAAGTTCCACCAACGTTGCCTGGACAATACTCTGAACATCTCATTGGTGGATTATCATACCAACCTCAGTGTCCTCTAGAAGGCCAACACAATCAGCATCAAAGCCATCATCATTAGGAACCAGCTGAGGTGCTCAGGGCATGTCAGGATGTCGAGTTCCTGGCTGTCGAAACAACTCTTCTACGAGCAGCTAAAAAAAATAAAGCGCATTCGAGGAGGCGAGAAGAAACGATATAAGGATTTTCTGAAAGCAAACCTGAAGGCACAGACACATGGGAGACCCAAGCAAAGGACGGGCAAACCTGGAGGCAGACCATCGCCACCCTTTGAGGCCAACCGACGAGCAGACCTTGAAGAGAAGGAGGGATAGAGAAGAAGGCTCGCAAGCCAACCCTCCAAATAAAAATGGAACAACCTGCTTGCATTGTGAAAGGCAGTTCAAGGCCAGGATCGGCCTCGTCAGTCATCTTAGCACACACTCAGAACACAACTACCATCCTCACTGCTGAGGGGTTGCCAAAAGAGAGATGAAAGACTAAATTAAAAAGAACTCTCTAAACCCAAACGTCAGTCTAAAAAGGCATTCATAAAATTTCAATATAACTTCAATTGATTTATCTAAAAACCACTGTAATGGTTTCTCGAGAACCAATTTTAACTCGTCCAATCCTATGATTGGCTGCAGTCACTCATTTGCCTCTCTATTGATCCGTATATAAAGTAAAAGGCAGAACAGTGTGTGATCTTGGAAAATAAGGAATATCTTTCCAAGGAATGAATGATGCTGAAGTAAAATCTGAATATCTTAGAAGAAAATCAAAGAATTGTCTTTTAGAAGTTTTGCTGAAAGGAAGGAAGGAAATGCATACCGAGAAGCAAAGCGAATGGGGGGAAAAAAGAGACCTAAAATGCAGAAAATATATTGGCCAAATTCTCCAATGGAAATATATATATACATATATATATATATATATATATATATATATATATATATATATATATATATATATATATATATATATATATATAACATTAAATAATAATTATGTTTTATATCTACAAACACTAGTGCTTCATGCTTACGCAATCATCAGTGTAGGATAATTATAGCCGATTGAAAGATTCAGACCAGCCACAAAGCCACTTTTGACTTCATTTGCTAAGCCTTTACCTCAAGGCCACTAAACAATTGCTAGGAAAATGAAGAGAATCAATAACTAATAAACGCACAATTCGGAGGCAGACATAAAACAATCTAGAGTGGTCGAACGATGGAAGTCGTGAACGCATAACGATGTTCGAAACATAAAACCACCCAGAGTGGTCGAATGATGGAAGTCGTGAATGCATAAACGCTAGTTGACTGCCTCTTAGTTTATATTTCCCAGAAGTATTCTTAAAGAGGCTTCATAATTATAATAAAATAATTATTATTTTATTTCTACAGACACTAGTGTTTCATACTTACGCAATCATCAGTGTAGGACGACAATTCTTGCTCGTTGGGAGATTCGAACTCTGCCACAAAGCCACCTTTGATTCCATTTGCTAAGCCTTCACCTCCAGGCCACCAAACAATCGCCATAAGAATGAACAGAATTACAAACTAATAAACACAGATATTAGACAATCAAGAGTGTTTGAACGATATATATATATATATATATATATATATATATATATATATATATATATATATATATCTTTATTTTTTATTATACCTTGATTTAAATCTTTGTAAGGGAATATAAAAGTGGTGCAAAACTGCTCTGTTTGAGAAATTAATTTTGGACGTGTATTCCTTATATATATATATATATATATATATATATATATATATATATATATATATATATATGAGGAGTGTGCAATAAGTAATGCCCCTGACCCACTTCCAGTTGTCTGATCTAGCTGAAATTTTGCATGTGCAATGATTTATATCTCTACGGGTTATGTGGCAAAGTACAGCTCTGAACTAATTGTGGTTACAGGTATTTGAACTGAGTCATGTGTGAAATGGAGCCTGTTGAATGTTGAGCAATGATCCGGGTTTTGTATTTAAAAGGACGCCCACCACAGGAGACTTTTGATGAAATGAAAGAAACTTATGGTTATAATGCCCCATTGTAAAACGCTGGCATCATGAATTCAAACATGTCCGGAAATATGTGGAAACAGCTCCCAGACCTGGTCGCGCCCCCTTCTGCCATTGATGAGGCATCTGTCCATCAAGTTGAGGCTGCCATTTTGGAAGATCGGCGCATTACTATTCGCCAAATAGCCCAAGATATCAAGATTAGTACAGGGTCTGTGGAAACTATCATTCATGACCATTTGCATATGCATAAGGTGTCTGCCAGATGGATTCCCAAGTTGTTCACACCATTCTAGTGCTCAAGGATGAATATGGAGATATGCCAAGAAAATGAGTCAAAGTTTTTCAAAAGACTGATTACACAGGATGAAACCTGGGTCCATCACTATGATCGAGAGACCAAAGCCTAGTCAATGCAGTGGAAGCACTTGGACTCACCACCTCCAAAGAAGGCAAGGGTGCAGCCCTCCGCTGGCAAGGTCATGCTCACAGTCTTCTGGGACTAGGATAGAGTAGTGATGACAGATTTCCTGGCAAATGGTACCACAATTACAGGAGCCTATTATGCTTCACTTTTGAGGAAATTAAGGGAAGCTATCAAAATCAAGAAGTGGGGCAAGATCAGCAAAGGTACCCTCCTCCTGCAGGACAATGCTCCGGTCCACAACTCGCATGTCACCAGATCAGAAGCATGGGGCGTGTGGTTATGAAATTTACCCCATCCTCCCTACTCTCCTGACCTTGCACCCTCTGACTTTCCCCTTCTTCCCCGCCATAAAGTTGTTTTTGAAAGAAAAGCGTTTCCCAGATCATGCAGACTTGATTTCTGAAGTCACGTCATGGTTGGAGAACCAAACTAGGGTGTTCTACAAAAACGGTCTCCAGAGCTGCATCAAACGATGGGAGAAATGCATAACTCTGGGTGGTTCCTATGTAGAGAAAGACTAATAACTGTGCCAAGTTTCGTTGCTCTACTGCTATGGGAAGTGGGTCAGGGGCATTACTTATTGCACGCTCCTTATATATATATATATATATATATATATATATATGCTTTGTAGGGTTCGAGTGCTTGACAAGAAAAAAAAGATGACTCGCATATGTTTTGTACTTGACGATCACGTATGAGGAACGCAGACTCTTGCCATTTCTATACAAATGAGACCATATCAGGTGCATAAAAGGAACCGTGGAGAAAACAGGAGGTTTAGTTGGAAGAAGGTGTGTTATAGACGACCTTACATGGTAGCAAACATTACTGTTGATATGACCTGACATGGTAGCAAACACTTCCATCGATACAACCTGCCACAGTAGTAAACACTTCCGTCAATATGACCTGACATGGTAGCAAACATTTCCTCTACATAACTCAATGCAAACAATTCTGTCAACACGGCCCTATACGATTCTAAAAAACTCAGTCAACATAATCCAACATGCTGCCATAGTTTGAACTGTGATGGAACACTTCAGTTCAAGAATAATCTGGAAATTGTTTTGATAAACTAAGATGACCTCATGGATAAAAAGACGGTTGCTTATGTTGCTTCCCGAGGGAAGAGAAACAAGATAGGACTAAAAAAAAATTAGTTATCGTACGCGGCAGTATGACTGTGACAACCATCAAGTTAAGTGAACAAAAAACGTAACCTGAATGCTTCTGTCTACATGATTTCACACGAACAATGCTGTCGACATGACGGTAGCAAATACTAATGTAAACACGACCAAACATGATCCTGAACAATTCCGTCTACATAACCTGACACAATCCTGAAAAACTCAATCAACATGACCCGACAAATAATTACGTTGATACAATCCGACACACTACTAGATCACCCTCGGCAGTTACTCCCTGAACGACTCTGGCATCGTCTTTTTCTAGCCCTTGGACGATCTCATTTTTTTGCCTTAAGTGGGCCTGCCTGAGGCACCGATGCACAATTCTTGAGCGTTGCCACACATGCCTGTCACAAGTTATGATCCGGTGCATGTGGATCTCATTCAGGATCACACTTATCACTGAAGTGTTCCTCCCTTCAAAACATTAACCGGTGATAAAACAAAATACTGTTGGACATTTATGGCTGAAACCTGGTGGACAAGTCAGGCATAGAGTGATCTTTATTTGTGTCAAGTACGAGTGCATTGCAGAAAGGGTTGTAAATTTTATCAACGATTCCACGGATGTAATTTTTTGGAGGGTCACCCTGTATGTGTTTATTTGTATTGTCATATTGATATGCATCAGCTTCCCTGGGTTATTTCAAAATTTAAATTATCACTTTCAACAAAACAGTTAATCTAATAATATTATAAGCACCGCACTGCTGTGCATATCTAATTTGCTTAATTTAGTTTGAATGTTCAATTGTTATAATTTAGTGCCTCATTCATATTGAAGAATTACAATGCAGATTATTACAATGTAATTATTATCTCCTAAATTTCTATTTATTGGCATATAACAAATATTATAATAATAAATGTGTGTTTCCGGCGTTAATTTGATTACAATTTCGATTAGAGAATAAATTTCTCTTTGCTCTCTCACATAGAAAAAAAAGAAGAAAAATTTTTGTATTTAAGAAAAGAGTAAAATACAAATTTTATAGAAAAACAAACAAACAAACAAACAAACAAAAAAAGCAATGATATGTTAACTACAAAAAAGTTGTAATGGCAGAATTATCTTAGTTATCTCCCTTGGATTATATCCGACTGATCTCCCTTAAATTACTCATGCCAGTGCTAGTGAGAATAGGCTCTCCTGTTTCTGGATGTCAAAAATATCATATCACCCACATGGAGAATTTACAAGTCTTTTCTGGCTCTCTAACTCACGTGGACGTTTCGTCCAGCTCCTCCTAGGAGCATGCCTTCCCAAACTCTAGCAGTCTCTGTCTGAAGATAATGTTTTCTTATGGTAGTCGTTTAGATGCCTAGAACATCACAACAAACAAATATAAATAATATTTACATATATAAGTGTCCATGCACATTCTCCGTCCTGTTATCCCAGAATCACGTGTCATTATCGCTTGTATTATGGCATTCATGCATTCTTTTCCTTTAGTAAGTACTAGCCTGGGTGCCTGGCGTTGCCCGGGTGTTTGGAAGTGTGTGTTGAGCAAAAAAAATAAATTGTAGTAGGCAGGCAGGCTTGAATTGATGACGCGAACGAGGAAAAGAAAGTGGAGGTGTGTGTAAGGGTGATGGTTGAGCAAAAAAAAAAAAAAAGAAGGAAAATTGCGAATGTCAAAAAAAAAAAAAGAAGGAAAATTGCGAATGTCAAAAAAAAAAAAAGAAGGAAAATTGCGAATGTCAAAAAAAAAAAAGAAGGAAAATTGCGAATGTCAAAAAAAAAAAAAGAAGGAAAATTGCGAATGTCAAAAAAAAAAAGAAGGAAAATTGCGAATGCAAAAAAAAAAAGAAGGAAAATTGCGAATGCAAAAAAAAAAAAGAAGGAAAATTGCGAATGCAAAAAAAAAGAAGGAAAATTGCGAATGCAAAAAAAAAGAAGGAAAATTGCGAATGCAAAAAAAAAAAAGAAGGAAAATTGCGAATGCAAAAAAAAAAAAAAAAGAAGGAAAATTGCGAATGCCAAAAAAAAAAAAAGAAGGAAAATGGCGAATGCAAAAAAAAAAAAAAAAGAAGGAAAATTGCGAATGTCAAAAAAAAAAAAAGAAGGAAAATGGCGAATGCAAAAAAAAAAAAGAAGGAAAATTGCGAATGCAAAAAAAAAAAGAAGGAAAATTGCGAATGCAAAAAAAAAAAAAAAAGAAGGAAAATTGCGAATGCCAAAAAAAAAAAAAAAATTGGAGTAGTAAACAAGCTCGAACCCATAACACGCCAGAGTAAAAAGAGGTGAAAAAAAAAAACTCAAATAGTTTTACAGATGTACCCACCGTGGTCGTGACATGGGCGGTCGAAATAACGCCTTTTATGCACCGTCGTGGATGCAAGGGTTGAATGACTTGCAAAAATGTCAGCGAAAAAAAACCGACCCTCCGTGTAGAAAACTGCCCAGTCAAGGGTGAATAAATTAATTGTCATCTAAAGGGTCGAGCCTCAAAATTATACCAATCTTGTGAAAATCCGTCACCTCTGTCAAAAGTTTTTAGGCAGATATACAAGCACATATATGCATACATACATACATACATACATACATACATACATACACTTAAACAGATAGGTGAGATTTATATTATAGACTAGTCTGGGTGCTCAGCGTTGCCCGGGTGTTTGGAGGTGTGTGTTGAGCAAAAAAAAAAAAAAAAAGTGGTAGTAGGCAGGCAGGCAGGCTCGAAACCGTTCCACGAAGGGGGAAAAGAATGTGAAAAACGTGACGTCTTTGCCGTTGCGCCCATCGCCAACCGGAAGTGGTGAGGGTTTAAATTAAGGCTGGTCGATCAAAATGAGGGGATGACTTTCGAAAATATCAGCGAAAAAAGCAACCCCTCCCTGTTGAAAAGTGTCCAGTTGAGGGTTAAGGAATTAATGTTTTTAGCCAATTTTTCAATATTTGTCGTCTGAAGGGCCGCGCTTCAAAATGATATGAATCTCGTGAAAATCCGTCGCCTCTGTCGAAAGTTTTAGACATACATAATACATACATACATACATACATTTGAACAGGTGAGATTTATATTATAGATGTCTGTGGTTTTTACCCCCTTTTTTGTATATCATGTTAAGTATCACCTTACATGTTTCATGTTTCCCTTTCTCGTTTATCGTTAACAAATTGTTCATATGGGAATAAATCTGCATATTAGCAAATCCAATTGTTTCTTTCCATTCTTGTGTGCTATTTCCGATAATACAACATATAAAATGGCAGCTCCTATATCCGAACATGTAACTAAAAACATAAAAGCTAGTATATATAATATTTTTGGAGCTTTACAGATGCATTCTTCCTCCCAAAACCGTTTGGGGTTTGCTCATACCAAAATCGAACCAGCAGAATCTACGCCATTTTTGGAAGATGTCTCGTTCTTTGTGGATCTAAGTTATGGTCATGAGCAATTCTAGGAGGTCCGCTTTCCCAGGCTTTGTCTTCTAATCCTTTGAGAAGAGATAAGCTTATTATTAATCGCCTGAGGCGCACTTACCGGGAAATGCTGACAGGGCTGTTCAGGCAATTTTTGTTCAATCAGAGTATTCATTCTCTAGGGTACTGTTTTTCTTTCAAATCACACTTTCTTTACCTCGTATGTAATCCTCCATTAGCGGAAGGAAGATAAAAGCTCCGTAACAATGTCTACATGAATAAATTGGACATTTTTTGAATATTTCCACACCCACCCGGAACTCAAACAGAATCTACTATGCACAAAAGACAATTATATTAGATTTAACTGAAATATAATTTGAATAACGGGTGTTTACAGATTGATTCAACATCTAATTTGTATAAAATATTTAAAAACGCTATTTTAATAAAATGCTCTGATTCATTTCTTGGTAACTTTATTTATCTTTGTCTACTGTGCCCCTGTTCTATTATAATTTTGAAAATGCATAGCCATTTTGAAAGCCATGTTATCCAGAGAAAGATAAAACCTAATTTATACTTGAATTCAAAACATGCAAAAAACAAATCAATGAAGTTTTTAAAACACGTGATTGCCTTTGGTTTTCTGAATAAATTTCTCCAAAGCAAGGATAGCTTTCTTCAAGCAAAGTCCCCCGACGCTTGCTGCGGGCCTGTCAGAGTAAAATCATAAAAAAAGCATATCCAATACAGAATATTTCCAAAATAGTCATTTTTTTTTTTTTTAATTTCCATAAATTTTAATAGTAAATAAAAAAACAGTTTAGAAATATTCTGTATTGGATACGTTTTTTTTTTTTTTAATGTTTGATTTTAGTCTGACAGGCCCGCAGCAAGCGTCAGAGGACTTTGCTTGATGAAAACTGCGAAGTAAAAAAATTATTTGTGCTTATAAAAAAGCATTACCTTTGAATATACTAATTGATTCATATTCATCTGAATATAACAATATTTCAGGATGGATGTATTAAAAAACGGAATTTTTCAAATAAAAATCGATTAAGTCTGCTCTCCTTTCCTGTAGACTACAACATGTTCTTCTTTGTTGAGGTGTTTGCTTACGTAATCAAAATTTGTCCATTCATCATTTTCAAGCCTTTCATAATATTATTAAATTCCATTAACTCTTATCTTCAAGTCGATGTTAGTCACGGTGAGTAGTAAATCATTAATATAAGAAAAGTAGAAAAGCAGGAAAATCCAGTAGAAATCTAATAGTAAGAACTGGAGCTACGATGTCAGAATATGATGTCATGAACAGGAAGTCCAGATTGACACGTAACTAAGAAGAGAGTAAAACCATTCCTTTTGGCTGAGTCTACGACGTGAGCAGATATATTTTCAGAAAACTACCTCTTCCATTTCCTACTGGATGGTGCGTTGTCAATCATGTATAACCCTCTGCACAGAAGATTAAAAAGAGAACAAAATAAAGATGAACATAAAATCTCAGATAAAATTCATTTTAGACTAAGTTACTGCACGGAGGCATGTGAAGCTTCCTCTCGGGCGATTTCACAGATTTCGATGACAATAAACATATAGGAGTGTAAAATATTCATTGATCATCATTCAATCCCGGGCAACGGCGGGTCTCCCGGTCGTAAAATATACGTATGCAGATTTCATATTATTATTATAGATTCAATTATCTATTAATTATTATATTGTATCTAATATATAGTTATTGTTATTCCACAACTCTAACTACAAAAAACAGCATAAGAGTGCTGCAGTGTTTATCATAACTATAAAGATCAACTCAACTACAACTAAAACGATGGTTGGTAACAGCATAAAAGAATAGAAAGAAGCAGAGATTCTACAATTGAGTGATCTGATTACGAGAGACGTTCACTAAATAATGCCCCTGATCCACCTTCAGCTGTCTAATCTGGCTGAACTTTTGCATGTGCAATGATTTATATCCCTATGGGTTATTTCAGCCCTGAACTAATGGAGGTTTCTGATTTATAAGTGATCGAACTAAGTCAAGTTTGAAATGAAGCCCATTGAGTGTCATGCAGTGATTTGGTTTTTGCATTTAAATGAATGTACACAACAGGAGACTTTTAATAAAGTGAAAAAACGTATGGAAATGATGCCGTCATATGAACTTATAAAATGCTGACATCATGAATACAAACATAACCAGAAAAATGTGGAAACAGCTCTCAGACTTAGTCTCCCCTTTTATCATTGATGAGGTGTTTATCAATCTAGTTGAGGTTGCCATTTTGGAAAATCGATGCATAGCTATTTGCCAAATAGCCCAAGAAATGAAGATAAGTACAAGGTCTGTGGAAACTAACATTTACTACCATTTGCATATGCATAAGGTGACTTCCAAATGGTTTCCCAGGTTGTTGACATCTGTCCATAAGTGAGAATGTATCTAGTGCTCGAGGGTGAATATAGAGATGTGCCAAGAAAATGAGTTAAAGTTTTTCAAAAGACTAATTATGCATGATGAAATTTGGGTCTATCACTATGACTTAGAGATGAAACCCCAGTAAATGCAGTGGAAATACTTGGATTCACGACCTCCAAAGGAGGCAACGGTGCAGCCCTTTACTGGCAAGGTCGTGCTCAGTCTTCTGGAACCAGGACAATGATAAAAAATTTCCTGGCAAAGGGTTACCGCTATTACAAAACAACAATTAGCCTATTATGCTTCACTTTTGTGGAAATTAAGAGATGCTATAAAAATCATGAGTTGGAGCATGATCAGCAAAGTTATTTTGCTCTTGTAACACAACACGCATGTTGCCAGATCCGAAGCACAGGCATGTGACTATGAAATTTCCTCTCATCCCCCATACTCTTCTGACCTTGCACCTGCCGACTTTCACCTTTCTCCAATCAGGAAGTTGTTTTTGAAAGGAAATCATGTAAAGAAAGATTAATAAGTTTTGTTGCTATACTGCTACGAAAAGTGAGTCAAGAGCATTACTTATTGAACGCCCCTAACAACAGAGATGTTTACAAGACGTCTATTACGTGAATAATCTTTGAGCATTAGGAGTATCTTTTAACAAAATCTAATGATGAGGCCTCGCTTTGGGAGATTAAAGAGTAGTTGAAGTGACCTCTTTAGTTGCCCTTATTCTAAGGTCAACTCCCATCCGGAGTGGCAATATCTGCTAGGGTCCCATTTCTGAGTACAATATGTCCTGGGTATGACATGAGATATACAGATGAAGAAGTTATTTATAACGTAAATTCAAGTAAACCCAATAAAATATTAACTTAGCATTTTTTCCCCTGAAATAAATGGATTTGGCATTAAAAAAATAGCAAAAATTATGATTGTGTTACAGACTTTGATTACACTATACTCATCTTAAATTTTCAGAGTTTTGTAAATAAA